>NC_081776.1:29189426-29498176 GCF_963082965.1 Carassius carassius
GGCAGTGAAGGCCTTTAGATTTGTAAGCCAGCGAGATAGTGTCTACTATCCATCGCGATAGGCTTTGCTTCGTGGTGGCGAGACCTCGGGTGCGCCCACCAAAGCATATGAAGAGCTGGTCCGACCTCCTGAATAAGGCGGAGCGCGCAATATAGGTGTTGAGAGCCCTGACGGGGCAGATGAAGCTCGCGTTGCTTTCGTCGCTTTGCGAGGAAAGGGCTGACAGCAAGATGACCTGCGCTCTGAACGGTGTTGAGAGCACCTTGGGGACATAGCCGTGTCTTGGTCTGAGAATGACTCTGGAGTCATTAGGCCCAAACTCGAGACAGTCAGCGCTTACAGATAGCGCATGTAAATCCCCCACTCGCTTGACTGAGGCCAGAGCCAGTAGAAAAGCGGTTTTGAACGAAAGAAGCTTCATATCGACAGACTGAAGCGGTTCAAAAGGGGGGCCCTTTAAGGCCTCTAGGACCGTAGACAGGTCCCAGGAAGGGATTGAAGGGGGTCGGGGAGGGTTAATCCGACGAGCTCCCTTAAGGAAACGAATGACCAGTTCGTTTTTTCCCAGTGATAGGCCGGCCACCGGAGCATGAGAAGCTGCAATGGCTGCCACATACACTTTGAGCGTAGACGGGGATCTGCCCGCATCTAAACGCTCCTGTAGGAAGGAGAGTATTTCCGTCACGTCACATAAGTGAGGGTCTAGGTTCCGTGCCCCGCACCAGGTGGAGAACACTGACCATTTCTGCGCGTACAGGCGCCTGGTTGAGGGCGCTCTGGCTTCCGTAATGGTCTTTAACACTCCCTCAGGGAGGTTCCCGGGTACCCGTTGAGGGGCCATACATGAAGGGCCCAAAGTTCGGGGTGGGGATGCCAGAGCGCGCCCTTCAGCTGCGTGAGGAGATCTTTCCGCAGCGGTATTGGCCATGGGGCTGTACTGGACAGCTGCATCAGCTCGGAGAACCAAGGTTGGGTCGTCCAGAGTGGGGCTACTAGCAGCATAGCACATCTGCTCTTCCTGACCCGATCGATGACCTGCGGTAGCATCGCGACCGGTGGGAAGGCATAAAGCGGGCGTCTGGGCCAATCGAGGGCCAGCGCGTCCCTGCTCTTTGAAAAATATATTGGGCAATGAGCGTTGTCTTCTGAGGCGAAGAGGTCGACATCTGCCCTGCCGAAGATGCTCCACATCAACTGAACCGTTTGTGGGTGAAGAGACCACTCCCCAGGGGGAACATTCGCTCTGGAAAGCATGTCCGGGCCCCGGTTCAGGATGCCAGGTACATGCGCTGCCTTTAGCGAGCGCAGATTGTAATGTGCCCATGTAAAGGATTGTAAGCCCGGAGGCAGACCTGCCCTCGTACAGGGCGCCCCAACCGAGGTTGGATGCATCTGTCGAGACTACTTTCCATTTCGAGACAGCGCCCGTGCTTACGCCTAACTGATACCAGTTGGCTATTTTCCAAGGGGCCAGAGCTGTGATGCAGCCGTGGGTCACCCTGATGCGCGCGCGGCCGGAAATCCAGGCGCGCGCTGGAACACGGTCTCTCAGCCAGCGCTGTAGTGGGCGCATGCGCAGCAGGCCCAGTTTGAGAACCGCAGAGGCTGATGCCATCAGACCTAGCATTTCCTGAAATCATTTGAGCGGGTAAAGAGACCCGGCTTTGAACGACACGGCTAGATGCTGAATAGTGAGAGCGCGCTGTGACGTCAGACGCGCTGTACATGTCACAGAGTCTATGTCTATCCCCAAAAAGGAAATCCTCTGGCTGGGAGACAGAGCGCTCTTGACAGTGTTGATCGTGAGACCCAGGCATTCTAAATGGCTGAGGATCCAGGATCTGTGTGTCGTCAGTAGTTCCTCGGAATGGGCTAAAACTAGCCAGTCGTCGAGGTAGTTCAATACTCGCACTCCCCGCATTCTCAGGGGTGCGAGAGCGGCATCCATGCACCGTGTAAACGTACGGGGCGCTGCGGAGAGGCCGAATGGAAGAACCATGTACTGATAAGTCTGCCCCTCGAAGGCGAATCTCAAGAATGGCCTGTGATGGGGTGCTATTTGAATGTGAAAGTAAGCGTCTTTCAGATCCACTGAGAAAAACCAATCCCTCGGGCGAATTCGCGCGAGTATTTGTTTGGTAGTTAACATTTTGAACGATCGCGTCATAAGCGCTTTGTTCAAACGTCTGAGATCTAGGATGGGTCTGAGACCGCCATCCTTTTTTGGTACGAGGAAGTAGCGGCTGTAAAAGCCTGACTCGCGCTGCGCAGGGGGGACAGTTTCTATCGCCCCTTTTGCAAGAAGGTTTATCAGTTCGGCGCGAAGGACGTGTGTCATTTCGCTTTTCACTTTCGTTTCGACCACGGCGCGAAAGCGCGGCGGTCTGCGAGCGAACTGGAGCGAGTAACCTCGTTTTATTATATTCAAAACCCAATTTGATATGCCGGGGATGGCCTGCCATGCAGCGGCTCGTGCGGCTATGGGTTGAATGTGCTTCAGGCACTGGCCGCCTGTTATGAGGGGACCAGTAGCTCGAGTATGCTGTGCTTGTGACACTGTGGTGACAGCGCTTATTTGTAGGGTTGCGCACTGAGAAGTGGGCACGCGCGCTACATTTAGAGCACCTCCGGCGCGAGCGGGAAGGTGGGCATGAAAGGAGACCCGAGTGTGTCTTTGTGACACTTGGGGGAGTGTGTATACATGTAGGGGTGTGTACTGTGTAGTGGGCACACTGCCTACATAGAAAAAGCTCTTTTTGTGCTTTATTGAGGTCGCCGTGAAAACGGCGTTTGTGTGCAGGCGTGCGTGCATTGTAACAGGCTCGTTTACTGCAGTATAGACATCTCCAACCGCCTTTAGTGAGGGGATTGGAGGAAGCTTGTGAGGTTTCTTGTGTGGTGGTCCGGCCGCAGCGGGACTTAACCACGGTCTTTTCAGCCCGAAGGTCAGGAGGGCTTCGGAGGCTCGGGGTTCAGCACAATCCTGGGCCGAGGTCCCCGTCTCTCTGGCGGTTTGCGGCTCGTAGAGCGAGAGCGGTGCTGGGTTTTGGTCGCTGGGCGAGACTGTAAGTCTGGCTGCGATGGCTTCGAGGTCTGAGGGGGCGGCGCATTTCTACGGCGTCCCGCAGCAGAGCTAGAGCGTTTCGGCAGGAAGTGTCTCATTGCCTGCGACGTTTTCTGAGCCTCAGTGAAGCGTTCAGCGAAACCCTTAACCGACTGGCCAAAGAGGCCGGAAGGCGAGATAGGAGAGTCGAGAAAGGCGGATTTGTCGGCGTCTTTCATCTCCGTGAGCGTGAGCCAGAGGTGTCGCTCTAAAACAGCGAGGCTTGCCATGCTTCGGCCGATCGCTTGTGCTGTGGTCTTTGTCGCACGCAGGGCTAGATCAGTAGCGCTGCGGAGATCTTTAAAGTCATAGGTATCTGGGGCAGACTCGTCCAGGTTACGGAGAAGTCTGGCCTGAAAAACCTGCAGCACAGCCATGGTGTGTAGAGCCGAAGCAGCTTGACCAGCGGAGGTGTAAGCTCGGCCAGCGAGGGCTGAGGTGGTGCGGCACGGCTTGGATGGATGCACAAGCTTCGACCGCCATCCTGCGGCTGAGGGGGGGGGGGAGGTGTGCAGCAATAGCCTCCTCGAGAGGGGGGAGGCTCTCGTAACCGTGGTCTCGGGCGCCGTCGACAGAGGAGAGCGCTGACGAGACAGAAGTCTTTAAGCGTGCGGAGAATGGGGCTTTCCATGACTTCGTGAGTTCATTGTGAACTTCCGGGAAGAAGGGGGCGTTTCTTTGCGGAGGGGCCGAAGGGCGCCCCTGCAGGAACCATTCATCCAGCCTGCTTTTAGCGGGCTCGTCTGGAGGAGACCAGTCGAGCTGAAGGTCGCTGACAGCCCTTGTAAGCACGCGAGTAAGCTCCGCGTCGATATCAGCGCGTTGTCCGGTGCAGCTGGGTGCTGTAGAGGGGGGGGGGGTCTGCAATGGAGCCCGACCATTCCTCACTACTGGACGCGGCGAGAGAAAGGCTGTCGTGTCTGTCCTCTTCCGCCTCAGGCGCTCCAAAGGAGAAGGGGGCGCTGGTGAGCAGGCACTGGCGCTGCTCGTCCACGAAGAGGACAGGCGAAGGAGAGAGAGCGGGCGAGGCACGCGGGGAGTGTTCCGGCGTGAGCTTGCGTGTAGCAGTATGCTCAGGCATTCTCTGATCACGGCGTTTCTTACGCGGCACTTGAGAGAGAAGAGGCGGAGCGGGTGGAGCATCGTGGCTGGTTCGAGCTAATCGAGCCCGCAGGGTCGATATAACCATGTCGTCGCACTCAGGGCAGCCGCCCTTGGAGAGTGCGCTCTCAGCATGCTCGCGGCCCAGGCAGGAGACACAGATGATGTGGCGGTCCTCGCTGGGCAGAGGGCCTCGGCAGGAAGCGCAGGCCCGAGGCATTTGAAACAACGCCTCGAATTCTGGAGGAAAAAAGTGTGATGCAGCGGCAAACACACTAGCTTTGTAAAGGATATAGTCACGCCGGATGGCGCAGCAGGAAGCGAGTGCTGAAGGCGGCGTCGAGATGAAGCACGAGCCGGCGTCCTCAGATCTGCGTTGCAGTGCTATCCTGCTGAGAGGCTTTTCGACGGCGTGTAGAGGCTTCTCCGGAGAAGACAGCGAAGTGCAGGTGAGATCGCTGAAGGAGATGAAATCTGATCCCTATGGTGAAGCGGTGGCTTATATAGTTCCAGCCACGCCTATTTTGGCGCGCTCTGACGTCCAATGGGCGCGAAGCGCCCCCATTGGTTCGTTACTCTCCGCCGCCTCCCAATGGGGAGACATTGGATTCAAAATGAAAAAGTCTCACAATGTGTTACTCTCTTGAACACACGGACTGGGGCTAAAAAACAGCCCTGGACTTTTACTAGGCCCCGCCCAAAGCAATAGGCGCACAGAAACTCAACAACAACAACAATAACACCTGCCGTGAGTGTCACAAGACTTTAATTGTGGCTCATGATATTATACCATCCAAATTATAGCAATAGCACTAATGTTGACTAGATGTTGTGTTAAAATGAAAAAAAAAAAAAAACTTAAAAGGTCAAAATGCAAAAGCCACACACTGTCTATCTCTCTCTTGAACACAAGTAAACACATATACACACACACACAGAGAGAGAGAGAGAGAGAGAGAGAGAGATGTGAGACTGGTAAGACTGTAACAGAGAACATTAAGAACTGTGTGTCTCTCTCGAACACTCACACACACACTCAGCCAAAAGAAAAATATGCCAATGGTGCTTGCCGAGGGATGTGAAAACAAGCATCATTTGCACAAAGTGCAATCATCTAATTTGCAAGAGACACTAAATTGTGATCTGTGGCATGTGCAACAAACAGTAATTACATTTAGTATGTAAATATGCAGATAATATGTAAATATAGTTAGGATGATATTTAAAACACTTATTTATTTTTTCTATTTTCCATTTACTGTTTTATAATTATTATACTTTTGCTGTTATTTTAGGTTTTTTTTGTTCATAATTGCTGTTGCCTTTTGAAGATGAGTTACTTTTCATTGATAATATCTTAATATCTCCTGTGTTTGTATAATGTTAGTTATTAGCCTTTTGTATAAATAAGGAACATGTCTTAGTTGGAAAGTTTTTTTTTGTTATAGATTAATAAATCGTTCTTATATTTTGTTTGGTTCTTCCATAACTAGGTCTTTTATTTTATGACTTGTAATGTATTGTTATATCTAAAAAATACCAATACATATTTTTAGAGGGAATACTAAATTGTTCTTGGAGTTGTGAAAATGACTGATTTATTATTCTAAGGCCTTTATCAGCCCATCCTCTAAATCAACTGTCCCACATAGATGGAAGAAGATCAGTATTACTATAGGGAAGTCGTGGCCTAATGGTTAGAGAGTTGGACTTGCAGTTGAAGGGTTGTGAGTTCGAGTCTCGGGCCGGCAGGAATTGTAGGTGGGGGGAGTGCACATACAGTTCTCTCTCATCCTTCAATACCACAACTTAGGTGCCCTTGAGCAAGGCATCGAACCATAAATGGCTGCCTTGGGCACCAAATAACCTAGAGCCGACCCTGATGGCTGCCCACTGCACCGGGTGTGTTCACAGTGTGTGTGTGTGTGTGTGTGTGTTCACTGCTCTGTGTGTGTGCACTTTGGATGGGTTAAATGCAGAGCATGAATTCTGAGTATGGGTCACCATACTTGGCTAAATGTCACGTCACTTTATAGGCCTGGAAATGTGTTTATTTTATCCATTAATTATCAATTTTGATTTTAGGAACCAATTTTAAAGGTGCTCTAAGTGATGTCACAAATTTTTATTAGGCCAAAATATTGTTTGTCACATCCAGCAAACATATCCTCACTATCCGCTAGCTGCTTGTCCCCTGAACACACTGTAAAAAACGGGGTCTCTCTAGACACCACAGGCTCCACAAACAACAAGAAAAACTAGATAAAAAAAGTTTGTCAAGACAAACTTTAAGTTGGCTTGAGAAAGCCTGACCAGAAAGTTTGAAAAGTTTGAAAATGTGAAAAGTTTAAAAAGATTAAAAAGTTTAAGAAGTTTAAAAAAGACAGTGATTAACATATTGCTAGCATAACAAGCAAGTGACTACCATGTCATTAGCATGATTAGCAAAGTTGCTAACATGTTGCTAGCATGATTAGCAAGTGACTAGCATGTACTTAGCATGATTAGCAAGGTATCTAGCATGTCGCTAGCATAATTAGCAAGTGACTAGCCATGTCGCTAGCATGATTAGGAAGTTACTAGCATGTCACTAGCATGTTTCTAACATGATTAGTATGCGACTAACAAGTTGCTAGCATGATTAGCATGTTTGCTAACATGTCGTTAACATAATTAGCAAGTGACTAGCCATGTCGCTAGCATGATTAGCAAGTTAGTAGCATGTCGCTAGCATGTTGTTAACATGATTAGCGTGTTTTTAGCATGACTAGCATGCGACTAGCATTTTGTTAGCATGATTAGCATGTTGCTAGCATGTTTCTAGCATGATTAGCATGCGTATAACATGTTTCTAGCATGATTTTAGCATGATTAGCATGTTGCTATCACGTTTCTAGCATGATTAGCATGTTGCTAGAATGTTTATAACATGATTAACATGCGACTAGCATGTTGCTAGCATGATTTTAGCATGATTAGCATTTTGCTAGCATGTATTTTCCCTGATTAGCATGTCGCTAACATGTCTCTAGCATGATTAGCATGTTGCTAGCATGTTGCTAGCATGTTTCTATCATGATTAGCATGCGACTAGCATGTTGCTAGCATGACTTTAGCATGATTAACATGTTGTTAACATGTTTCTAACATGACTAGCATGTGACTAGCATGTTTCTAGCATGCGACTAGCATGTGTTTAACATGATTTTACCATAATTAGCATGTTGCTAGCATTTTTCTAGCATGATTAGAATGATTGCTAGCATGTCGCTAGCATGTATCTAACATGATTAGCCATGTTCAAGTATGATTTACTGATTCTAGCATGATTTATCATAGTTTACCATGATTTACTATAGTATACCATGATTTGCCATAGTTTACCATGATTTACCATAATTTACCATTATTTACTATAGTATACCATGATTTACCATGTTCAAGTATGGTTTACTATGATTCTAGCATGATTTACCATAGTTTACCACGATTTACCATAGTTTACCATGATTAACCAGTTTACCATGATTTACCATAGTTTACCATGATTTACCATAGTTTACCATGCTAGCATGGTTATTATGTTGTTAGCATGATGCTAGAATTTTTTTACCATGTTGCTAGCATAGTTTACCATGATTTACCACGATTTACCATAGTTTACCATGATTTACTATAGTATACCATGATTTACCATGTTCAAGTATGATTTACTGATTCTAGCATGATTTACCATAGTTTACCATGATTTACCATAGTTTACCATGATTTACTATAGTATACCATGATTTACCATGTTCAAGTATGATTTACTGATTCTAGCATGATTTACCATAGTTTACCATGATTTACCATAGTTTACCATGATTTACCATAGTTTACCATGATTTACTATAGTATACCATGATTTACCATGTTCAAGTATGATTTACTGATTCTAGCATGATTTACCATAGTTTACCATGATTTACCATAGTTTACCATGATTTACCATAGTTTACCACGATTTACCATAGTTTACCATGATTAACCAGTTTACCATGATTTACCATAGTTTACCATGATTTACCATAGTTTACCATGCTAGCATGGTTATTATGTTGTTAGCATGATGCTAGAATTTTTTTACCATGTTGCTAGCATAGTTTACCATGATTTACCACGATTTACCATAGTTTACCATGATTTACTATAGTATACCATGATTTACCATGTTCAAGTATGATTTACTGATTCTAGCATGATTTAGCATAGTTTACCATGATTTACCATAGTTTACCATGATTTACTATAGTATACCATGATTTACCATGTTCAAGTATGATTTACTGATTCTAGCATGATTTACCATAGTTTACCATGATTTACCATAGTTTACCATGATTTACTATAGTATACCATGATTTACCATGTTCAAGTATGATTTACTGATTCTAGCATGATTTAGCATAGTTTACCATGATTTACCATAGTTTACCATGATTTACTATAGTACACCACGATTTACCATGTTCAAGTATGATTTACTGATTGTAGCGTTAGATAGATAGATAGATAGATAGATAGATAGAAAGAAAAGGTTTGAAGATAGATAGATAGATAGATTAGATGAGTTTGAATGAGTTTAAATTGATTAGCATCAAAGCTTGATTGAGTCTAATGGGATTTGGAGCTTGGGTCATCTGCACCACAAAACATAACAAACTGTTCCAGCCAATAACCGACAAGAAAGATTTGGGGGTGGGGTTTGGGGGGTTAGTGCACGGATGAGGAGGAGGGAGGGTCTAGCTAGCCTCCGTTTTGTTTGACAACAATTTGAACGTCAACAAGAAGTTACGAATCCCGGCATCGCTTAGAGCACCTTTAAGTTTATAAAAGTTAGAATGGACACGGGTGTCCCTTTGATTGTATCCTGTGCTATTTCGACCCATCCTGATTATTTGTAATTTTTAGTCCAGGCCACTACTGCAGTTAACTGAGCCGCCCAGTAGAAATATTGTAGATTCAGTAAACCTAGGCCTCCTTTCTCCTTGAAATAAAAGCAATATTCAAAGTTTTATCCTAGGTCTCTTTTTCTGCTACATGAATTAGCTAATTAATTTATCCAACATATTGAAATCTGAGATGGGTTCATATACTGGAAGAGGTTTAAACAAAAAAATTAAATCTGGGAGGTAGGTTCATTCTTATCACCTCCACTCTACCCAGTAATGAGAGAGGGAGAATCTCCCATCTTATTAAATCATTTTTTGTTTCATAGACTGAATGAACTAAGTGTCGTGATTACAGTATTTGCAGTATTCACTGTTAGTATTCACTAGTTAGTTTGATAGCTGTGCTGGTGGTTTATCTAGACTCAAGGGTGAACAGTAAAGCTCCGATGTATTTCAGTGTTTGAGATCATTTCTATGAGTCTGTTCGTTTAGCTGGAGTCTGACCTGAAAGGAGAAATTTCCTTTCTTGTGTGTCTGTGTGAAGTGTAAGATAATTATGACCTGCAGCTGAACACTAGTGTACTTCACTCAGATGAAGCTTTTCTGCAGTTTAAGATCATTTAACTGGTTTTCATTGTGAAGTACAGCAGCTCAACACAGTGAAACAAGCAAAGAATGAGCAAAAATGATCCATGAACATGTTCGTACTGCTTCTGATATTTCTATTTGAAACAGACACTATAATGAGATAAAGGCATCAAACTAACAGTAAAATATTCAGAATATTCCTAGGAAATTATATTTTGAATATTTTCCAGTTGGTTTGATACTTTCATCTCAAATAGTGTCAGAGTTTAATTCATTTAAGTGGGTACGGTATATAAAACATATGAAAAATATGGATTCAGTACTGTATATAAAAACAATAAAGGCAAAATCTGAAAAACCAAGTCTTGTGCATTATAGGGAATAATATTCTGAATATTTTACAATTGGTTTGATACCTTTATCTCAAATAGTGTCAAGAGTTGAATTCATTTAAGTGGGTACAGTATACAAACATATGAAAAATATGGATTCATTATTTTTAAAAACAATAAATGTATATTCTGAAAAATAATTTAAGTGGGTAAAGTATACAAAACACGAAAAATATGGATTTAGTACTGTATATGAAAACATAATGTTGAAAAAAAACAAGCTCTGTGCATTAATATAATATTCTGAATATTTTACAGTTGGTTTAATACCTTTAGATCAAATGGTGTTGTCGTTTAATGGATTTATATTATTTGCATACATTAAAAGTTGTAAAATTATTATAAAACACATAAAATGGTAATTCCAGAAATAGAAATTTGTGCAATAACAGGGATGTTTTTCTGAACATTTTAATTTTGGTTTTATATTATAATAAAACATAGTTAAATTGTTTAAATAATTTAAATGATTACATTTTTATTTATAAAAAAATGAAAAATTAAGCCTTGTGCAACATAAAGGGCATATATTTATGACTGAGTTAGTTTGAGATCAAAACATAAAAGCAGCAAAGAGTTTAATTGGCAAAAAAAAAATAATGTCCAAAGAATGTCAAACTAACTTTACCTCCGTTGTGACAACAGTATCAGAATCTGAATCTTTCTGTGAATCACTGACAAAGACACGCTTGATCATCTGTTTGATCATAACATGAAGAACTTTAAATAAAACCATCAAAATAACTTCAGTACTGAATTAAAGAAGCACAAAGTGACCAATGACACATATAAGATGACATTCATACATGAAAACAACTAGAGAATGATCAAACACTCACCTCAGTGTTTGTGCATCTGTCTTTGTCTTCCTGTGAAGTGTCGTGTTGAACAGCAGCTCTGCAATTTATTTCATTTCTACCAGGAAGAGATGTGAGAATGAGATGAAATGACAGTCAGTCATCTAAACTCTCATCTGCGGATATTCAGCCAGATCAAATGAAAGCTTGATTCTCAGGAAACGCTGCTGAACTCAGAGGTTGCTATAAGTTTGAACTTGCTTTGAATGTTGAAAGTGTGTGGAGTGTCAGTCCAAGATATGTGTAGTGTTGTGTCATCTTTCACTGGTCAGTGATGAGTTTCTACATTAAAAGGTGAAATATATATAATGGAAATACTGGCACCAAGACAATCAAAAAAGTATTTGCTACTTTGTGTTTTTTCATTGCTAATAGTAATTACCATTTTATCAATAATAACATTTAACAACTTCTATTCGAAGCTGAATGTCATATTAATGGCATATAAACTTTTGTTATAATCTTGTTAGCAAACTCTAAGCATATCATATGATATTCCTATCCATCAGATTTCCTTTATCTCAAACTAATTTTAACATTTGTACAATTCGAAATTCCTTAAATGCATGTCTCCATTTTTCATGTCATATAACACAAATTTTGCCTACTTAGGAACTTAATCTAGGAAACACCTCAACCGGAGGCTATGAGTTAATTTGTCCTTTTATTCTTTGAGGGTAAGGCACAGGGTTGTCAGATTCCACAACAAAAACCCACCCAATTGCTACTCAAAACTAGCCCTATCATGTTCCGGGGCTAAAAATACAAATTTTTGTCTGGGTTCTCCTGGTAAAATTTGCACCCCAGAGGCAAAATATCAGATCACAGAGAAAGAGGCAGAAGTCACTGGAGTGTTGCGCTTGCCATTGTACTACTCTTTGAAATGACAGAAGGGCGACTCAGTGTAATTGTCCTCTAAACCAAAGGTCCCCAACCACCAGGTCACGACCCACTACCGGGCCGTTGAAGAAATGTTACCGGGTTGCAAAAACATTCTGGGAAAAATGTGTATCGATATGCCACTCTGTTATTTATTGTGTGTTAATGATTGCTCTTATTGCTGGATTTTGAAAGATTTTGAAACACCTTAAAGGTGCAGCTTGGACACATCTTCAGTGAAGGACCCAGGGTCATAGGGTGTTTCGGGTCTTTGATCTTCAGACACCCTCACCTGGGCGACCCAACCGGGGTTGATCAGACCCCGGTTTGCGTCCAAGCAGCGCGCTACTCCATACTTCTCCCCTTTTGATCCATAACCACCTTGAGGCTTTTTCGGCGGCCTCACTGATGTTTTTAGTGGCTCTTCTTTCAAGCAACCCTCTAATGCCAAGGAGCCTGAATGCCCGATGCACAGATTGACTTAGAAAGCCCCTGCAGCCCAGTTCTATTGGCTCACAGCGGGCCCTTCATCCCCTCCCTCTGCATGCCTCAACCAACGCAAATATTTGGCCTTCTTCCTTTCGAAAGCCTCCTCCATCCTGTCCTCCAAGGGGACAGTACGCTCCACTAGCACGACTTGCTTTGTTGAGTCAGATGTTAAGACCAGATCTGGTCTCAGTGATGTCCTTGCTATGTGCTCTGGGAACTTTAACTGCCTCCAAAGGTCCGCATGCAACTTCCAATCTAGGGCCGTGGCTAGCAGTCCAGTTGATCCCTTACATTATCCCTGAGGTTTCTCCCCTGCCCTAACAAAGGAGATGTTGTGCCTGGCTGGGACTTGATGTTTAGAC
This sequence comes from Carassius carassius, assembly GCF_963082965.1. Taxonomy (NCBI): domain Eukaryota; kingdom Metazoa; phylum Chordata; class Actinopteri; order Cypriniformes; family Cyprinidae; genus Carassius; species Carassius carassius. The sequence continues at coordinate 29,202,132 of NC_081776.1, forward strand.
TCCCGGATTGCGGCACAGATGGTATCTGCTACTACCTTCAGCACCTAGTTATGGTGCCACGAGTACCTCCCCTCTCCTAGTGCTTTAGGGCAGCAACTCAGGATGTGCTCCAGGGAACCATGAGCCGGGCACAGAGGGCATGTTGGTGTTTCTGCTAGGCCCCAGGTGTAAAGGTTAGATGGACTTGGGAGGACATCATACACCAACTGGATCAGGAACTTAAGTCTTGCGGGTTCAGACCTCCATAGTTCTGTCCAGGTGTTCTTCCTGGCAGCTGCATGATTCCAATTGGCCCAGGCTCCTTGTTGGCACATTGCCACAGTCCTACTTAGGCGCTCCTCCTCCACCTCAGCACGTATCTCTCCCTGCACCATCTGGCGTCTCTCTCATCCTTGGGCTATGTCATAGTGTGGTCTTGTGTGACTGCCTAGACCAGCTCTTCCCACTGCCACAGAGCCAACTAAGACACTATGTCTCAGTCTCGCCTCTGCCTGGTCGACTGCCTCTTGCGCTCGCCATTTCCTCCCAGTTCTGACCGTGATGCCAGCGGAAGAGACTCTGCTGTCAGCTGAGTCTCTGTACAGCAACACCTCCCTGGCTCTGGTGACTTTGAACTCCTCGGTCAGGCCAGTAAAAGGCAACTGCAACTTGTTGTTGTGCCCATACAGAGCAATGCTGTTCAGGCCCAGCCATCTACACAGGTATTGGCTGATATTACGTTCAAAGCCCTCCCCAAGTGATACTGGGACTTCGTAAATCAGTAGTGGCCATAGGAGTCTTGGCAGGATACCATGCTGGTATATCCATGCCTTGAACTTCTCTGGAAGACCGGACTTATCCACCGCTGATAGCCAGGTCTTCAGCTCCATGTGGGGTGCATCCACCGCTGCCTTGTCTTCAGGGTGCTGTCGAAGGCTGTTCACGGGCTTCTCTGACACTGTTGGAATAGTGACTCCATCCACGTAAAAACAGTGTTTGTCGTCCACTCTCCCCTTTCTCAGGACCAAGGATCTGGACTTGGCTGGCTTGAACATCATTCTTGCCCATGCCATAATCCTTTCCAGACCATGGAGGAGCCACCTGCACCCTGTCACTGATGTTGATGTGACAGTCAGATCGTCCATGTAGGCTCGGATTGGTGGTTGGTGAATGCTGGATCTGGACAGGGGGCCCCTACATTCCACCTCAGCAGCCTTGACCAGCATGCTCATCGCTAGGGCAAACAATACCACTGATATGGTGCAGCCTGTGATAATGCCTTTCTCTAAGCGGTGCCCCACAGATGTTATTGTTCCAGAGGTGAATCTCAGGCTGAAACTAATGTAGTAGTCCCTTATGAGTTCTGTGATCTTCTCAGGAATGTGGTGTATCGTCAGAGCTGTTGTCACCAGCTTGTGTGGAATTGATCTGTAGACGTCGGCTAGGTCAAGCCAGAGGACTGCTAGGTCTCCTCGATATTCTCTCGCCTCCCACATCAACTGGGTGATCACTCCTGTGTGTTCCAAACAGCCCGGCATGCCTGGGACTCCACCCTTCTGCACCGAGGTGTCATTGTAGGAATTCCTCATGAGATATTCAGATAACCTGTTGGCAAGAATCTTGAAAAAAGATTTTGCCTTCCACACTGAGCAGAGAGATGGTGCGGAACTGCGTGATGTCACTCACGTTCTCCTCCTTCGGTATCCAAACACCCTCTGCATGACGCCATTGCTGGGCCACCTTCCCCCTCTGCCATACTACCCATACTATTGTTCAGTATTTTCATTGTATGTGATTGATATGGAGTAGCAATTTGACGATTTTATTTTAAATAGTTAAATGAAAGATCTCTACTTCTCTGATCTGTCACATATTAGGGGTTAAATGGATCGCAGTTGATATTGACAGGACCCTTTACTGTTCGGCATGCATATGTTTCACAGATTAATTGGCCAATTTACACGTTCAAGCAATTTCAAACCACAAGAATAAGAAACAAAAGAGAGCTAAATTCGATACTCACACTTTTCTTGCACACAATCAAAGCAGGTGATCACCAACATATGCAGAAGTGCTTTAACTTTTTTTAACGTGGCTGACACTCCCTCTGAGTTAAAACAAACCAATATCCCGGAGTAATTCATGTACTCAAACAGTACATTGACTGAACTGCTGTGAAGAGAGAACTGAAGATGAACACAGAGCCGAGCCAGATAACGAACGAAAGAATGACTCGTTTTCGATTCAAGAAGTTCGGTTCTTTTCCGCGAACCAGATCTCACTGACAGTTCGATTCAACAAACCGGTTGAAAAAAACCTTATTGATGCAGTCGTAACTTGTACATTTTTTTCACTAGTGACCGCACAATAGCGAGGAAAATGCTGGGTAAAGAGAGTAGGAGTGGTGTTAACTTTAGCTCTTTGGCTTCCCCCACCTTTTTTTTTTACATCTACATTCATGCATATAGCAGACACTTTTATGCAAAGCAACTTACAGTGCATTCAGGCTAACATTTTTTACCTAACATGTTCCCTGGGAATCAAACCCACAACCTTTTGTGTTGATAACGCAATGTTCTACCACTGAGCCACAGGAACACCTGCAAGCACTTTCGCCCAGCCAGGTAGAGTGCATAGTCTCGGGTGTTCTGGAGATCTCAGGGATGAGTTCAGGATTGGTGATAAAATTGTTGGAAAAGTGCACACCAATATCAAAAGCTCCTGTCGGATGTAAGATGTTAGGGCAAAGCTGTTCAGTATGAACAGACCCGAGATAAGCAGGAAACATACTGCAAAATTGCAAATGAGGTGCAGTTAAGCTTCGCCGTGTCTGAAACTGATGGTTTATATAACAGTAAGCTACAGAATACATGTAAAACTGAATCCATGAAGGGTTAATAAGGACAGTAAGACCTTTAAGGTATGATTTGTAAATAATATTATATTATATATCATATTTTTGAAAATATGATTCATATTTCAGAAATGACTTTTAAAAAGTTGTTATTATTACAGCAAAAAATTAGTTTTGTTTCCATTAATAATTTTATGTCAGGTTGAAAAATAAATGATGCTATTATCATCGGTGCAAAATTCTGTTTTGCTGTAGTCTGCTGTAGTTTTGCTATAGCTGTAGTTTTGCTATTCATCAAAAGCAGCATCAAAAAGAAGTGTGCTCACTGGCAGTCCAGTTCTTTATGAAAAAAATACATAGGCCTATATATTTGAACAGGCTTCCCTGCACTATGATAAACACAAGAAGTATCTCCATGATGCCGATATCATTTTTTATTTTTTTGCGAAGTGAGATGAATATAGAGCGCAGCTGTCTTGCATCCGCACACACCTACTGGAAAAGGGAAGTTGGTTTATCATGTTAATCCATAGTTGAGTGGTGGAAGGTAGCCAGTGGTTTCAGCGATGCAGGTCCAAATCTTGAATTAGGGTGTTTTTTTTATAAATACGTCTCCAATATGCTTTAAAAACTTTAACAGAGATGTCTAGAGGGTATTTAGGGCTGCCCCTGTGTAAAATATTTTCTAGTTACCAGCAGTTGTTCATTTATGTCATTATTAAACTAATCGCATTTGTATATTAAATTAAGTCTTCTTCTTAAAGCACACGCATTAAGATTGCCACAAAGCACAGGCAGAAGTAGCCTAATAATTATGAATAAGTTATTTAATTATCAGGAAAAATTCAAGTAATTGCAAGGGTACCTCCCTGTCATGCATGCACATTAATAATTTTCTGCACAAACACTTGACTATGAATAGTAGGTGCAAACAGCATCATGCGTACTGTGTAAATCTTACACTCTTTCAAATCTTATGCAATGTGAAAGTGTTATCTTTTTCACTTCGGCGCTCTCCGTCTCAGCAGCCGTATGTGTGTGCGTAACAGTTTACCACTTACTCAAGTCCATGCAAATGATGAGTTATACAAGTGTCCTGAGTATGCTGCTTTATTTATCTCACCGGCATGCATCCACATGACCCCAATGTTGCAGTGAACACACATACTCAGTGCATCTCTAATGAATAAAAACAGGAAACAAGGAAAAAGAAAACATATCCGCTCTATTACAGGCTGTACACACCACCATGCGTGTTCCGGACTACATTACCCAAGATTCCCTGCCACTCATACTACAATTTACGTCCTTACTACATTAAAGGAACATCTCCCTATTTCCCCTTCATCCCACAACAGCAGCAATTTTTATTTTACTTGTTTACTCTAATTTTATGAATGTGAGTAAAGAGTGCTCTATTTAAAATCACTGAAGTTGCCAATTAAAGCTCTTGTTTTACATCATGTGAACTTTGTTGATTATAATAAAGGAATTTGAGTTTAAATGTGTGGATGTATTAATTCGTCGCTTCTTTTCAGTTTCAACGATTTAGCAAAATCGTGGCCAGATTTCATTTTTTTGTTTGTTTTAGTTAGGCCTAAATGGAGCAAAGTTAAACAGTGTATATAAATAAAGGAAAAAAATAAAGGAAAGAATTCATAAAACACGCAACAATTGTTCTCTATCAAAACAACAGACAGGTAACGAATAATCTAACAAATAGGCTAAGCTATGTGTGTGACAAAAATGCATGCTGTTTTATGAAAGGAATTATTAAATATATATTTATAAAGTACTTTTCATAAATATTAAGTAGCAAAAATTTTGACATTTTGCATATAGCCTATAAATAGCCTACCACTTTTAATGCAAGGCTCAAAGGCTAGACTGTTATCCCGCTAGAATTTGTTCAAAGAAACGCACATAACTTAATCAGTAGCTACTAAATTTCTGCATCTGTGAATATTAAGTATTTTAACTACAGTGTTTTTGTTTAATTTCTTCTCCAACTGCAGTTGTCAAATGTAAAACATTGGTTAGGCAAAGCTGACAGCTGTTTGTGATAATGTGTTTTAATGCGTTCACTTGATAACTTGTGATTAAAGTGCCACTCAGCGGTCAAAAGCTGCATATGCACTTTGAAGACGTGGCAGCAGCGGTGTCTATTGCAAAAGAAAGCACATTTTGGTTGGCCACCTACTGTATGGTTGAGATAAGAATGAAAAACAAGGAATGATGATGAATTAAATAGATGTGTACAAACATCTGTTGTCTATGATAGCACATTAACATAACACTTCACTTAGCGTCACTCTCCCTGCTGAAAAAATAAGATATGTTTTGACGATGGGATACTGGTTTATGCTGGTCCTTTTGCTGGTTTCTGGTCATTTGCCAGCACATGACCAGCATAAACCAGCATCAAGACATACCTAACCAGCATATGCTGAGTTTTTTTTTTTTCAACGAACAGACATTACATTTAAAAATGTTTTTATTAATAATTTTGTCAGATTGTTATGGAAAACAGTAATTGGTGTTTTGTAAAAATCTAGTTCATAAAATAAAGTCAGTTCATCAGCATTTTTCATAGAAGATTAAAAACTTTTGATTAAAAACAATAAATACAGTGATTAAAAAGGGTGTTAATACAGTTATCAACACTAATGTGGATATATACTAAATAGTTACAAGCCCGATTCCGAAGAAAATAGGACACTGTACAAATTGTCAATAAAGACAGAATGCAATGATGTGGAAGTTTCAAATTTCAATATTTTCTTCAGAATACCCCACATGGAAAGAACCTATATGTGGATATATGCAAATATATGAAACCTATATGCAGTGTATATGCACATATATGCTGCATATATGCACATATATGATAATATATATACTGCATATATGCATATATATACTGCATATATGCTGCATTTATGCCATATATATACTGCATATATGCGTATATATACTGCATATATGCTGCATATATGCGTATATATGCCACATATAGGCAAAACTGAGGTGCATATATGTGCATATACAGGAAATATAGGTCTCCTGTATTGCTTCTTCATATACACATGTAAGCCCTATACATACAAGATATGTCTTCTATATAGCTAATGGCAGGATCTGGTCATTTTGTAGCTCATATCCCATTTTTGACTGTCATACATGATGCCTAGCTCATATTATCAAGGCAAAAACTAAGAATTAACGAAAAAAATTATGCAAGAACTTATGTATGTGTGAACATGTGAAATTGGTATCACATGTAGTTGGCATGTTATGGAATTTAACTATGGCAATATATTAACATGATATACAGAGCTGGACAGTAACGAAGTACATTTACTTGAGTACAGTACTTAAGTATAATTTTGAGGGATCTGTACTTTACTCGAGTATCATTTTTGGGGAGTACTCATGACTTTACTGAACTACATTTGAGAGGCAAATATTGTACTCTTTACTCCGCTACATTTCTATCCATAACCGTAAGTACCCGTTACTTCTTCGGCCCCGTCCACACGGAGAAGGACCCCCGATCTTTTTTTCCCTCGTCTCAAGAAATATCTGCGTCCACACGAAACCGATGTAGTATACATGCCAGACCAGCATGTGGCGCTGTAATTCTGCCACAGAGATACACTTAAAACGGAGAAGAAGACATGGATTTGCTGCGCGTGGTACACAAACGAACATGGAACAATACATTTATTAATCCTTGTTAATGTTAGCGTTCAGTGTTTGTTCATGTTTTTGTTGCTGTTACGTGATGTAGTGGTGTTTGACTAGGGGCGAGACGTGGGCTGATGACGCCATATTTTCAGAAAATGTACAGATTCGCCGTCGAGACGAAACGCAAAGACGGCGTTTTCAAATATATCCACTCTGGGACCCGGTTTCAAAACATCGGTTTCACTCTTTCAAAACGCCAGATCCGTGTGGACGAAAAAGCCTATCCGCTAAAAAATTTGTGCGCCGAAAAAAAAGAGGAAAAAAAAAAAATCTCGGACACCCTATCAAATGTCACTGGATAGTGCAGGAAGGAAGAGGAAGAGGAGGAGGCGGCGGAGGAGTATGATGAGGCGCGTCATGACAGACCTTCAAAGAATAATAAAGATAATTTTTTTTTCTGTTCAGTTTTTTGTCTTATTTTTGTTCTTGTACTATATTTTTTGTTTTGTACTATTTGATTGATCTTGAGTAAATAAATAATGTACATTTCTACATTTTGGACTTTTATTTATGTTGCCTAGCAGCTATGGATTTTAATTTTACTATTATAGGTGAACATATAGGTACATATATACGTACGTGCATATATGTACCTATATAGGTATATGTATGCACACATATATATATATATATATGTACATATATGTGTAAATATATGTGTGCATATATGTACATATATGTACATATAATATAGGAAAACGGCCAATTTTATATATGTCACATATATTAAAAAACCTATATCAAAACCTATATTGAAACATATATGTTTATATAGGTTTTTTCCATGTGGGACAACATAGACGACATTTCAAATGTTTAAAATGAGAAAATGTATAATTCTAAGGTGAAAATAAGTTGATTTTCAATTTCATGCCATCAACACATCTCAAAAAAGTTGGGACAAGGCCATGTTTACCATTGTTTACATCCCCTCTTCTTTTAATAACAGTCTGCAAACGTCTGGGGACTGAGGAGACAAGTTGCTCAAGTTAAGGAATAGGAGCGTTGCCCCATTCTTGTCTAATACAGGCTTCTAGTTGCTCAACTGTCTTAGGTCTTCTTTGTCACATCTTCCTCTTTATAATGAGCCAAATGTTTTCTATGGGTGAAAGATCTGGACTGCAGGCTGGCCATTTCAGTACCCGGATACTTCTTCTACGCAGCCATGATGTTGTAATTGATGCAGTATGTGGTCTGGCATTGTCATGTTGGAAAATGCAAGGTCTTCCCTGAAAGAGACGACGTCTGGATGAGAGCATATGTTGTTCTAGAACTTGGATATACCTTTCAGCATTGATGGTGCCTTTCCAGATGTGTAAGCTGCCCATGCCACACGCACTCATGCAACCCCACACCATCAGAGATGCAGGCTTCTGAACTGAGCGCTGATAACAACTTGGGTTGTCCTTGTCCTCTTTAGTCCGGATGACATGGCGTCCCAGTTTTCCAAAAAGAACTTCAAATTTTGATTAGTCTGACCACAGAACAGTTTTCCACTTTGCCACAGTTTTAAATGAGCCTTGGCCTAAAGAAAACGCCTGCGCTTCTGGATCATGTTTAGATATGGCTTCTTTTTTGACCTATAGAGTTCACCAACAATGTTTTTTTAGGAAGTATTCCGGAGCCCATGTTGTGATTTCCATTACAGTAGCATTCCTGTATGTGATGCAGTGCTGTCTAAGGGCCCGAAATGATGCCCACAGCTCCGGGTGTATGTTTTCACTGTTGTATGTGTGCACTTTGGATGGATTAAAAAGCAGAGCACGAATTCCTAGTATGGGTCACCATACTTGACTGTATGTCATTTCAATTAGCACTGCATCATTCATAAATTGTATTTATTTATTGTGTTTATTTTTTTTCTTAACATTTCATCAGTTCATTCTGCTTTTATTCTGTTTAGCTGCAGATAAAGCCTGGCACATCTATGAGAGCGAAATAACTTCTTTCAGTGTGAAAACGTATTTATCTAATTTTTACAAAATAAAATGCTATAGTAGCTATTTAACTTTCCTCTCCATCAGCGAATGATGATTCTGAGAGAAAACGTGCCCATTGTCTGTTTGCTAAAGCAACAAATGCTACTTTCATGCATCTGATTATCAGATAAACCTTGCACTCTTATTTCAAGGTGGTTGTTAATGCTGTGGTTATTTTAACAGTTTCCTTCATACATTCGGTTCATCAGCATTGTTAAAACACATTTATCATTCAATGGAACTGTGCATGTGCTTTAGACACATATATTTCTGCTTCGTCCATTAAATAAATACGCAGCTGAAAGCATTTTATCGCTATATAAATTGCGATTCATACGATTCTTAGCGTTCTTAAATCGATTACTGATCACGATCACGGGCATCCAGTTTGGTTTTGTGGCCTTGACCCTTATGCACAGAGATTGTTCCAGATTTTCAGAATCTTTGGTTGATATTATGCACTGTAGATGATGATCACTTAAAACTCTTTGCAACTTGTTTTTGAGAAACTCCTTTCTGATATTGCTTCACTATTTTTCGCCACAGCATTGGGGGATTTGGTGATCCTCTCTCCATCTTGACTTCGGAGAGACACTGCCACACTGAGAGGCTCTTTTTATACCCAATCATGTTGCCATTTGACCTAATAAGTTGCAAATTGGTCATCCAGCTGTTCCTTGTATGTACATTTTACTTTTACAGCCTCTTATTGCTATCTGTCCCAACTTTTTTGGAATGTGTAGCTCTAATGAAATCCAAAATGAGACCACACATAGACAGAAATTTACCTAACATTTTCAAAACCTAGCATGTTAGTAAAGGCATCCTTAAAATAGTCCATGTGACTACAGTGCTCAGAGAGCTCTCTGATTAAACCAATAATGTCTTAATTTGTGTTCTGAAGATGAACGAAGGTCTTACAGGTTTGGAACGACATGAGGGTGAGTAATTATTATCAGAAATTTAATTTTTGGGTGAACTAACTCTTTAAAAGTTTAACATTTTTCTTTCTTTAGATAATTGTGTTTTCTAAAGTTGTAAATGTAAAGGTCCTAATAGTCATGTTCAAATTATTATTAAACCTTGCTTAATAAATTAAAGCATGAACTGATTTCTGTTCATTGAATACCTTTAACATTTTAGTGTAGTTTTGTGGATTACATGGAATGTTTGTATTTAGAGGTTTACTGTAAAATAAGGTAACCCAAATCAACAAATATGGTAGCCCATATATATATATATATATCCTTTGTAACCCATAAGAGCCGTAGATAAGTACTATCTGGGCCCCATCATTAACCCATGTGGGTTCTAAATGGGATCTACCAGGGCTTCCAATATGGGCTTGATATGGTGTAATGGTAAATAAGGGTGAAGAAGCAAGTGCAAGTAAATTAATTGGAATTTATTAACAGAGTCAGATACACGAGGATAATGACGAGAACAACAGATGAGTGAGGCGATGTCTGACGGTGATCCAGGATGTTGCGATATCTGATGGTGATCAAGGAAGTGGCGGTGAGAAGATGCAGCAGGAGAGCGTGACTTAGGAACTGAGATGAGTGATCCGTGGGGGTGAGTAGTAGAATCTGTGGTGGTGAAGAGTGGACGGGGTTCCATAGGTGAGATGATCCAGCAAGAGAAGATACAGGGAATAACAGGAATGAAAAACCAGTCTTACTAACAGGAGTCTTCAAACAACACTCTGACAAACACAAAATGAAAGACAGTATATTTAGAGTATTTTTAGTGTTAATTCTATCACCTTATAGTGTAGAAAAATTACACTCCAAGTGTAAAGTGTAACACTCCAAATTTTTTACACTCTGGGGTATTTAACACCACTGGTGTTGTTTTAAGTGTAATTAATAAAGTACTCTTTTCAGTGCAAACAAAAAAATGCTATTGTATGGTGTTCATGTACAAGATTAGACATAAAATTCTAGATAGCAGATATGACAAAATCAGCAAAAAAAATGCATGAACACAAAATATAGATACAGCATGAATAAAGATATTTTTATTCTGAAATATAGTCTCATCTTAAACAATTGGTTTCATCCTCCTTTACAGCTGAATCAGAGGTCAGTTGGGTCCTTGAAGGTCTTGGGAGAAGCCAGGAACTTGGTCACACAGTGGCTCTGTTCGCAACCTGGCATTAGCACACATCTTGGGTGACACATATGGCCATATACTTTTATTACAGGGTTTGTTAAAAAATGAAAATTTCATCAGTTTACTCAACCTTTTGTTATCTTTCAAACACAACTGTAGATATTTTAATAGAATATAAGATTTCTGTCCCTTGAATGACGTCCATGAAACTACCACTTTAATACTTCATAAACTTCATAAAGAGAACTAATCCATAAAGATAAGTAATTCATACATATCATTTGGTTCCCTGTTCAATGTTTAAATGTGAAAACAAAATAATTCACTGTTCATTGTACAGTGATCAAGTCTCTTCAGAAAATTTGGACTAAACTGCTCGATTCATTTGGGTTAGTTTTATGATCTATTTATGAACTTCTTGAAGTATCAAAATGGTAGTTGTGTAAACTGTCGATGGAAGGAAATTATCTCATTCAAAATATCTTTATTTGTGTTTGGAAAATGAATGCAAGTCTTGCAGGTTTAGAATGCTAGAGTGAGAAATGATGACATTTTATCATTTTTGGGTCAACTTACCATATCTTTTTGCAGTTTGAGATCTTAAATTAATAATAAGTCATTTCCAGGTGTGAAAATAAGCTAATATTGTGTGCCTGCCCAGTTAAACTGTAAGTGTTCATATTCATTTGTGCCTTTTAAATATGTACTGCACACAGAATAACATATAAATGAGACAGACTCACACTCCTGGCATCATCTTCAGCATTCTGCTCCGTTCTTGAAGGGCTTCCATCACTCACACTCAGTCAACAGACTCACAGGAGCTTCCTTCACTTGACACTGCAGAAGTCTGGGCCAATTCTATTGATAAAGGATAAAAAAAAACAAAAAATAAAATAAAAAACACTTAATTTAAATATTTAATGTGAAATGATTTTCCCTAATTATGAGTATGCTGAGAACGGTCTATAAAAGGGGTGTCAAATCGTAAACATATATGTATTTCTTACATCATTCTAGGGTCAATTAAATGAGACATTGTGCAATATTCACATGGAGGCCTGAAACAATTTATTTAATCTGATTATTAAATACATTTGTATAATTTTAATGAGTAACATGAGTAATAAGGCATCTTAAAATGAACAGTGTACTACATTAGAATAAATTTACACTTGTTAAGAATTTCTGACTATTTATTATTTATAATGTGAAAAACTATAGATAGATTCAGACATATTTCTCCAATAAAACGTAACCGTGTATACCTGGAAGCATTTGGGACATTATTTAACCCAAAATAGCATGCCATATAAATTGATAAAGTACATTCACGCTATGGCAGTGTACACTGAAGGAAACTGAAAGACTGACAGATTTACAGTTTCACCAACCTTTAACTCACTTTCATGATACTTGCATAAATGTAACGTAATTGTCTTAAGAAAAACGTGATGATAGCGCGTTTGTGTCTTGATGCAGATATGACGACATGACAGACATGATATTCAGCGCTGAGAACAAGCAACACAAGACAGTGGCGAATAGAAATTTTTAAACGTGCTCTAATTTCAGAGTTTTGCTTTAGATAACGTCAATCAAATAACTGGTAAATGTTCCTTGTTATAGCAGCTCTGTCTGCAGAAAGACTGCACATCTGCAGCGGCGAGACTGACACTTTAACACGGTGTTATGCGTCACAAAAAAACTAATTTGTTAGCGTGTAATGTTTAACAGTCCCACTATTACCATTTCAAAGCATGGAAACGGCGAAATACCACACTATGTGCTTTCAAAAACAAATACATTTGTCTAATTTGAGCAGAAAACCTACCGAATGTAACTGATCAGCTTCAGTCTTCAGCGTCAGACTCCAGTAACCCCAGGCCTCGGCGGGAACAGAGGCGAGAGGACATCAACTAACTTTACTGAAATAAGCATAAAGCATATAACGTTATAACATAAAAAAGTACATATGTAAGCACATTCCAAAAAGTTACTTTACACGTAGTCACCTTTTTTTTCAGGAAATCGAAACGGCATGAGAAACTTTCACTCTTCTGTAACTTACATCTCTGCACCTCACGAACACGAATTTAACACTAAACCTGACAAAAACACTCACAGTTAGTCATTTCTAAATGTGTTCACCGCCAATCATATTTTGGATAAAATTATCAGCAAAAATATTTTTTCAGTGTACTTTTATGTACATAAAATGAACATGAGTTTATGAACATGAGTACTGTTTAACACTGTAGATTGTTAATTCAACTCTTTGGGAATTAATAACTTTTAACACTGCAAATATTACACTGCTGATTTTACTGTGCAAGCATTATGTCCATCTTTAGTAATCGGATACCCCAAAATACCTTTTTCCTATTTCCCCCTGTATTTTCAGAGCCTATTGCGTTTCACGGGAGGACTTGACATATTTAAAAAACAAGGAGGTTTACGGCGCATGATCATGGACTGTTGATAAGGAAAAAAGATGTTAAAATTCCATCATGTGCAGATAAGCTTCTTTATTACTTTATTTTTTTTAATACCCTTGACCCAGAGGATTAATTCTTAATAAGAACTTTTGTAGACATATAAAAGAAAGTCAAGCTCCTTTGTAATAAGTGAGTTACCTCACTAACTCCAACACTGCTACAGTGTTACTTTTAAAACTCTGTAGTGTGGATTAAACAAACACTGAGCAGAGTTCATTTAACACCAGAGATTTTGCTGTGTAGACCTTGTCGGTGTCTATGATTGTTAGGTGTTAAGTTTGTCTTGAGGGTGCGGTCTCAAGTGCTAGTTTCCTCTTTCTGCTCTTGAGATGTTTGTGTGCTCTTTTCTAACATTAAAGCACTCTTCAAGTCACATTAAAAATACAGTGGTTGCATTGAAACACTTTTAAAGACTACTTTAAAAATAGACAAATGTCAGTATTTTTCACAAATAACTGAAACATATAGACAAAAACCAAAGTTACTTTTTTCTACTATAAGATCTGCTTTAAATCCACCTATTAAAGCAAATCCGGTACCTTCCCACCTAAATGGTGATGATTTTCTTAGATTTTTTTCTAATAAGATTGAAAATCATAGGCCAGGTACTGACGAAACTCAGAACAATTATGACACTGAAAACACTCAGTTTATGCTACCTTCATGCTCCTCAGTCTCATGAATTTGATTCTATTTCTCTTTCACATCTACAAGAAATTATAACCCATTTTAGGCCTACAATTTGTTCATTAGACATTATTCCACCTCATAGTTTAATACAACTTTTTGACACATTAGGACCAAGTTTACTCACCATTGTAAATAAATCACTTAGCTTAGAGATCTTTCCAGCTGATCTCAAAAATGCCTTAGTACTTCCATCAATCAAGAAACCCGATCTTGATGCTGCTGTTTTGAATAACTATAGGCCTATCTCTAATTTGCCTTTTATTTCAAAAATTCTAGAAAAAGTTGTATCAAATCAACTACATTCTTATTTAAATTTACATGCTATATATGAGAAGTTTCAATCCGGCTTTCGAGCACTCCACAGTACCAAATCAGCACTACTGAAGGTTTTTAATGACATCTATCTGACAACAGATGCTGGAGATTCTATAATTTTAATGCTCTTAGATCTTAGCTCTGCTTTTGATATGGTGGACCATGATATTCTTTTGTCGAGACTCGAATATGATGTGGGGCTGAAAGGAACAGTATTAAATTGGTTTAGTTCATATTTAAGCGATCAAAGATTCTCTGTCCGTTTTGGTTCCTCTATGTCCTCTGTTGCTCACCTTCGATGGGGGGTCCCCCAGGGTTCAATCCTGGCCCCTACGCTCTTTACCCTATATATGCTCCCTCTGGGATCCATATTTAAAAAATATGATGTGTCGTTTTACTGCTATGCAGATGACATTCAGATTTATGTCCCTATTAAACGGGCAGGAAAAAATTCATTTGAGCACCTGTTGGCTTGCCTAGACGATGTCTAGAGGATGTCTGCAAATTTCCTAAAATTAAATGAAAATAAAACGGAACTTATACTCTTTCGTCCTTCTAAAAGAAGTTTACACCACCTCCCTGAAGCATATACACTTTCTTTGCCAGTAAATACCTGTGTGGAAAATCTTGGTGTTTCATTAGATAGTTTGTTGAAACTCGATAAGCAAGTGAATTCTGTTGTCAGATCTTGTTTTTTCCATCTACGTATGCTGACTAAAGTTAAACCTTGTCTATGTCTCCAAGCTTTTGAATGGGTGATACATGCATTCCTGTCATCTCGACTGGACTACTGTAATTCTCTATACTATGGAATAAATTCAACAACTCTAACACGTCTTCAAATAGTCCAAAATGCAGCAGCGAGACTTTTAAAAGGAATTTGCAAACGTGAACATATTACCCCGATCTTAGCATCCCTTCACTGGTTGCCGGTTCGCTTTAGGGTCAATTTTATAATTCTTTTATTTGTCTATAAATGCCTAAATAACCTAGCTCCCCTCTATCTATCTGAGCTCCTAGAGCATTACAATCCTTCCAGAGATCTTAGGTCAGGTACACAGAAACTTTTATCTATACCACGGTACAGGTTAAAACACAGAGGTTATCGTGCCTTTGCCATTGCGGGCCCGACACTATGGAAATAGCTTGCCTAATCATGTTCGCTCTGCACCTGACTTGTCAGTTTTCAAGTCACGCTTGAAAACACACTTTTATTCAATTGCTTTTAATAACTTGTATCTTGTCTTTTAATTTTTATGGCTCTGTCTGTCGTGTGATATTTTATTGTTTTGTAAAGCACATTGGTCAGCTTGTCTGTATAAATGGTGCTATATAAATACATTTTGACTTTGACATCTCACATTTTTGACATCCAGCAGCATTTTTGATTATTGAAGTGCATTTTGAGGCTGTGGTCTGAAGTACTGGTTTCCTCTTTCTGCTCTTGAGATGTCATGCTTGTTTTACAACATTGTGGTTACACTGAAACAAATTCAAACACATAACTTTTAAGTAGAGATAATCTCAAATCCACTCTTTCCCCACCAGCCGGTGACAATCATTACCATGTTGCTAAAAGACCCAAAGAAGCATAAATTTCTGTACACCTAAACATAATACTATACACATTTCTGTATTGTATAGATCTACATTTGTCAACAACATTGAGTAGCTCAACGTGATTGAGTCATATAATAATATTCTTTCATAAGTGTTCAAATCATATCCTGTGCTAGGCTGATGCATTTATATATATATTTTTTTACATATTTTATTTTAGTATGATTAAACCGTGTGATCATTTAGTCTACATATTGACGAATTCACAACCAAAAATAACGTTTATATTTGATACCTAGAATTACAATTATATTATAGTGTTCCTGTAGCTCAATTGGTTGCACATTGCGCTATTAAGCGCAAGGTTGGGGGTTCGATTCCCCGGGAACACATGATAGTTAAAAATTGATAGCCGGAATGAATTTTAAGTTGCTTTGGATAAAAGCATCTTCTAAATGCATAAATTTAAATTTATATTTAATATATTGTTATAATCCAATATACTGTTGGCTAGTGGATGCAAATTGTTTACAGTAATATTTAATAAGTGGCGTTTCGACTAGAATATAATGTTTACATTTCATTCACTATTACAATCAAATAAGGAATCAAGTCCAAAGTAATTCTACAAGAAAATAGTGAAAACTGAGGAAATAACATTAAGTTATTATATCCATCAAATGATACATCAGCTAGTCTATGATGAAATAGTAAATATAGTTTAACTATAGCGTTTTTAAGGAACCATAGTTGCCACAAATTTACCATTGTCTGAGACTCCATGAAATATACTTTTATCATCATAAACCATAAAATGTAATATACTTTTACTATAATAACCAGGGTTAATTTTCATTATAGTTAAACATGGGTCACAAGTTAACACAGGTACATTTCCTTGATTCTGCCATCTGTTTAATGTAACACTGAGAATAAAATCCTGACCTTAATCCAAAAATCTGCTGCTGAGCAAGCAAAGTCAGATAGCTCAGTGCGTACATTACTGTTATCACACATGGCACTTCTTTTAAGTGCGTATTCGAAACCCATGCCAAGCAGACTTTTTAATTTATTTTCTGTTTCTCTTTAAGGACAGGTTTATCCAGGCTGGATCTTTTTCAGCCACACCACCGTTGCTCTGATTCTTCCTGCCCAATGTGAGCAATTTTAAGAGAGCGAGCAAAGCAACATGTTTTTAATGCTCATATTTTTTTTTATGCCTACATCTGTGTTTGTTACATTATCCACTCTTACAGTAGCTACTCTTTTTATATTGTCCTTTTATATTGAATTCACTGAATATCTCCTATAACTTCTGTTCCAATGTCCCATCTGTGTGTAACGTTACAGGGATAGCTCACCCAAAAATGAAAATTAGCCCATTATTTTCTCACCCTCAAGCCATCCTAGGCGTATACGACTTCTTTCAGATGAATCCAGTCTGATTTATATTCAACTTCATATGACGTTGCTAAAAACACAATTATTT
Source organism: Carassius carassius (assembly GCF_963082965.1). Taxonomy (NCBI): domain Eukaryota; kingdom Metazoa; phylum Chordata; class Actinopteri; order Cypriniformes; family Cyprinidae; genus Carassius; species Carassius carassius. The sequence continues at coordinate 29,219,358 of NC_081776.1, forward strand.
TGTGTATTTGATGTGATGTGTTAAATGTGGTTTAAGGTTCTAAAAACAATTTTTTTTTTTTCACACATAATGTACATTATTGTTTCTCCTCTATGGGAATGAAAGGCGAACTGATGTGGCTGGTCTCAAGGTCATGAAGGTCGATCCCTTTGGGGCAAGGGGTCAAACAGGAAGTCATAAATCAAAACGTTGACGTTTGGTCATTCTATTGTAATTAAAAGGAAAATTTATTATAATTTATTCCAAGGGGGTGGTTTCCCCCACTCTACCCTAATACCATATTAAATATCTTCATATAGATTAGGGATGTAACGGTATGAAATTTACTTTTCACGATTATAGTGTCCAAACTTATCACGGTTATCAGTATTATCATGGTATTGTTATAATGTGCTGGAGATGTTCAAAAAAGTACATAAATCACTTAGACAAGTTGAAGTGAAGTGATATTCAGCCAAGTATGGTGACCCATACTCAGACATTGTGCACCCATCCAAAGTGCACACACACACAGAGCAGTGAACACACACACACACTGTGAAATCATTTATGCTGTAGTCCCCAGGGAGCAGTTGGGGGTTTGGTGCCTTGCTCAAGGACACCTTAGTCGTGTTATTGCCAGCCTGAGATTTGAACACACAACCTTAGGGTTAGGAGTCAAACTCTCTAACCACTAGGCCATGACTTCCCCATAGTTTTATATTTAAAAATCAACAAACAACAAATAAAATGACTTTTTGTTTGCATAATCACTAAAACAATAACATTACCAATGATGTCTGGATTTTAAATTATAACTTGACTGAAACTTATTATCATTCTAGATTTCAAGATATCTAATGTAAATGTTCAAATAAAGCTTTGAAAAAGTTTAATAAAAAGGTAAACCTCACATTGCAGCCTTTAAATAAAGAAAATATATAAGTCAAAATGATAATTGCTTTATAAACCTCAGTGATCTCAACAGCATTGCTATCAAAAACACTTCCTTTAGGTCAGCAGTTCTCAGTGAGCGGAGTGGAGCGACAACATGCATTAACCTCACGCACTCGTCCCTAATTATGTTTAATGTGTGAGTTGGCATAATTTGTGCTCGTGACAGAGCGGTAGCGGAGCGTTCTCGGAGCGAGTGAAAACCTCAATGCTCCGACTTTCAGAAACTCCACTCATAGCTCCAGACAAAATCACACCGCTCCGCTCACATACTCAGACTTCAATACACTTTGAATGGAACTTATAGCCTACAATACGTTAGCTGCGAACTGGAATAGTGATGGAATATACTGTGATGTCCACTTCACAGGGCAGTTAAATTTGAATAGTTTGAATAAATGTCTGAAGCCATAAGAGAAACATTCTAAATGTGCAGAGCAGGGGTCGCGAGGACTGGAATTGAGGTACAGTCGTGGCCAAAAGTTTTGAGAATGACATAAATATTAGTTTTCAAAACGTTTGCTGCTAAACTGCTTTTAGATCTTTGTTTCAGTTGTTTCTGTGATGTACTGAAATATAATTACAAGCACTTTATACGTTTCAAAGGCTTTTATCGACAATTACATGACATTTATGCAAAGAGTCAGTATTTGCAGTGTTGGCCCTTCTTTTTCAGGACCTCTGCTATTCGACTGGGCATGCTCTCAATCAACTTCTGGGCCAAATCCTGACTGATAGCAACCCATTCTTTCATAATCACTTCTTGGTGTTTGTCAGAACTAGTGGGTTTTTTTTTGTCCACCCGCCTCTTGAGGATTGACCTCAAGTTCTCAATGGGATTAAGATCTGGGGAGTTTCCAGGCCATGGACCCAAAACTTCAACATTCTGGTCCCCGAGCCACTTAGTTATCACTTTTGCCTTATGGCACGGTGCTCCATCGTGCTGGAAAATGCATTGTTCTTCACCAAACTGTTGTTGGAAGAAGTTGCTGTTGGAGGGTGTTTTGGTACCATTCTTTATTCATGGCTGTGTTTTTGGGCATAATTGTGAGTGAGCCCACTCCCTTGGATGAGAAGCAACCCCACACATGAATGGTGTCAGGATGCTTTACTGTTGGCATGACACAGGACTGATGGTAGCGCTCACCTTTTCTTCTCCGGACAAGCCTTTTTCCAGATGCCCCAAACAATCGGAAAGGGGCTTCATCTGAGAATATGACTTTGCCCCAGTCCTCAGCCGTCCATTCACTATACTTTCTGCAGACGATCAATCTGTCCCGGATGTTTTTTTTGGAGAGAAGTGGCTTCTTTGCTGCCCTTCTTGACACCAGGCCATCTTCCAAAAGTCTTGGCCTCACTGTGCGTGCAGATGCGCTCACACCTGCCTGCTGCCATTCCTGAGCAAGTTCTGCACTGGTGGCACTCCGATCCCGCAGCTGAATCCTCTTTAGGAGACCATCCTGGTGCTTGCTGGACTTTCTTGGATGCCCTGAAGCCTTCTTTAAAAGAATTGAACCTCTTTCCTTGAAGTTCTTGTTGATCCTATAAATTGTTGATTTAGGTGCAATCTTAGTAGCCACAATATCCTTGCCCGTGAAGCCATTTTTATGCAACGCAATGATGGCTGCACGCGTTTCTTTGCAGGTCACCATGGTTAACAATGGAAGAACAATGATTTCAAGCATCACCCTCCTTTTAACATGTCAAGTCTGCCATTCTAACCCAATCAGCCTGACATAATGATCTCCAGCCTTGTGCTCGTCAACATTCTCACCTGAGTTAACAAGACGATTACTGAAATGATCTCAGCAGGTCCTTTAATGACAGCAATGAAATGCAGTGGAAAGGTTTTTTTGGGATTAAGTTAATTTTCATGGCAAAGAAGGACTATGCAATTCATCTGATCACTCTTCATAACATTCTGGAGTATATGCAAATTGCTATTATAAAAACTTAAGCAGCAACTTTTCCAATTTCCAATATTTATGTAATTCTCAAAACTTTTTGTCACGACTGTACATTCATATAATAAATTAATTCATATATTCATTTGAATAATTCCCTTAGCACTCTGGCATGAAGACAGAAATGACATACCCAAAATAAAAAGGTTTCTGCTCATGATTCTTTCTGACTAGATACATAATCCACATTGTTCACAAAGCTGACACTTCAAAGTTTACTGTTCAGGAATCAGAATCACTCAGACTGTTATGATAATAGAGATATATAAACTCAAATGTAAAACCAAAAATACAAATATTAAAAACATTTTTTAAATGTATTAAAAATATTGTTGATCTAGGATATGTTTTTAGAAACACAGTGTAGCTAAAGCCACAAGTCTACCAAACCTTCAACTGAAATTTCATAATCTAATCTGTAAAACTGAATTTTATGAAATAAGGCCATGTCATGTGTGTTTTTAGAGAAGGCTAATCAGATTGATTTATGGCACTTGTCATCTCTGTAAGATCAAACATGTACACAATCCTGTGTGCTCTATATGTGTGTTTGCCTGTGAAAACTTCCAGATTCATGCTTCTATTGTTCTCACCAAACGAGTCTTTCACACCTCCGCCAGGTATGTCACATTAGCCGAATTATTCTTTTATCATTATTCTTTTGTTTTTATTCCACCTTTATCAGCCTTTTTTGTGGTTATTTCAAGCTTTACAGAGCCACCAAGCCACAATCTCACTTCAGTCTCTGTTTGCATTTAGCCCTTATTTATCAAAAGTCTTACTATAAAAATACAAAACATTTTCTTACGACTTTACATGAATTATTTTGACAGAAATGCATTATGAAGAAGAAATGCACCTGCTATTAGTAGCATTAGAGCTAACGTTAGCATCAAGCTACATCAGACAGTTTAAGTGTTTTGGTTATCCATCTTTATGTTGACAATCACATAAAGAGGATGATTAGGAGATCTTCTGTAAAAGAGTTCAAGTGAATCACCAACACCAGGTTTTTGGCGGACTACATCTGCATTTCGACAAGTCGAGATTACACATTGAGAAACACACACCCAGTGGTTTCTTGGCTCACTTCACAGTTTAGTCACAGTCTCTTCTGTAAGAAAATTATCTTCAATAAAGTCTTCTTGTCCAGTAAACAGTGTTTTTCTGTCTTTACAAATATCTCACAAATGTATACAATTATTCACTTAAATTTTAACACATTTCATTCACATGAATATTACACATAAAATGAAATAATTAGGAAAATAGCTCTAGCCAAAATGATTCAGTTATGTGATCGTATAGTGATTTTAATTATTCATTAATGTAAAAATAAATCATAATTTTTTTCTAATAGTTATTTCTTAGTTATTTCTACAAATTGTGAGATGATCTTTTTATGACACCAGTAATAAACAAAAATATTCCCTACATACACAACAAGGTTACAAATGGAATCAAGGTGCACAGGTGGCATTTTCTGCTCTACAAAATGAGTTTTATATCATGATAATTTGACTCAAAACATTGCAGACATAAAATTCCAAGATTACATTCATATTACACAGATTCGTACAGATACAGTACAGACCAAAAGTTTGGACACAACTTCTCATTAAAAAAGTTTTCTTTATTTTCATGACTATGAAAATTGTAGATTGTAGATTCACACTGAAGGCATCAAAACTATGAATTAACACATGTGGAATTATATACATAACAAAAAAGTGTGAAACAACTAAAAATATGTCATATTCTAGGTTCTTCAAAGTAGCCACCTTTTGCTTTGATTACTGCTTTGCACACTCTTGGCATTCTCTTGATGAGCTTCAAGAGGTAGTCACCTGAAATGGTCTTCCAACAGTCTTGAAGGAGTTCCCCGAGAGATGCTTAGCACTTGTTGGCCCTTTTGCCTTCTGTCTGCGGTCCAGCTCACCCCTAAACCATCTGGATTGGGTTCAGGTCCGGTGACTGTGGAGGCCAGGTCATCTGGCGCAGCACCCCATCACTCTCCTTCTTGGTCAAACAGCCCTTGATGCCTTCAGTGTGAAGAAAACTCTTTGAATGAGAAGGTGTGTCCAGACTTTTGGTCTGTACTGTATATTCATATAGAATGTATTCTATATATAATATACTTTTTAGCAGTTAATATGTATTTACTTATTCAAAATAAGTACCTACTCTCGGAAGGATGGTTTTCCTGCTAAGGCAGAACACAAAATCAGGTGTGCATTATTTTTCTAATAATTCAATGGCCCGGAGTCAATTATTCCGCTTATACTACGGTTACCACACCACGAGAGATCGATCAGAAGATATATATAAAGGGATTTGTCTGGTTTTTGTACTTGGATTATTTCATCCGCCTCTCATCTTATATCTCTTTTGCTAGTTCCAAAATTTAATTTTAAAGCTGATAATGGAGGCTTGAGCCGTTGATGGCATTCTAAAACAGTTATTAATGAAGTTGTTAGAAAGAGAGAGAGAGCTTGTGTGAATTAGACTACCTCTTTGTGACTCTAAACAGCGCTGTTATTACATCAATTGTGAGAAATGTCATGTGTAGCCTTTAATTTGATACAGTATATAGGCTAACTGATAAAATCATCAGGGCAGCGCTGACAACACCTTTTGTGCAAACTGCATGACCGTTATTACAGTTAACTATGTGAAGTGATATGAAACTGTAATGTGGTCAAGAGAGCTGCCTGGAACTATGTTTGCCATGCGTTTCCCAAAAAATAATTACACCTCAGAACGTTCGACAGCCAATCAGATTCACGCATTCAACGGCCCTGTGGTATTTGTTTTTATACCACATATGATGTATCTTGTGAATCTATTATTATTTTCACTTCCATGTTTGGTGTCATTTTAAATGTCTCTGTGTGATTGGTAAAATGGTCTCGATCTCATAGCAGTCACTTGTATTATGATAAAGATTGAAATCTTTTGGAGAATTCTGTTCTGCTGTTGACGGACATCTTTTTCTCAAGGTCTGGTGAGAACGCTTCCCGGGTCATTACACGAAATCTTTGCCTTTTTGATTTAGAAAAATTTAAATATGAAATAAGAAAATATGAAATAAGATCAAATAAAATCTTTTTCCCCCTGTTTTGTATCTATGAAATTAGGATATCTTAAATTATCAAGAAATTGTATTGTGGAATCTCGAGGCAGGGACTGAGGAACATTTAAACCAACTTCAAATAAATTAATCAAATAAATTATTATAAGAAAAAAAAAGAACGAAAAATACAGGGAAAGGGATTAAAAGAAAACTCCATCCTTTCCACCGTCATGTCATCCTATATGACTTTCATTTATCAGATGAACACAAACTAAGAGTTTTAGAAAAAAAAAACTTTATATAATGCAAGTGTATGGGACATCCAAAAATGACACTTCAAAAACTATACACAAAGAGAATATGACAGTAACTGATGCAACCCCTGTTAATGAATCACCGTCTTCTTAAGTGAAACGATAGTCATATGTAAGAAAAATACAAATACCAATATTTTAATCTTGACCGTCATATTCACTTTGTCTGGTTTCTGAAATGGTCCTGTCCCCTTTCATTATATGGACTAAAATGGGGCATTTAGAGATTTTTTTCTTAGCAAATATTGATTAATAATGATTAGTGACTAATACCGGTTCCCCAATAATGCTCACTCTTAAAGCCCTAAGAAGACTCAAAAGAGATATCTTACCAAATTTGTTTATGTTCCTGAGTGTGTTCCCCGAAGTGTCCCTTAGGAAGCTCTTACGTTTGACATTACAAAGGCGCTGTCCCAGGTGCTGAATTAGTTGGCATCGATTGCTCAGGAATCATTTTTCCACTTCAAGCAAATTGTGCATTTCGGCGTTAAGAAAGACAACACGTTCTATGCAAATTAAACATTCCTCAAATTATTCCAGTAACATTTATTTTAACATAGTTTAAGTTATCAGTAAAATATAGACTATTAATTAAATTATCAAATGGTCAGTAATGTTCACACGATATGTTGTGAAGGTTAGACGAACCGGGTATCCCTCGCTAATCATCCACCCTTCCTTATCCCTTTATGACACTTGTGCCGCTTCTTGACATGGGTTAAACGACTTCTAAAAATTATGTAATACACTTTTATATTAGTAATGGTAAGGTACTTTACAATCAGATTTGATTGGCAAGCAGCTGCAGTTACTTCTGTTTAATGCGTTATTGATTGCCATTGGTTAATGTTTTCAATAAAAAGCAACCTATCTACAATGAACAGAGAGAGAGAAAGTTAGATACAGAATATGGTGGGAAAGCAATGTAAAAAAAATGGCACCAAGCTTCTTGTCAGAGGAACTTGAAGTTTTGCTGGACCTTGCCACCAGGTCAGAGATCACACCCTTATGGTCCACTATAACCTGCACGTTTATGGCCGCGTATCCCTTTCGCGATATATATGCCTGATCAATCACTGGTGGATAGGGATGAGTGTGCCAACCACCAGGCCCAAGACTCTGGGGATGCCAGCAATGGCATGACAGCCCTGCTGCACCTCCTGGACCTCCTGACGTCCAAGGGCGTTGGTGATAGAGTGGACACACCTCCACCGAGGTCTTGCTTAGGCCGTAGCCCTCTCCCACGACCTCGATTAAGCTCTCTGTATCAAAAAACCTGGACTTCAGGGCTTAAAGCTAAATTCCGCCACGTTAGGTCCAGCAGCTCCATAATGAGTTTTCTTGGGAGGCAAATTTTTTTTAATATAGCCACGTCAGACAAAATGTCAAAAGGGCTTAATGCCGAATAAAAAAATTGACACAAACTAAACAGCTCCGTGGCCGACACCTATTTTGATTCAATACAAGGACACGTTGGATCGCTGCCATAGTTGGTCGCTTACTGGACACCACCATGCTTACCCATTTATAGATCTTAGCCATTTAGAGCCAAATTGTTTGCCAAATTTTAATTATATTTTATTATTAGTCTTAAAATGTCCATGACATAAAATCATTGTTGAGCCACAACATTGTTAACATACCATAGTTTGACATGTACTGCGCTGCGCTGATTTCTAAAGACTGCTGCACAGTGGCGGCGAATAGCGTCTTGAGCTCAAACGCTAAGAGAGAGCTTACGAATGGTCCAGACCAACCTTACGAAAGTGTGACTTACAGAAGATATACTTATGTACGAACGTGTCGGGATTCGTGCCATAACATTAAGAACTACTTAGAGATAACTTAGAGAAATGTTTTGGGGATCCGAGCCCAAATTAATTAATGAGAAAACAATGTTATTGTTAAGATTTAAAAATATTCACTGACAGTCCTAATTCCTACTTATTGATTCATATAATGACATATTGTAAAAACAACTTATCCACCACCTGGTAAGAACATCACTAAACATGAATTACAATTAATTTAGCATATCATTTTTATTTAAACACTTTTTTGGAGATTTTAACATTTGGTGATGGTGAACTTTTGAAGCCAGATATTTACCTGATGAAAGTCACAACTGAAGTAGAAATGGGTGTGTTCAATGCATGAAAACAATGATCATTAGTTCTCACATCAGGCACACACATTTGAGCTTCTGTTTACTATAATGTGCATAAGATAAAATAAACATATAATGTACTTTTTAAGATGAAATAAATATGTAATAAAATAGTTTTTTTTCTTCAGAAATGTAATCAAGTACAAGTAGTCAGTTTAAATTGTACTTGAGTAAAGTACAAATCCTCCAAAAATAATACTTAAGTACAGTTATCAAGTAAAATTAATCTAGTATTTTACACCTCTGATTAGTGGGAAGGGGGAGTGGAAGGACCTGGTGATGTGGTGCCTGGGGCAGAAGAGGGATGGGGGGGGAGTTCGGGAGCAAGTTCAGCTTCCTGACAGCCTGATGAATGAAGCTGTCCTTCAGTCTGCTGGTCCTGGCCTGGAGGCTCCGCCGTCTCCTCCCTGATGGCAGCAGACTGAAGAAGCTGTGTGACGGGGATCACCTGTGATGCAGGGGGCTTTGCCGATGAGACAGGTTCCAGGAGGGAGGGGAGAGAGACTCTAATGATCTTCTCAGCTGCTCTCACTATGCATTGAAGAGTCTTCCAGCAGGATGCGTTGCAGGCCCCATACCACTCAGTGATGCAGCTCATCAGGATGCAGCTCGATGGTGCCTCTGTAGAAGGTGTACATGATGGGGGTGGGGGGGGCTCTTGCTCTTCTCAGTTTGTGGAGGAAGTAGAGACGCTGCTGTGATTTCTTGGCCAGTGCTGCAGTGTTGTTTGTCCAGGAGAGGTCCTCTGTGATGTGCACACCCAGGAACTTGGTGCTGCTCCCTCTCTCCACAGTCGCACCGTCGATGGTCAGAGGAACGTGCTGAGCGTGAGCTCTTCTGAAGTCAACAACAATCTCCTCCGTCTTCTCCACGTTCAGAGAGAAATTGTTGTCACTGCACCATCCGGCCAGGTGGCTCACCTCGCTCCTGTAGTTTGTCTCATCTTTGTTACTAATGAGACCAACCCCAGTCATGTCATCCGCAAACTTAATGTAAAGATTGAAGTTGTGTGATGGTGTGCAGTCGTGGCTCAGCAGAGTGAAGAGGAGGGGGCTCAGCACAAATCCTTGGGGGGCCCCAGTGTTCAGTGTGATGGTGCTGGATGTGTTACTGCAAACCCGTACTGCCTGAGGTCTTCTGGTCAGAAAGTCCAACGGGCAGTTGCACAGTGAAGTGTTGAGCCCTAGTTGGACAAGTTAGTAATGAGCTGTTGACGTATGATTGTGTTAAATGCTGAACTGAAGTCTATGAACAGCATTCTGACGTATGAGTTCTTTTTATCTATATGTGTGAGTGCTGAGTGGACGGCAGTGGTGATGGAATCGTCTGTCGAGTGGTTGGACTGATGTATAAACTGGAAGGGGTCCAGGGAAGGGCAGACTTGATGTGGTGCATGATTAGCCATTCAAAGCACTTCATGAGGATGGGAGTAAGTGCAACAGGACGGTAGTCATTGAAGCAGGATGGAGATGGCTTCTTTGGGACTGGAATGATGGTGGTAGTTTTGAAACATGTGGGAACAACAGTCTGACTAGGTGAGATGTTGAAAATGTCTGTGAAGACATCAGTGAGTTCTGAAGCACAGTCTCTCAGTACATGCCCAGGGATGTTGTCAGGACCCAGAGCTTTGCATGCATTGATCCTGCTGAAGGATCTTCTCACGATGTCTGGGGTCAGTTTCATCACCTGGTTGCCAGGAGAAGGTGGAGTCTTCTGTGGAGTGCTGCTGTTTTGTTGCTCAAAGCGAGCGAAGAAGGTCTTCAGCTCGTTCAGTGGAGAGATGTTGCTGTCACAGGTCCGTGGTGGGGGCTTGTAGTCTGTAATGGTCTGTATTCCCTGCCACAGGCTCCAAGTGTCTCTACTGTCACTGAATTGATGGGCTATCCTCTTAGAGTGCTGTCTCTTAGCCTCTACGCGGGACAGGTTGGCCCTGGCTGTTCTCAGGCCCACCTCATCTCCAGCTCTGAAGGCAGCATTCTGTGGCTTCTGGTTGACCCGGACAGTTACATAATCAATACACTAATTAAGCTTTTTATAACGCTATTTGATCAAAACAAACAACATTTATGATACCGTTGTTGTAAGATTTCATTGGTGATTTCCATATGAAATTTAATCGTAAGCTTAGTGAACAGTTTGGGGTTTTATTTATTTTCTCATATGAAGGCTGCATCCGAAAACTTAGGTCGCTGCCTTATGAGGCAATGACTTTGCAGGCAGCATTTTTACACAAAGGTACCTCATGAAACTGATTCTGGACAATGATCTACAGCAAAATACAGATAGTTTTGGGGATAACAACGTGAATATTTCATTACTGCAATATTGATTTCTCACTAGAAAGGACATAAGTTGAAAACGTTGATCCAAAATGTACATTTACACACATTCTGACCACCGACTGCACCTTTCGGACGCCATATTTACTTTAGTCTAACTGTCACAGAATGGAACACACAGGATTGTGAGATATCAAAGGCAGTGAAGGATACATCTTTGCTGCTTTCAAAAATCAGCGAGATGAAGTCATCTCAGGAGAAGGAACTGAAGCTAACATTGAATTCGGATGTGCCTTGATGCCTTCCTACCTTGGAATGCGTCCTCCGAAGGCAGCATTTTTCAGTTTTCAGATGCAGCCATAGAGATGGGAGCTGCACTTGCATGCCCGACGTCAGTTCCATGCTGAATGAGGTAGTGAGCAGACCAATGCTGCACAAAGTGAGTGGTGCATGTCATTGTATGTTAGTGGGGGAGTGGGGGTGGAAGGACCTGGAGATGTGGGATCTGGGGGGGGGGTTGATAGTTAAGCGGTGCCTGGGGCAGAAGAGGGAAGGGGGGGCAAGATCGGGAACAAGTTCAGCTTCCTGACAGCCTGATGGATGAAGCTGTCCTTTAGTCTGCTCGTCCTGGCCTGGAGACTCGACAGTCTCCTCCCTGATGGCAGCAGACTGAAGAACCTCTGTGAAGGGTGTGTGTGATCACCTGTGATGCAGAAGGCTTTACGGGTGAAGTGGGTTCCATAAATCTCCTGGAGGGAGGGAAGAGAGACACCAATGATCTTCTCAGCTGCTCTCACTATGCGTTGCAGAATCTTTCGGCAGGATGCGTTGCAGATACCATACCATGTTCAGAGAGAGATTGTTGTCACTGCACCACCCGGCCAAGTGGCTCACCTCACTCATGTAGTTTGTCTTATCTTTGTTGCTAATGAGACCCACCACAGTCTTGTCATCCGCAAACTTAATGAAGAGGTTGGAGTTGTGTGACGGTGTGCAGTCGTGGGTCAGCGTTCCGTGTCTTCAGGAGTCTGTAGACCTCCCGTCATCCACGGCTTCTGGTTGGCCCGGACAGTGATGGTTTTTGTGATTGTTACATCTTCAATACACTTGTTGATGTAGAAAGTGACAGTCTCTGAGTACTCCTGGAGCTCAGTGGTGTTATTGTATGTGGCAGCCTGCTTAAACATATTCCATTCGGTTGTATTCAGTAGCCCCTGACGATCCTTCCGGCCACACTTGAATCTGTTTTTGAACTGATTTGGCGATTTTAATGAGCGGTCTGTATGCAGGCATTAACATGACAATGATGTGGTCTGAGGCTCCAAGGTAGGGGAGGGGGAGGACGTTGTAAGCTCCTCTCTGTGTGGTGTAAACAAAGTCTAAAATGTTATTACCTCGTGCTGGAAAGTTAATATGTTGGTGTATTTTTGGAAACACAATCTTTAAGTCAGCATGGTTGAAATCCCCAGCTATGATGAGAAAAGCATCAGGGTGTGCTGTCTGCTGCTCACTGATGTGCTGGTACAGTTCATTTAGTGCATCGTTCCTGTTGCAGTTGATGTTGTTCTGGGGGAATCTAAACCGAAATGAGCAGTATGGCAGTATATTCCCTCGGCAGATAGAATTGCCGGCACATAATAATTATTAACTCCAGCAGGGGTGAGCAGTGTTTGCAGATCACAGCAGCATCGCGGCACCGCGTGTCATTGATGTGAACACAAAGCCCTCTGCCGTGGGTTTTTCCTCCCGCGGCGAGAGCTCTGTCCGCTCAATAGCACGTCAGCTGGTCGAGCTGAATAGCGCAGTCTGGAACGCTGTTGCTGAGCCATGTTTCCGTGAACACAAAAACACTACAGTCTCTTACAGTCCTCTGAGTTGAACGTAGTAATCGGATGTAGTCCAGTGTATTGTCCAATAATTGTGGGTTAGCCGTTAGCCTAGCCCGGATACCTCCAGCTTACCCCTCTTCTGCTTCCTCTCACGCCGCTTGTGGCACCTCTGCTGTGGGCGAGATGCAGTAGTGGGGGTCGGTGATGGTGTAGGCCCCCGGAGCAGTCTGAGATCCCCCAGCTGTTCTGCGTGTGCAGAGTTTAATTGTAAAAATGCGGCTCTGTCGACATCCAGCAGAAACTCACTACTGTATGCGTGCTTAAAGACAGGTAGATGCGAAGACGACATATACAAACACTTTGACTCACAAGACAAAAAACACGAAAACACCATTCTGTCGAGACAGAGAGAAGACGCTGCGTGTGGACGCGCCACCATTACTCCTCATCATAGGTATACTGATAGTTTACTAATTAAATACTTTGTACACTTTGAAGTATAGTCTCAGTAAACTACTAGTTTAGTAGTTTTATACTGCAAGTATACTCATAAGTTTCTAAAGTAAAGTGAACTTTATATCATACTTTAAGTATACTACTTTGTCCCTATTTAGGTTTTAATATGTATACATTTTGTTATATGAATATCTGAACATACAAATCATCCAAAGAAAGAACAGAGTATCTGCTTGTAAACAAAAACATTTTATACTAGCTTCATGCACAATTTTTTAAACACTTTAATGTGGGTAAGTTTCATAAAAAGTAAAGAAATAACATTCTGAACAAAAAGCTGAAAAAAGACTATGAATTGAATTCAGAATGATAATCAAAACGTAGATGCAGTCATTTAGCACCCCAAAGCTTGACTTTACAGTGTTTCCCACAGGGAAACCTCTACACTAATGAGCACTGTATGTGCGGTAATATGTGCACTATAATACATTTGCATATACAGTATATTTATACATAATTGCTTCATGCCACAGAGACCAATCCAACCTCCATCATCATAGCAAAGGAAGTTGCATCCTGCTCCTCCATGTCAGCTATGGAAGCTGCTCTATGTTCCTTCGTTGCAGCCAAAGAAGCTGCACTCGGCTCAGTCATCACAACCACTGAGGACACTGCTATAGTAATGATACCTACTGACCCTGCCAGTACTAACTATCCTTCTAAGCCTAGCTGGCGATTAAAGACCTGCCAACACTCTGGAGGTATTCCAAAGTTATAGACTGACATGAAGTCTCCTGCTCTGCTAGGACTCCAAGGACCACCAACTGACTATCCTGTAGCCCCAGCTCAGTCAAGTCACCTGTAATTTCCTGATCCATCACTATCCAATATATACTCCTGGAACCAGGCATAAAAACATGCACCACTCATTTGTTAGTGTCTGGGGTCTGACTAGTGTTTCTGAGTGTTTCTGGGCTGAACTTGTGGAGCAGGCTTAGTTCTGCATCTGCTTATAGCACGGATGCATTCTCCACACAAGTCAGCAAAAGATGACGCAACGGGAGTTAGTTTGTGACAGGGAACGCTCCGGTAACCTTGGCTCCCCGAGATAAGGGAACGAGCGCTGCATAACTAGCGATGCTATAGCTGCATGCGAATCGATGGCTGTCATTTCACTCATTGTTTCTGATGAAATGGCACTCTGGGCCAACTTAGATAGCAGCCAGCTCCGCCCCCCCTGGCGGGCTTGAGCGCCATTGGTTTGTGCACACACATGTAAACAAATCAGGTTTAGATAACAGAGTATACGGGTTTCCCCCAAAAAATGTCGTCAAAAGACGACACAATGCTCATTCCCTTATTTCAAGGAAACTGAGGTAACGTGAGTAACTGGAGCATTTAGTCAACATGAAATGTCAAGCTGTACAAGGTGACAACTTGGTTATTTGAACTGACTAAACATTTAATGCAGCACAAACACTAAATTAAAAAAAACTACTTTTTTTATAGTGTGGTTGAAAAAAAACTAAAAAGGTACTGATCGGTATAGTAGGTACTGAATTTAAAAAAAAGTTTTTAAAACTGAACTTTTTCCAAATGAGTCCATATGACTACATTTGTCTAGCTTAAAATACATTTTCCAAGTAAATACAACTTAACTGAGTTTAGCAAAAACCAAACTTTTCCACCCCTTACTTACTTGTTTTACAGATGGCTTACTTGAAAATATGGTGAAAAAGAGAAGAGAACTGAATCAAATTCTGCAAGATTCAGACAGTGATTACATTCTGCCTGGCATTCCAAATGCTTTTGACAGTGAGCCTGGGATTACAAATAGTTTAGACAGTTTAGAATCCAATACTGATGACAACCAGGAGTCTATAGATTTAGAACACAAACAAAATGATGAAGAAGTGAATGTAAACCTGGAGGCCACAAAAAACAGAGAGACACACAGATCTATGAATGAGTTACTGTCCGTATTAAGAAAACAAGGGCACTCTTTGCCTATGAATACAAGGACACTTCTTTCTACACCACAAGATAAAACATCTGTTGGTAAATGTAGTGGTCAGTACAAATATTATGGCTTAGAGAAGGGGATCCTCCAGTTTTTAAGTCAGACAGAGAGTAATACTGTACACCTCAGTGTAAACATTGATGGCATTCCACTTTTCATAAGTAGCGGCATTCAATTCTGGCCAATACTTGCGAAGTTTAGCCATTTTGATCCATTTATTGTGGCTATATTTTGTGCACAAAAGAAGCCCAGTCCCCTGGAAGTTTCTTTCTGACTTTGTGAATGAGTACAAGCATCTCCAGAACAATGGGATTAGTTATGAAGATCAGACTTACACCATCCATATTGAAGCTTTCAAGAGCATATCTGAAATGTATCAAGAATCACAATTCCCATGAGAGTTGTGAAAGATGTGTAATCAGAGGTGAGCATGTTGAGGGAAGAATTGTGTT
The DNA here is from genome assembly GCF_963082965.1 of Carassius carassius. Classification (NCBI taxonomy): domain Eukaryota; kingdom Metazoa; phylum Chordata; class Actinopteri; order Cypriniformes; family Cyprinidae; genus Carassius; species Carassius carassius. Next base: position 29,234,845 of record NC_081776.1, read on the forward strand.
CAATGAACAGGAATGCTGTCTTCAAACAGATGAAGCTTTCGGCAGAAAAGAGTACAGCAGCCACCAAACCAGTGTCAGTCCTTTAATTCCTGCATCAACTCCTTGTGTGAGCTCTTTTGTTTTAGACTACATGCATATGGTCATCTTGGGAGTGGTTAGACGCCTCATGCTGTTCTTGACTTAATGGCCCGAACCACTGTTGTTTATCTGTAAGGCAAAAGGGGGAGATATCTAGAAGTAATGAATAGTTTACATTTAAGATTAGGGGATGCAGAAAGTGTTATAAATGACTTGTATACATATACAAATAATTTGTAACAGGTAAGAAAGGTCTACAAATGATATGTAACACATTTACAAGTAATGAATAGTTTACACTTTAGACTAGGGGATGCAGAAAGCTTTGTAAATTATTTATCCATGCATTTACACATCATCTATAAAAGGTGTTGAACACTTTGTAGTGTGTACTAAGTACTGACTGGAGAGGGTATAGACAGCTGTCTTCTCTGACACACATGGAGTCTTTAACTCTGTGCACCTGATGTGAGCTTCAGTGGAAGGTAAAAGAGGTAGAGGTTCACTTCATCACCAGAGAACACAGGTCTGTGTTCAAAACAAATGAGTTATTCTTCTTAAAAATAGTGCTTTAGCATACCTGCATGTTTGTGCTTTTGAACACAGACGTCATCAATAAATCATTTACTGATCATTTACTAATAGTTTATTCATCATTTGTGCATGATTAACAATTGTTTATTGAGATAATTATACAAAACAATTTTGACATAAATACTTCAATTATCTATAAGTGATAAATAATGAATAAACTAATAATAACTTATAAACCATCTACTAATGATCAGTTTGATTCATTTCATGATTTAAATGTTTTTTAAGACAACTTAACAACACATTTGTAAATCATTAGCATACCACTCATTAATCATTTATGAACATATAGTCATGTTTTGCAAATGATTCATTCATCATTAACTAGTAAGTGACTTATAACTGAATTAATAAAACATTACTAAAATGTTAACTTACTACTTATTAATCACTTATGAAAGTATAGCCATGTCTTGTAAATGATTAGTTCATCATTAACTAATAATTAATAAATGACTTATAACAGACGTTATTATAAAGTGTTACCGAATGAGTTTTAAGAGAGTGAGAATATAAAATCCCAAGTTTCTAGCAGCATATCTTAGACCTAAACAACCATCAATCATTAATTCAAACCTCACATTGAGTTTTCAGTGAGGCTGTGGGTGTTGACTGAAGGATGGAAGTGGAGTCCTGTACACTGCTCAGAGTATCTTCTCACTCACATCGTTCCTAGTTTTCCCACTCTTGTAAAAATATAATTTATACTTGATTACTATACGGAGAGTATGATACATATTTACCAAGTATAAACTAATATCAGTATTAATTAGCAAAAATAATTTGATTTTCACATCATATCAGAAACACACACTCACTGTAAACAACTCAATAGTTATTCATAATGGCATTAATCTTGGATAAAAGCATATAATCTGATATTAACAATTGATAACATTGTTAAGTTTGATCATTTTATATTGGTGGGCTATTTTAACATTCAAACATTCTGATTATATGCTCTCTGACCAATCTACACATCTCACTTCAGTTGATAAAGACAGTTTATTAGTTTATCAGAGAGTCACCTATTTTTCAAATTTAATAATACATAATCAGTCAAGACCTAAAGTCTTGTTTTCTATTATCAATTCTGTTGTTAATCCCCGGTCAATACTATGTCTGTTGCTAGGGTTGCCACCCGTCCCTTAAAATACGGAATCATCCCGTATTTGAGAATAAAATAGCGAGTCCCATTTTGAATCAATACGGGACGGGGTTTGTCCCATATTTTCGGAGTTGTCTTCAATGCAGCATCCCATACAAATCATCCCACCAACATTCTGTGAAGACTTGTCCTATTCTGCCCCTGATTGGTTAAGACTCGCTGCCATCGTTGGATTGATTGGGTTGTTTCAGGTTCACGGCCAATCAGAGTCAGAGGAGGGCGGGTCAATTTGTTGGCGAGTGTTCTCTTGCACAGTGGCTTGTCAGATGTGCGACAGCAAGCCTCGGGAGAACTCAATCATCTCCGGGGGCAGATAGTGTAATGAGTTTTTTTTTTATCACCTCAATCATTTTATGATTGATTACATTAGATTTCATAGGTTGCCTATTTTTTAAGAAATAATGTTCATTTATTAAACATTAATGTATTAACTAACATGAACTAACAATGAGTAATACATTTTTTACAGTATTAATTAATCTTTGTTAATGTTAGTTAATATAAATAAAGCTGTTCATTGTTTGTTCATGTTAGTTCACAGTGCATTAACTAATATTAAAAATAATTTAATAAAGTATTATTAAATGTGGAAATTAATAGTATTAACTAATCAACCTTATTTTAAAGTGTTACCGATTTATTACGATTAAGGTGTACAGTCAGACAAAATAAGAGGGATATAGTTAATAATACAACCCGAATTCCGGAAAAGTTGGGACGTTTTTTAAATTTTAATAAAATGAAAACTAAAAGACTTTCAAATCACATGAGCCAATATTTTATTCACAATAGAACATAGATAACATAGCAAATGTTTAAACTGAGAAAGTTTACAATTTTATGCACAAAATGAGCTCATTTCAATTTTGATTTCTGCTACAGGTCTCAAAATAGTTGGGACGGGGCATGTTTACCATGGTGTAGCATCTCCTTTTCTTTTCAAAACAGTTTGAAGATGTCTGGGCATTGAGGCTATGAGTTGCTGGAGTTTTGCTGTTGGAATTTGGTCCCATTCTTGCCTTATATAGATTTCCAGCTGCTGAAGAGTTCGTGGTCGTCTTTGACGTATTTTTCGTTTTAAGATGCGCCAAATGTTCTCTATAGGTGAAAGATCTGGACTGCAGGCAGGCCAGGTTAGCACCCGGACTCTTCTACGACGAAGCCACGCTGTTGTTATAGCTGCAGTATGTGGTTTTGCATTGTCCTGCTGAAATAAACAAGGCCTTCCCTGAAATAGACGTTGTTTGGAGGGAAGCATATGTTGCTCTAAAACCTTTATATACCTTTCAGCATTCACAGAGCCTTCCAAAACATGCAAGCTGCCCATACCGTATGCACTTATGCACCCCCATACCATCAGAGATGCTGGCTTTTGAACTGAACGCTGATAACATGCTGGAAAGTCTCCCTCCTCTTTAGCCCGGAGGACACGGCGTCCGTGATTTCCAACAAGAATGTCAAATTTGGACTCGTCTGACCATAAAACACTATTCCACTTTGAAATAGTCCATTTTAAATGAGCCTTGGCCCACAGGACACGACGGCGCTTCTGGACCATGTTCACATATGGCTTCCTTTTTGCATGATAGAGCTTTAGTTGGCATCTGCTGATGGCAGGGCGGATTGTGTTTACCGACAGTGGTTTCTGAAAGTATTCCTGGGCCCATTTAGTAATGTCATTGACACAATCATGCCGATGAGTGATGCAGTGTCGTCTGAGAGCCCGAAGACCACGGGAATCCAATAAAGGTCTCCGGCCTTGTCCCTTACGCACAGAGATTTCTCCAGTTTCTCTGAATCTTTTGATGATGTTATGCACTGTAGATGATGAGATTTGCAAAGCCTTTGCAATTTGACGTTGAGGAACATTGTTTTTAAAGTTTTCCACAATTTTTTTACACAGTCTTTCACAGATTGGAGAGCCTCTGCCCATCTTTACTTCTGAGAGACTCTGCTTCTCTAAGACAAAGCTTTTATAGCTAATCATGTTACAGACCTGATATCAATTAACTTAATTAATCACTAGATGTTCTCCCAGCTGAATCTTTTCAAAACTGCTTGCTTTTTTAGCCATTTGTTGCCCCCGTGCCAACTTTTTTGAGACCTGTAGCAGGCATTAAATTTTAAATGAGCTAATTAAGTGGATAAAAGTGTAAAATTTCTCAGTTTAAACATTTGCTACGTTATCTATGTTCTATTGTGAATAAAATTTTGGCTCATGTGATTTGAAATTCCTTTAGTTTTCATTTTATTAAAATTTAAAAAACGTCCCAACTTTTCCGGAATTCGGGTTGTAAAAATGCAGTGCCTATGTGATGCGAATAAACAACTTAGACTAATTTAAATGATTGAATTCTACAATAAGCTACTGTAGAATTAACAATAGACTATATAAAATAGATTAACTTAGCAATAATAATAATAAAAAATTGTGTGTTTTAAAAGAATTTAGATTTTGTTGCTTATTTATTATGTGGTTTCACTCTTTGGATGGTGTTACTGTCTGCAAACAATGACAAATATTTTATCCAAAATCTCTGTTCACGCCACCTTATACAATCACTAAAGTTCATTAGCAATTTCTCATCCTACTCCTCTCTAGGTTACAGCAGCGGAGTTAACGCAGGTGTACCACATGGTTAAACACATCAGCTTTAAGTTATAGCTGAGGTTGTGTTTAACCGTGTGGTATTTTTTATGAAAACATGTTTTAAGTTGTGATTTACCACCACTGGCACGTCATCGGACCTGTGGTCATCATGACCCCGAGAGGTGCCCCCTCCCAGGCGTCCCTTATTTTTCTGTATTGAAGGTGGAAACCCTATCTGTTGCCTCTGTTGCTCTTTGTGAAAGCTTCTTAAGGTTTTTTTTAAGGAAAAAATAGTGAAACTAGGACTGGTAACTCATATTCCCCCTTTTGAGCTGACTCTCCCCCCACAGTTGTCAGCATCTTGGGACGTCTTTGAATCCGTCTCCCTTCAGTCACTCACTGACACTATTGCCAATCTTTGCACTTTCAATCTGGTTAGATGAGGTTAAATCATGGTTATCTAAAAAAAAAATCAAACATTTAAGGGGGGGAAACTGAAATTGTTTTTGGCCCTTCAGAAAATATGAAAGCATTTAATTTTGACCCGGGATCCCTATCAGTTTTAAGGTCTTCACAGGTACGGAATTAGGGGGTTATTTTAGATGACTCATTAAAAATTAGGTAAACAAATTTCCACTTTGATCGGGTCCAGTTTTCATCAGCTCAGTATACTTGCAAAAATTAAACATTTCCTCACTAAAACGGTGCTAGCTTTTATTACATCACGTCTCGATTACTGTAACTCATTTTAGTGTTGCATTTCTAAAGCTCACATTGCCCGTCTTCAACTGGTCCAAAATGCTTCCTCTAGATAAAAAAGAAAAAAATGGATCAGTCCACTCTGCTTTTAAAGGACCTTCATTGGTTGCCTGTTTAATATAGAATACATTTTAAAATCTTATTGTTTGTTTTTAAATCTATTAACTCTGTTATTATTCTTGATTTTTCAAACTGCTAAAAGTTTGTATTTTCGAATTATGCCTTTACTGTGTGACCAAAAATGTAGTATTTTAGGTTTCAGTTTGATCCCGCGTGGTGCCTCACTCGCACATATTCACTGGAAACAGCTGTTCTCCGAGCCATTTAGTGCGAGCAGAGGTTCACTTTGTACAAAAAATATTGGGTACAGAAATCAAGAGTATGTATAATGTTAGCTGGTTGATTTAATTTATTAAATAGATACAGTCAAACCAAAATTTATTCAGACACCTTCAACATTTCACATTATTACAGTTTATTCTCTATAGTTTAGAAGATGGTAATAAAATATAAGAACTCATAGTTAAACTGTGTCAGATAAAATGAATCTTGATAATTACAGATAACTTTGATAGAAAGGTATGTAATGGATTACAATCAACCCAAAATTATTCATACAGCTGTTAGTATGACAGTAATTACACAACTATCAATACTTAGTTGTGCAACCCTTAGCCTTAATGACTGCCTGTAGCTAATGATGTCAGCCAGCTTCATGCAAACCTGAACTTTCAATTTTTTTCCCCAGACTTTTTTTTTACATAAATGAACTATAGTGCCCTGCACCCGCTAGTAAAAAAATATATATAAAAATGTATATATGTATATAACTTTATATCATTAGGTTATTTTCACACTTAATTATGCACATTAAAATATATTTTACAAGTTTTTGTTACTTTCTTTGTTCATGTTTTTGCTCTATGGTTCATCATCTGTAATTTAATAGCATTAGTGCTGCTCCATTGCAGCGACTTAGTAGTGTAATTTACACGCTTTGCTGTAATAATGCAGGGAACCACTCGTTATAAATCTCCTGTGTTATTTATCACAAATAGAAGTCGCGTTTTTTGCTTTTTATCTGAAACGTGCTGCGATTTATATTCCAAAGCCACTCATATAATGCAGAAACACTCAAGCAAGCAAAACACCTGCAACGCGTGCATGTATTTGTACTGTTGCAGAATGAGAGGGACAGTAACGTACTGCCAAGCGCATTACACACAAGCTGCAAGATTCACTTTCACCAGAAAATCATGTATGCCTAAGGTTGAAAATAAATTGTTTGTAGTGAATGCCCTTATAAATTGTCTTTTTTCCACCATTTAGTTTTAATCCAACCCTTACGAAAATTATCCATGGTTTTACTACAAATAAAACCAAAAAACCATGGTTACTATAGTTTAACCATGGAAACCACAAATTAACCATGGTTTTGCTATATTAACCGTAGTTTAACCATGGTATTTGTAGTAAAACTGTGGTTATACAAATGGTAGTCAACACGCCAAAAAACCATGGGTTACTACAGTTTTACTATAATAAAACCATGGTTATTTTTCATAAGGGAAATGTGAGTGAACATCAAAGATCACACAACAGAAGTGCGCGAGCGGGCTCTCTCTCTCTCTCTCCCGTTAAGTTACTTGTGCATTGTTTTACTTACTTGTTTTTGACACATCTGACCGAACTACAAACTTTCCAGTGATGAACTGCACTTGACAAGCTCGCACATCTCCGCTGCTGCACGCTCAATCCACTCAGCGTGCTTTATCAGCTCGCGCACACCAGCTATACAGGCGTTAATACTGAATGTTTAACATTATGTTCATTGTATAAATATCCTGCGTAGACAACCTTAATCTCTACTAACTTCATTCTGCTGTCTGTTGTTCAGTTGTCTGTGTTTTTTTGTCTGAATATGGCACTTATCACGTGCTGTGTGGTATTGGTGTTTGGTATCGGGGCATTTTAACGAGTACAATACGAGTACAAGAGCTCAGTATCAGTATGCATTGCATACCTAATTTAAAGGATTTGTTGTAAAGTGAAGGGAACAAAAAATATCCTGTTGGTACACTAGCCTATAACATTATTAGGCCTGTCGTTACTATTTCTGAATGTAATCAAATGCAACTTATACATGATTAGATATTTTTTTCCCTCTCACACACACACACACACACAAAAATGCAGCAAACGAAAATACGCTATAAAAATTTGTTACCATGTGTTAACAAATTTACAATATAAACTTTTTTACGAGCTGTATTCGTTTTCCGAAATCAAGCACCCAGTTTTTTCTCTTTTAAATCTATTAATCACTCATATCTCATACAACTGAGTTTTTTCTTTTTTTGTTGGTTTTTTTTTTTAGCAAGGTGCCGCTGTCAGGGAGTCAAAACATAATTAATTACATCATCATTGCCAGTTAACTTCAGAAATGGAAAATAAGGGCTAATTGAGATTCTTTCTTTTATTCTTTATTTATATATATATATTTTTTTTTTTAGAAAATAAGTGTTCATTCTTAGGTACAGAATAAGGGATGATCCAAATATTTGTAATTATAATATATTTTTTATAATATAGGCCTATATCTGCCTGCAGTTAAAAAGTTATCATATTTGTTTTGCTTCACCCATTTATGTAGGATACAATTATTCTAAAAAAACTCAAATAAAAATATTGTCATAAAAAAATGCCATCGGCATGAGTAAAATTTATCATTATAGAATTGGGGTAGTAATTGAGGTGAAAATAATGTGAAATTACAAATGTCATGGAACTTTAAAGCATAACAACTGAAGATCTATCAAACATTACGCAATAGAGCATTTTTTTTTTTTTTACAATTGCACTTAAAGGTTAACTAAACTAAAATATTATTTCAACCATATAGCCTGTGAAAAAATAAAATGCACGGGCCTACTTTACAATTAAAGAACACTTAGAAAGTGTGGGTTGCTCCTGGTGTTTGGATTTGTACATCAATATAATGAGGTCCAAGTTTAACCTGTTAACTGTCACCCCGTCCCGAATACAGGACGCCTACGTTGACTATACTATATTACAATCAAATCTAATCTAATCTTGACAAACTATATATCGTTGGAAAGGTCTACGACTCCCAAATATATATTTTACCAATATTTTTTGTTAAAAATTATGTAGGAAAAGTAATAGATTAATTTATGACAAGAGTGCACCCTCAGAAATCTACATTACTAAAGGAGTTTTGACCTTTGTTTAAGAAAAAAAGACTTCCTCGTTGCCTTTTTCTATATCACATTTTAGAAATCATCAGAAGTTATATATCACTTGAAAACATAAAATCTCAAAATTCATCCTTTAAAACCCATTTTAAAATCAGACATTGCATTACCATGTAAATGGCACATCAAAATCATGTTACAAAATGTTTTCAGTCATGAATTATAAAAATATATATCATGCAGGGGCGTCGCACCCGTGGGGGATGTGGGTGTTTTAACACCCACACTTTTCCCGGTGAGAGGGTTCAACATCCGCACGTTTTCTGCAGTTTTTCCGCAGTTTTGCACAAACGCCTTACTACAGTCGCTCCTCCGTTTCTCTGGCAGCATTGTGTCTGCACTCGCTGCGGCTGCCTCCTCTCCCCCTCCCTCTAGAACATGACACCGGCTTTGAGTGTGACCGGCTGATGATTGGCTGCTCTGCCTTAAGTCCCACCTCTCTTGGGGTGTTATCGGTCAGCTCGTGCTGAGGAGGCGGGAACTTATGGTTATGGTTATTTACATCTCCCTTTTCCAGGTACTTTGAATGAGTGTTTATGCTTTCGAGGTTTTTAAATAAGCTTGATATGTGTTTGGGAAGATGTTCTGTTATCGTTTTGTTGACATGTCGAGTTTTTTCGGTATTATATTTCGTTTTTCAGACTAATGCTAATTGCTTTTATTGGGATATTGTTCAGCAGCTATTGTTTGCATACCTGTTGAAGAACTATGATAGAAATGTGTATATTATTTTAATGTTTAAAAACTGTAAATTGTTACAATATACCACCAGAGAAAAAGCTTTGTGTGGGCGTTTTTTTTCTCACCTTATCTGATTTTTTCTTTTTTTTTTAATGTAGGATTATTTTTTTCCCTAGCCAAACGCTGCAAGCCGGAAATCCGGCACAGTGCCGGAGAACTTTAAGCCCTGCATTTTGTACCCCTCTGTCACTGTATTCATCATTTTTATTGTTTATAAACAAACCACATCCATCCCCCACACTTTTGAAAAGCTTGCTACGCCCCTGGTATCAAACTCGCAGAGCAGATCACAGAGAAAGAACAACAACACCCGGACTCTGTTTTAATCATTCTCGGGGACTTTAATAAAGCCAATCTCTCCCGTGAACTGCCAAAATACAGACAGCATGTTACCTGTCCCACCAGAGACAGTAATATATTGGATCACTGTTACACCACAATAAAGGATGCATTTCACTCTGTTCCACAAGCAGCTTTGGGACGTTCTGATCACCTTCTGGTTCATCTTATACCGACCTACAGGCAGAAACTAAAATCAGCTAAACCTGTATTAAGGACTGTAAAAAGATGGACTAATGAAGCAGAGCAGGATTTACAATCTTGTTTTGACCTCACTGATTGGAGTGTTTTTGAAGCTGCTTCCACCGATCTGGATGAACTCACAGAGACCGTAACATCATATATCAGTTTCTGTGAGGATATGTGTATCCCTACCAAGACTCAACTAAATTACAACAATGACAAACCGTGGTTCACTGCAAAACTCAGACAGCTCCGTCAGGCCAAAGAAGATGCTTACAGGAAGGGGGGCAATGTCTTGTATAAACAGGCTAAATACACACTGGAAAAGGAGATCAAAGTGGCAAAGAGGAATTATTCTGAAAAAATAAGGACTCAGTTCACTTCGAACACCCATCCCCTGCCCTGAACACCTCTCCACACAACCGTTCACACCAATAACAACTCCTGCAACCAACCCTGAATGCCTCTCCAAACAAACGTTCACACCATTCACAGCTCCTGCAACCCATCCTGATCACCTCTCCAATCAACCGCTCTCACCATTCACAACTCCTGCAACCAACCCTGAATGCCTCTCCAAACAACTGTTCACACCACTCACAACTCCTGCAACCCACCCTGAACACCTCTCCAATCAAGCACTCTCACCATTCACACCTCCTGCATCCCCCCTCTCCCCCACACCTGCAATACAGATCAGCGAAGATGCGGTGCGCCAGGTCTTCAGGAAGCAGAAAAGGAAAAATGCACCAGGCCCAGATTGCGTTACACCAGCCTGTCTGAAATCCTGTGCTGACCAGCTGGCCCCCATCTTCACAAAGATCTTCAACAGATCGCTGGAGCTGTGCGAAGTCCCTTTATGCTTCAAACGCTCCACCATCATCCCCATCCCAAAGAAATCCAAAATTACAGGACTAAATGACTACAGGCCTGTGGCTTTAACATCCGTAGTCATGAAGTAATTTGAAAAACTGGTGCTGGCCCACCTGAAGGACATCACTGGACCCTTGCTAGATCCTCTTCAGTTTGCCTACAGAGCAAACAGGTCTGTGGACGATGCAGTAAACATCGGACTGCATTATGTTCTGCAACACCTAGACAGACCGGGAACCTATGTGAGGATCCTGTTTGTGGACTTCAGTTCGGCTTTTAACACGATCATCCCAAACCTCCTCCTGCCCAAACTAACTCAGCTCTCCGTGCCCACCTCCGTCTGTCAGTGGATCAACAGCTTCCTGACAGACAGGCAGCAGCTAGTGAGGCTGGGAAAATACACATCCAGCACTCGTACAATCAGCACCGGAGCTCCCCAGGGCTGTGTTCTCTCCCCACTGCTTTTCTCCCTGTACACTAATGATTGCACATTTAAGGACCCCTCTGTCAAGCTCCTGAAGTTAGCAGATGACACCACACTCATCGGCCTCATTCAGGACGGTGACGAGTCTGCTAACAGGCAGGAGGTTAAAGAGCTGGCTGTCTGGTGCACTTTCAACAACCTGGAGCTTAACACGCTCAAAACAGTGGAGATGATCGTGGACTTCAGGAGAAACCCCCCTGCACTCCCCCCACTCACCATCATGAACAGCACTGTGACTGCAGTGGAGTCATTCAGGTTCCTGGGCACCACTATCTCTCAGGACCTGAAGTGGGACATTCACATTGACTCCATTGTGAAAAAGGCCCAGCAGAGGTTGTACTTCCTTCGCCAGCTGAGGAAGTTTAACCTGCCACAGGATCTGCTGAAACAGTTCTACTCCACCATCATCGAATCCATCCTCTGCACTTCAGTAACTGTCTGGTTCAGCTCAGCTTCTAAATCTGACCTCAGAAGACTACAGAGGGTAGTCCGGACTGCTGAGCGAATCATCGGTTCAACTCTCCCATCTATTCAAGAACTGTACTTATCCAGAGTGAGCAAAAGGGCTGTTAAAATCACTCTGGACTCCTCACATCCAGCACACTCCCTCTTTGAACTGTTGCCATCTGGTCGACGCTACAGAGCACTGAGCACCAGGACGACCAGACACAGGAACAGTTTCTTCCCTCAGGCAATCCATCTAATGAACAGCTGATACACACTGAACACACTGAACACACTACACTTTATATTTATATACACATACACTTAATTTATCTAACACACATACTTAGTATACACTTAAATTTTGCACATAATATACATGTACATACATAACTGCATTTTTGTAATATACCTGCCTACAATTGTCAATTTGTATATTGTCATTCCTTATCTACTTATTTGTATTTTTTGTATTTTTATATTCTTTTATTATGTGTTTTATGTTCTGTCGCTGTCATTCTGTTGTACTGCGGAGCTTCTGTCACGAAAACAAATTCCTCGTATGTTTAAACATACCTGGCAATAAAGCTCATTCTGATTCATTCTGATTCTGATTCTGTTATCGTCATTAAGTGCACAAAGTTTTGTTGTTATTATGTATGTATACAAAAAAAGTAGACCCTTTACAGATTCGATTGATGTATTGCTCTTATCTGTAAGATCAAAACTGAAAGTGTATTTTAAGTTCTTTCCATATTCATTTTCCTTTGATACTCTGACTCAGACCAGTAGCAGCCAACACTGTGGCACTAAACTGGTGGTGTAACATAGGAGTCGTGACAACAAAGTGGGAATCCAAGTGCAAGCTTTAATTCAGAGAGCATAGTAGAAACAGGCAGGGTCAACACATCAGCAAACATCAACAGTAGAGACTAGGCAAAAGAGTATTCCTGGTAAACAGGTGAAGGCCAGAACAGGCACCAAAGTATCAAAAACAAGGAAATAGTCCAGGATCAAAACACAATAACACAGAAACTAGGAAACATGGAAGGCAAGACAACATAAGGCTAAACATTCAATCACCAGCCAAGGCAGAGAGTGTGTGTGCTACTGATAAAGTCATTGGGCCAAAACTGGTGTTGATAATTATGAAGGTTATGTAGGTCTGTGAATATTAAATATTTTAACTATAATTATAATAATTATTAAAATATTTTAACTATAGTGTTTTTCTTAGATTTTCCGTGACTGAAGCCGTCAAATGTAACACATTAGCGAGGCAAAACTGATGTCTATTTGTGAAAATGTGCTTTGAAGCGCATGTTTGATAACTTGTGGTTAAAGCGCCACTCAGCGGTCAAAAGCTGCAAATGCACTTTACAGACGCCGCGGCGGCAGTACGTGAAGCGGTAGAGCTGGCGTTTTGGAAGGCCACCTACTGTGTGTCCTCGCAGAGACAGCAACCTATTTTCTTATAAAAATGAGAGAATTTTAAAGATGAGATTCTTTTTTTGTTTATTAAAGGGGTCATATGATGCGATTTAAATTTTTCCTTTTTCTTTGGAGTGTTACAAGCTCTTGGTGCATAAAGAAGATCTGTAAAGTTGCAAAGACTAAAATCCAAAGAGATATTCTTTATACAAGTTAAGGGTCAACCACACCCCCCTAAAACGGCTCATTCTAACATGCCCCCACATCTCTAGGTCACTAAGTTGGAAGATTTACATAATGCCATGTCTTACAGATAATGTGTATTTGTTTGTGAAAGTGAAACTACTTTGTTTGGCCTTCCAAAAGAGGACGATATCCGCTTCGTCATGCCTGGAGCTGATCCATGCTGGTCGCTGAAGAAATACATCAACTTTGTACTGTGGATCGTCGGATCAGCTTTCACTGTAGACAAAGCGTGCAGCCCGGGGTCATCACTTTGTTGCCGCAAGTCGCCGGATGCTCCTTCATAAACCGCTGGCCGCACCATTCTCAAGCGGCCCGCCTCTTCTCATTCAGCCGGCCGTGGCTCAGTCAAGGTTGTGGCTCATTCTAGGCCTCCGGCCTTCGCTCATTCAAGACCGCGGTGTGTGATGCGGTTTCGTTGAGAAAGCGAAACTACTTTGTTTAGCCTTCCAAAAGACGACACGACTAGAAATCATGTTTATATCATGTTAATAATGGGTTGTAATGTTTATATCTCGTCGCTCCGGCCAGACAGAGCATCACAATATGTTAAGGTGTGTAACATTTCCATCACACGCTTGAGGTGTTCAGCCAATCACAACGCACTCGATAGCTGGCCAATAACAGCACTCCTCACTTTTCAGAATGATGAGGCTTGTAAAAATCTATGTGTTACAGAAGGCGGGTCATTGAGGAGAAACTTTAATGTCCAGTATGTGGAAAATAATGTGTTTTTTTAACCTTATACCGCATAAACACAAAACATTACACCAAATAATGTTCTTTTTAGCAGCATCATATGACCCCTTTAAAAGTACCAAAAGCAAAACCTACTGCTATTGTATGTTGGCTGGTGCTCTACAAATAATAAATGCTTTCGAAGAGGTGAAATATTCTTTCCAAGCATACTTTCCCTGCGAGTACATGACACAGGGTATGATTTTCTGCTAATAATCCCACATATATTCAGATCAGTTGCCAGACCACCGGAATTTCTCCCAGTGCTCCTAAATACATTCACAATATAGTTACAATATCTCAAAACATTGTAACTTTAATCCCATTATTTTTACATCTTAATACTCGTACGGTAACGGTGCTCAACAGTAGCTATGGGTTAATTTCCCCCCTGGGTTAAAGTTTTGAAATATTGCATAAATTACATTTGACTGAAATGCTTTTATTGAAAAGATTTTCATTCCACCTATGATAAAACTGTGCGAGTGTAACGGCAATGAGGGTGAGGGAGCAAGTGCAAGTTAATGATAGTAGATTTATTAGGAGATGCAAGTGAACAGAGATGAACAGCAGGGACTACAGAAATGTAGAGTTGATATCACAGTAATCCAGGAAGAGGTGATGAGGTGAGACAGCAGGAGAGCAGGACACAGGAACTGAGATAAGCGATCTGATGTGGAGTGAAGTGGATGGGGTTCCAGTGGTGAGAACCCTGATAGCACATGGACATCTATTTGACGTGTGCATTTACATCTGCAAGATGTATTTTTTTGTTAGAGTGATTGCTCATCTGCAATTCATAAGACGAAAGACAGGGCAATAAGTAGGGAGGAGGTAATGAGTATCAGTTGTACGTGGCTGATGAACAATTAACGGAGATGCCCACATGAAAACAATCAGTGCTGACGAGAGACAAAATAAAAATACACCCACATAGTGCTAAGCGAAGACAACGGTTTTTACCAACATTGACAGCGAGATGTTGTTTTGTGAAGGAAGGCCACTGGTAGAAAGCCTTTTAGCTGTTGTTATGATCAATATGCATAACAGTGACTTTAAAATATGTATTTTAGGTATGGAAATGACATGTTTTCAGGATTTGGGCTGGGTATTTTAGGATATGGGCAATGTGCTACTTTGGGTGATATTTAAACCACCAATCCCCACCCCTTCCTCTTGCACCAACTGTCCTCTTTTTGAAAGACGAAAATATGGTCACCCTAGTTCAGGGGTTTGCAAACTTCAACATCAAAACATCAACATTCACAAAACCTTTGATCCCTAAAATGAAGATAAGACCGCATATAGCTAAAGTTATATATTTAGTTTTGTTACAGGGCAGGGTCGTAGCAATCATTTTAGAAGTGAATGAAACAAGACATTCACAACGAATTTGATATTAATAAAACCTATCCAAAATGATGTGACTATCTGGTCTCTTTTAATTATAATCTAGATTTATTCTCACTGGACCTTGAAAACATCTACGTGAACACACGTGCCTGAAAATAAAAAGTGCAGGGGAAGAGTTTAGGTTTTATTAAAAGTCAGGGGAACACGTCTCTCACGTATTCTATGCTGCTATGTACTCTAGGCTGCCGACCCCTGCCCTAGTTAAACCACTGACATCTAGCACACCAAACAGGGTGTGAGGCTGTATTTTCAGCATGTTTTGTCCTACTTAAATTAAACTTTCCATTTGTATGTGTAATCTTGCCATGATGAGACAAAATCAATTTGGTGACAGTGCTTACCTGTAATATATTTAGACGGGCAACGTTTGAAGTGTGAGAAAGAAGACCGACACAGTCCCTATAAAAACAGTTAACATAACAGGTTAACAAATATTTATTTGTACAAGATCAGAGATCTGCTGCTGATGTGATTGGCCTTGTAATTGCTGCTTACAGTTATATTTTATCATTTCCATATATAGATAGTAATTGTTATTTACCACAGATCTGTTGTAAATCAGCTCCAACCGGGACAGATGCCTTCATATGGCTCTCAGTCTGAGCTGTGTGAGAGAGAAACATAAAATGACAAAATACATCAGCAGGTTAAATAATCACACTTGTAAACAGTCACCCACATTATAATCACAGAGAATTAAATGTTACCTTGCTTGTGTTTGTTCTCCAGCTGATCAGCCAGATCATTCTGCTTCATCTTCCTCAAGATGTCCACCGTGATCTTCACAGTTTTTCAATTCAATTCAAGTTTATTTGTATAGCGCTTTTAACAATACAAATCATTACAAAGCAACTTTACAGAAAATTATGTTTCTACAATATTTAGTAGTAGCTAGTAGTTTGTGCACGTTTGACAGGATTTTAGAAAAATAATAATAATAATAATAATACAAGACGTAGTCAGCTAGATGATGAACTATCAATATTATTAATTAATAGTAATTATAGGATGCAGTCACACATGTAGCAATAATTGTTAGTTCTGTTTGTTGATTCAAGGTTAGGATCATCACAGCTTCTTCTGGTCCAAAATGCACCACAATCTCATCCACTGTGTCGAATATATCTGCCTTTTCCATTTCAGACTTTGACATATGCTTATGATATGCATTCATTAAGCTCCAGTGAAACTCCTTAAGTTCAGCTTCATCAGCTCCTTCAATGAGTCCACGAGCAGCTCTTTAACAGACGCCATCATCCTTCACTGACTCACAGCTGGAGAAAAAATAAAGATCTGTAGTTTCACTCTTACCATGAACTCAAGTGCTCAAATGTTATTTCAATTATGAAATGAAGCTGTGAGTGGAGGCCTATGAAGCATCAGAAAGTTGTGCTTAAAAAAATCTGCTATAATTACTTTAAAAGATCAAATATTTACTTTGTGAGCTATCATAAATAAACTAATGAGGTACACAATGTCTAAGTGCTGTCTGAGATGTCCAGAATGAACAGATACAAGAGACTTTTAGATCTATATATGTTAGCATTTCATGAAGTAGGATTTACTTACCATGAATAATGTTGATGTTTCCCGTTTTCAGGGTTGGGCAAAGATACATCAAAATGTATTTTATAATAAAAAACCAAATACCTTAATTTTAAGTGTATCAAAATAAAAAATAATTAAAAAAAACATTCAGAATACAGTAGCCACACCAAGTATCAAAATTAACTAACTAAAAATTATTCGCAAACTTTCCATCAATTGGCTTATTTGATCTATCCCTTTAGTGCCATTGCACCAAGCACATCACATTCTATTTCTTATACATAAATGTTTCCTTTTCCACTCCAACTTTCCAATAATTCCTGCCAACTAAAAGCAGCATGGATATATTTTCTTACCCCTACAGTTTAGTGGTTCAACGGTTCGGATCACATTTCGGTTTTTGACCCATGGTTTGGATCATTTTTTAGATTACAAAGAAAATAAAAATATTTCAATTTAACTTGGTTTCCATGTATTACTTAAAACAAAGAACACAGCTGTTTTGTTGTTTGATGTTCATTAATGACCACAGCAGTATTTATAGGCCGTTGTCCCTTTAAGACCTGATGCACGGATCAGATATAATGATACACATCACATCGGATTTCTTTCTCAGCTGTTTTCATTCACTTGAAACATAACTAACTGCGTTTACCTGAATGATTGTCGAGATGGGTATTTTGTCATAATTCTATGTTTATGTGTCTGTTCAGAGGATTCAGTTCGGTGTTTGTGCGCTTCATGTGTGTGCGGCTGTGCGCGAGTAATGAATTGAGTTCCCTTTCGCCTTTTCTCTCTGGAACTGTTGAAAATTTGCTTGCTTGTGTAAATACGGACAAATTATAAACTTATACTCTACTATCTTTAAATTTTGCAATTAATCCACAGATCACATTCGGGCTGAACCGTGGGGCTTGGTCCATACGGATCACGGATCAACTACGATCTGTTTAACCACTAAATATAAGTGAATTTGTCATCGTACTGTTTTCTTGTACAGCCTTTTTTATTATTATTAATAATAATAATAATGAGCCACAAACTAAGCATTTGTTTGAAGTAAGGGAAAAATCCAAAAACATTTTATTTATTGGTTGGGTATGTTTTATTCGTTCTGTTAGTAAAAGTTTGATGTGAAATATATATATTTAATCTCATTATGACGAATGCATTTTAAAAGTAAAGAACTCACTTGATTAAGTTGGCATGAGAAAAAATTATTTACACAACAATTTATTTACAAAACTATGCAATTACAACAACAACAAAAAAAGAAAACAAATCACAGGTTATACAGAATATATATATATATATATATAAACATAACTTTTAGTGAAATTACCCTTGCATTTATTTATACTTTAAATAAATTATACTTACATTTAGCATGTATAAACAATAAACACTCAGGTGACACTTTACAATTTACACTAAGGATTCATTTTTAATCATTAGTTACCTACCCAACATGAAACCAACATTAACCGTAGTTAACATCAACATTTACTAATACATTATTAGATTAAATTTGTGCATGTTGACATTGTTTAATGGATCAGAGCTAACATGAACTAACAAAGAACAGAGGACACGACTAGAAATCATGTTTATATCATGTTAATAATGGGTTGTAATGTTTATATCTCGTCGCTCCGGCCAGACAGAGCATCACAATATGTTAAGGTGTGTAACATTTCCATCACACGCTTGAGGTGTTCAGCCAATCACAACGCACTCGATAGCTGGCCAATAACAGCACTCCTCACTTTTCAGAATGATGAGGCTTGTAAAAATCTATGTGTTACAGAAGGCGGGTCATTGAGGAGAAACTTTAATGTCCAGTATGTGGAAAATAATGTGTTTTTTTAACCTTATACCGCATAAACACAAAACATTACACCAAATAATGTTCTTTTTAGCAGCATCATATGACCCCTTTAAAAGTACCAAAAGCAAAACTTACTGCTATTGTATGTTGGCTGGTGCTCTACAAATAATAAATGCTTTCGAAGAGGTGAAATATTCTTTCCAAGCATACTTTCCCTGCGAGTACATGACACAGGGTATGATTTTCTGCTAATAATCCCACATATATTCAGATCAGTTGCCAGACCACCGGAATTTCTCCCAGTGCTCCTAAATACATTCACAATATAGTTACAATATCTCAAAACATTATTAACATTATTATTGCTACAACTTAATTCTTGTAATTTTGAGTTTATTCTCAAAATATTTTTACTTTATTCGCAAATTATTTGGACTTTATTCTCATAATTTTGACTTTTTGAATTTCTATTAAAGAGTTCACCCAATAATCAAAATGATGTCATTAATAACTCACCCTCATGTCGTTCCAAACCAATAAGACCTTCGTTTATCTTCAGAACACAGTTGAAGATATTTTAGATTTAGTCCGAGAGCTCAGTCCCTCCATTGAAGCTGTGTGAACGGTATACTGCCCATGTCCATGTCCACTCTCCCTCTGAGTTCTTACTGGTTTGGAACGACATGGCTTGAGTTATTAATTACATAATTTTGATTATTGGGTGAACTAACCCTTTAAGACTTTAATTTCATAATCTTAGATTTTTATTATTTTTATTTTTACGTGGCACTAAAATGTCGTAACTTTTCAACAGTTGCCATGGGTTGATTTCCCCCCGGGTTTAAGTTTTTGAAATATTGCATAAATTACATTTGACTGAAATGCTTTTATTGAAAAATTTTGCATTCTTATGTTTTGTGAAGGAAGGCCACTGGTAGGAAGCCTTTTAGCTGTTGTTATGTTCAATATGCATAACAGTGACTGTAAAATATGTATTTTAGGTATGGAAATGACATATTTTCAGTTTTAATGTTTCAGATATGGGCAATGTGCTACTTTGGGTGATATTTAAACCACCAATCCCCACCCCTTCCTCCTGCACCAACTGTCCTCTTTTTGAAAGACGAAAATATGGTCACCCTAGTTCAGGGGTTTGCAAACTTCAACATCAAAAGAGCCATTTTGGTCCCTTTCCTACCAAATAAATTTAACAAAACCTATTTGATCCCTAAAATGAGGATAGGTCAGAATATAGCTAAAGTTTTATATTCAGTTTTGTTACAGGGCAGGGTCGTAGCAATCATTTTAGAAGTGAGCAGGGCGGAAATGTCAAATGCATTAATAATAATTAATTATTATTTATGTATGTTTTACATTCTATAATATTTGTGATATATTTTTCTAATGACAATTGTATGATTATTATTAGTTTATTTATATACTACAGACACGTTTTGCATATATATATATATATATATATAATTTACTAATGATACCTTATTGTAAAGAGACACCAAAACTTAAGTGTTCTGAACAAAACATTAGTAAATGGAAAAGTTTTAAAATTAAAAACATTTTGTACTTTAATTTATTTAACTATTACCATGGATCATTTTTGAGTGAAACAATGAGTACTTTTTCTTGGTTGTTGCCAATTTTTGAATCACTCAGGATTTATGGTTGCAGTGGTGTAACGTCTTAATCCAGTTGTTTGGGAGATTTCATTTATGCACCAGTAAAGTGCAAATAATATACAAGTATCTATTAGTAAAGGTCTAACGTAATGCATCAATGTGAACTACATTAAATGCATGTTGTAGCAATGTACCTGTTGTTTGACAGTCTATTTACAGCACTACCTGCAGTGACACCACAGTAAGTGTCTGTGCTCAGCATTATTAATATTTAGTGTGTAGCATGCAAATTAAAGAGATTTCACCCAAAAAAGAAAATCATTTAGTCCCCTTCATCATGTCCATACCTGACGAACTTCTTGGGTTTGATTACCAGCATTCTTCAAAGTATCGTCTTTTGAGTTCAGAAGAAAAACAAAAGTCAAAGGTTTGGTAAAATGTAAATGACAGAATTCTGATTAATGATGTAACAAAAAACAATCGTAAAAAAAACGGTAAAAAGTCTGGCAGCAAAGTTGCCAAACACTTACTGTCAAATTACAGTAAAAAACCTTAAGTTATTTTATGGAATAATTTTGTTTTTTAAATACAGATATTTACTGTAAACATTTTCTTTATTTTTACAGTTCCACTGCTGAAGAATGAAAAGAAAATCTCATTAAAAAATGTCTGTAGAATGTTAAACAAATTAATAAATCTGCATATAAACTGGAAATTATTGCAGAAATACCTTAAAATTATACAATTAATTAAAGTCTTCTGTTTTTCCACAGTATTCTTTGGTAAATTCATAACATTATCAATTACATCCACAAGAATTCCCTTTCAAAGTACTGATGTTTTGATGTAAAACTCAAAAAAATTATATAGCATAACTTAAAATACAGTATTTTAAAAGCTTTAGGTTTTTATTTTATGGGATTATCAAATCTATTAGTATTAAATTCCTGTTAAATTTAGTTTTTGAACTGTAGAAAAAATAAGATTACATTATAATAGCTTTTTACTTTGAATGAACATAATTGTTTATCAGTTTAAACATGTGCTGAACTTTAGAAACTGACATTTGCACCCAGCAAAAGAACAAGGGTGCTGATTATTTGCTTCATGTCTGTGTAGTAATTGATGATCAACATAACCTTTAACCGTTTTCAAAGAGAGGCGACAGGATCGACATATGAAAGGACCGGCCATATTGCAGAATGGTAGTTTTCAATGTGATGCATCTAAACTGCATTAGAGGTACATTACATTACTTTGTGTGGAGATCCAATATTTAGTCTCATCTTTAGTCTCAACATTAAAAAAGGCTATATTTTGCAAGTGTATTTCAACAAACCTGCTCTTAATCTGCAGGTAAATGTTGCAACCAGTGAAGATGAATCACAATCCACACAACTATTGAGAAAAAAGAAAAATAAGTTGAAAGCAGGGCAACAACACATACCGTAAAAAGTTTTAAACCTCACAAATGGGCAGACATAATTTTCTAAATTGTCTAATAAAATGTTATTGGATTATTTTTTTGTTGATGTCATCCCACTATATGATCATCATGTTTTGATCAGAGGAATGATTTGGCAAAAGTACAATGCAGCCAGTTCACATCATGCATTGGCCCACTCCTCTAACAACAGCCTAAATACAGAATGACAACACCAGTACACAGAGGGCATTAAAAACAGAGACAGCCAGAGAGCCAGACAGCCTGAATGGATTAAAACACGCTTGCACTACCCTGACATGTTAGAAGTCTTTGACTTCACAGTCATTAATGGCCATCTTGCGATCTTCATCGCACTTTCACGGAGTCCATGAGCCCCAAAGTCTATTACAGATGCTGGCCTGGGGCTCTTTTTCCAGTACCTACTTTGCTGGTGTCTGTAGTGTCTTATCAACTCTGGCTTCTGATGTCAGTTACATGGCATGCAGACAGGGATTAAATTAGCACCTCACACCTATCAAATACAGGGTACATTTAAAACTTCCAAGTCCCCTGCCACCAATGCAGAAATATACAATTAAGAAATATTAATATTCAGAAGCAAAGATAAACTTTGCTGGCCACATCAGCTTAAGATTCAACAAGTGCAGATACAAGAGTGATAGACAAAAAATATTTACATAAAGTAAAAATAAAAAAACAGCTATGTAGGCTGTCACGGCTTACGCTGCTGGAAGGAACACGGAGCCGAGGGATAAACGAAACAAGGATTTATTAAATCAAACATAGGCAAGGTAAGTAGCAAATAACAGGTGGCAAGTGGCAAGTTACAGGTAACAAGTGGACAAGTAGACAAGTTGACAAGTAACAAGTAGACGAGTAGACCCGACAAAACAGAACTGAAAGGACAAGGCTTTTATACAAGGGATAATAGGGAAAACACAGGTGGATGGAATGACTAAATAAACAGGGACATGTAACACATGCGGAAATGACTAGACACACCTGGGAACTAATCAAACCACATAGAGACAGAAACTGGGTCACAGGGGCAAAAAACACACAAAATGAGTCCAGGTGTGTGACAGTACTCCCCCCTCCCGGAAGGTGCGTCCTCGCACCGTAGAAACAACAAAGGGAGGCCAGCAGACAGGGACCACAGAGGAAGGAGCCAGGGAGGAGATGACGGAGGGAGGAGCCAGGGAGGAGACAGGAAGGATCTGAAGCAGGAGGCACCCAGCAGGACCCAGGCCACAGCCATAACGGCCCAAGGTGGGGCCGACGGAGGAAGGAGCCATGGAGGAGGAATGGTCACCGACTCCAGGGACTCGACCCACGGCAACGGAGCAAGTGGAGGAGGAGCCCGAGGCGGAGACGGAGAGCCGAAGAGCCAGGGTGACGGGGAGGAGCCGGAGGTCCTAGGCGGAACTGATGGCTCTGGTGACTGACGCGGCGATGTGGATCCGGAAGGCCACGGTGAGGCCAGAGTGACCGAGGACTGAGGTGTAGCCGAGGGGATGAAGGAGCCTGACGGAGCCGGAGGGACGGAGGGATGAGGCGAAGCCGGAGGAGTGGAGTCCCGAGGCATAGGATGGACGACGCCAGACCAAGGCGGAGCCGGAGGGACGAGGGAGCCAGGCAGAGCCTGCGGACTGCCGGGCCACGGCGGAGAGGAAGGAGCTAGGAGCCATGGTGGAGCCGACGGGTCAACGGGCCGAGGCGGAGTCCAGGCCTCAGAGGCTGGAGGCGGAGGTGAGGGAGACGCCGACCAAGGCGTCGCTGGAGGATGGCGGTCCCGCTGAGCTCGCACCACAATGATGGTAGGCTGAGGGCGAGCAGAGGGGCAGCCAGACGACAGCGGAGGAGGAGGCAGGAGTGGGTGGGAGGGTGGGAATTTTGGAGGAGCAGGCATTGGAGTAAGCTCTGGGGCTGGAGCCCTTCCTGGGCTTAACGGAGGATCAGGAGCCCGTCCTGGGCTTAACGGAGGACCAGGAGCCCGTCCTGGGCTTAACGGGGGTTCAGGAGCCCGTCCTGGGCTTAACGGGGGTTCAGGAGCCCGTCCTCGGCTTAACGGGGGATCAGGAGCCCGTCCTGGGCTTAAAGGAGGATCAGGAGCCCGTCCTGGGCTTAACGGAAGATCAGGAGCCCTTCCTGGGCTTAACGGGGGTTCAGGAGCCCGTCCTGGGCTTAACCGAAGATCAGGAGCCCGTCCTGGGCTTAACAGAGGATCAGGAGCCCATCCTGGGCTTAACGGGGGAACAGGAGCCCGTCCTGGGCTTAACAGAGGATCAGGAGCCCCACCTGGGCTTAACGGGGGAACAGGAGCCCGTCCTGGGCTTAACGGGGGAACAGGAGCCCGTCCTGGGCTTAACGGGGAATCAGGAGCCCTTCCTGGGCTTAACAGAGGATCAGGAGCCCGTCCTGGGCTTAACGGAAGATCAGGAGCCCTTCCTGGGCTTAACGGAAGATCAGGAGCCCGTCCTGGGCTTAACAGAGGATCAGGAGCCCGTCCTGGGCTTAACGGAAGATCAGGAGCCCTTCCTGGGCTTAACAGAGGATCTGGCATAGGTGAATTGGAAACCCCCTCATTTTGACCCATTTGGCGCTCCACATTTTGCTCCCTCGTGGTGGGCAGTGTCGCCGGCTCTCGCACCTGGTCTGACGGGTTGCTCTCTGGCTCTCCGTCATCAGTGGGCTCGGGCTTATGCCTCGTACCGTGGGGAGATTGTAGGCTGGGATCTGGGTCCAGAGTGGACCTGGCGAGAACCTCCATTGGGCCGACCGTGAGAGGTGACCCATTTCTCACCAGATTCCACTCTATGAATGCGGCGAAATCCTCCCGAGGACCATCTTCGGGCGACAACGCTCTGCACCTGGAGTTCAGGCTGGCGTGATAAAAGGTGCAGAGCGCGTGGTCCGGGTAGCTGGTGGCATTAGCTAGGAAGAGAAACCGTCTAGTATGGTCCTCGAGAGAAAGTCCCTCCTGCTCCAGCAGGAGGAGGAGGTATTCGGGGCGATAGAGGGGATCCATTACACACTACGGAAAGAAAAAGACTGTGAAAAAACGGAAAACAAAACGGAGGGAAAACACGCAGTTTTTAACTTTTTAGGTCGGGTCTTCTGTCACGGCTTACGCTGCTGGAAGGAACACGGAGCCGAGGGATAAACGAAACAAGGATTTATTAAATCAAACATAGGCAAGGTAAGTAGCAAATAACAGGTGGCAAGTGGCAAGTGGCAAAACAAGTAGACAAGTTGACAAGTAACAAGTAGACGAGTAGACCCGACAAAACAGAACTGAAAGGACAAGGCTTTTATACAAGGGATAATAGGGAAAACACAGGTGGATGGAATGACTAAATAAACAGGGACATGGAACACATGCGGAAATGACTAGACACACCTGGGAACTAATCAAACCACATAGAGACAGAAACTGGGTCACAGGGGCAAAAAACACACAAAATGATTCCAGGTGTGTGACATAGGCTACTTTTCATGAAGATATGCTGTAAATAAAAATTGGACAAAATAATTACAGTGTTATACTACAGACACAGATCTAAAAATATTGCCTTGAAAGATGGATGAATACAGCAGAAGGTATTGTTGCACAGTGTAACTAAATATACAGTTATTGTACAGGAAATAATTGCACAGCTTAAGTTTAATATAAAATTCTTAAATCAAGAATAGTCAGTGATTGTTTAGGCATCACATATCCAGTGTTTCTACTGTCAGGCACTGACTCAGTGTTTACTATTCTGAAGTGTTTTGTAACAATTTCATAAGTGGCAGAGAAAAAATTGAGTGGTGACATTTTCAGCCCCATCCGTGGACTGTTTCAGCTGCTGCTGTCTGGCAAGAGGTGCTGCAGCCTCAAGTCTCTGATCATCATGCTTTGGGACAGTTTTCCGTAAGACAAACAGGTTCAAGAATGCTGGACACTAACCTCCTGATGCCTGTCTGCCTGTTGGTGTGAAAGGACTCTTGAACAGAGGTGGGTAGAGTACCCAAAAACTGTACTCAAGTAAAAGTAAAAGTACTTCTAGAAATATTTACTCAAGTAAAAGTAAAAGTACTAGTCTTGAATAGTTACTTGAGTAAGAGTAAAAGAGTATCGGATAAAAAATCTACTCAAGTAGTTAGTTACTAGTTACTTTGGGTCATATATACTGAGCCTATTTTTATTTAGATATATAGATAAAATGTATGTAATGTATGTGTGCGTGTATAAATGTATATATTTAATCAGCCTTTACTCCAATTTATGTAATTTATTATAAAACCCTGTCTGTTTACTTAAGTAACAGACATAGGTGTCATGCCATAACATATTTTTAATACCCTTTAATGCCCTGAAGAAGGCCTCATGCCGCTACGCGTGGGCATTTTAAAGTTGTCCATTTAGGACATGTCATTTTTTCATTAAAGACATTTTAATTAAGGAGTGCCTCGGCTATCAGAAATTTCTTTTCTCTACACTGCCTTTTTATATTTTTAATACGACTGACTTTATATTAAATGTGAATTTAACATTGAAAGTTAATGTGATATAAATATTACTACTAATCTTTCATTGTTCAGAAAGAGAGCAAATAACATTTACATTATTAAAGATCATTTTCACTGACAGTCTAGATTTCAATCACTCTCAGAAACTCCCATTAAAATCACTGAAACTGTTAACACTGTGAAATCAATATCTTAATTATAGATTCGTACACACATCTGCACTTTGTTGTTTCTGCGAGAGAATTCGCCAGAAAGAGGTATTCAGTCAGTGAGCGAGTGAAGGAAGCACAGGCATTTTAGCGATGACTCATCTGAACGCCTCTGATTGGCCAATGCTTTAATAAGCTCAAAAGAATCATGTGTGATTTGTTATAATGCGCAGCGCTGTCTGAATTTAGCAGCTGATAATATGACTCGCTGAACGTACTTGCACCAGTGTGATTGTATTAAAATTAATAAAATCTTAACCGGTTATTTTTTGTCTTTTGGAAGCTGCATTCAACTTGACTCCCCTCTGTTATAAGCCACACACGTACAACAAACTAATGTCACAGTGGTATTGTGTACTGTAATCGAATGTAGCCCAAGTTATTACCTGTTAAACAGTAAACAGCACACGCGGTGTTCATCTAATAAGGATCTCCATCGCTAGCAAATAATAACCTTTGCAGATTTCAATTCAGTGCAGTTCCAGCCACGTTTTCAACGCTCTTTCTGTTCTTAAACGTTACAACTCCGAGTGAACCACTTCAGACACTCAGCGCGCGCGGCAGGGAACTGAACGACTCATTCAAACTGATTCATGAACCAATTCACTCGTTTGCCAATTGGTTTGATCAAGCCTTTGAACAGAATTGACTCAAAAGAATGAATCATTCGCGAATGGGCATCGCTCATTGCCCAGAGAAAAGTAGACGGCGCATTTGGAATAAACTGAAGCATTATAACATTTATTGCATTAAGATAAAGTAACGAGAGGAGCGTCGCCCACAGTAACGAAGTAAAAGTACAGATTTTCCCCCCAAAATTTACTCAAGTAAGAGTATAAAGTACCCATCTTTAAATATACTCCGAAAAGTATTCGTTACCCCAAAAAATTACTCAAGTAAATGTAACGAAGTAAATGTAACTCGTTACTACCCACCTCTGCTCTTGAATCTTGTGTGCTGGTACTTCCACTTTTGGCTTGGCTTTTAAGGGTGACATTGTCCTTTTTGTCTGTTTGAAATGCTGCCCTGACAGTGTTTTTCTGTTATCGTATATATTGACCATAGACTATATTGACACATGTCCACTTTAAAAACGTTGAAGCATTAAGACACAAAATCAATCAATTCAACAAAATTCAAGGCCCTCACTGCAGTAAAATCATTAGGTCTCTCCACAATTTTCTCGGTTCATGGGAACAAGCCATAATATGAATAAAGCTTTACAATGGAGTGCTATATATTTTTAATTTACAATAGGTGAGCAATGTGTGAAAGACTAGGAATTTATTCTGGGGCTCAACAGTTCAACCAAGGATCTTGTAGCATAAACTTGAGCTTTGGTAAACTGGCGGTGAAGGAATTCTAGACATTAAAATGGTTGAAACATTACTCAACTGTGTAAACAAAAATCGTAATTGTTTTTCTAGTCTCTGTGCTTTAGATATCACTAAAGGTAAATTAATATATTTACCCAGCCGGCACATGACCTACCTTCAACACTGAAATATGATTGAAATAATGTCAGTTGTTGTTTCAACGTTGAAACTACGTTGAAATAAAATAAACACGGCAGCAAGATTAATTTTTAATGAGCCAAAAAGAATACATGTCACACCTCTGTTTATCAATTTGCACTGGCTTCCAATAGCTGCTCGCATAAAATTCAAGGCATTGATGTTTGCCTACAAAACTACCACTGGCTCTGCACCCATTTACCTAAATTTGTTACTTCAGACTTATGAAGTAAGAAGCAAAGAAGCACAAAGTCACTTTTACGGACTTTTAAATTAAATGTTCCCTCCTGGTGGAATGACCTCCCCAACTCAATCCAGACAGCTGAGTCCTTAGCCATCTTCAAGAATCAGCTTAAAACACATCTCTTCCATCTTTATTTGACCCTCTAACTTTAACACTCACTATTCTAATTAAATTCTTAAAAAAGAAAAAATCTAACTACCTGTAACGAATTAAAACTCCATAACTATGGGAGGAAGGAGGCGGGAACCGGCGGACAATAAAATAAGGTTTTAATAATCAAAATAAATACAAAACAGCACAAATAAAAAGCAAACACAAACTAAAACCCAGGCCTGGTCCTCTCTCGTCCTTCACTGTTGTCGCTCCAGTTTTATATCCTTCCATCTCCTCTGTGGGACTCGAGACCGGTGGGTCGAGCAGGTGTCGCTCATTTCCAATCACTCCACCGGCCTTGCTCTGTTCCCACGTCTCTCGGGCCCGCCCCACTCGTCACATACACCCATCGCCCCTCGCAGGCCGGGGGGTACCCTCGACCCTCTACCCCCCCCCCCCTTCCCTCCGGGGGGGACCGCTCACGGGGACCTGCGGGAACCTGAGGGTAGGATAGACGAGGCGAGAGAAAAGGATATGGAAGGAGGAGCGACAGAGACGAGAGAGGGGAAAGAGGAGAAAAAAAAAAATTCCGGTTCCCAGACGCACTGCTGCTCGGCCCTCCACCAGCTGGGTGCCTGGCGGTGGCACTGGACGGCCCTCGGCAGATGGCACAACACTCTTCCGCCGCCCGGTGGACGGCGACGGCTCCTCCGGTTTTGGGCAGCCGGCAGGAGTCCCCCGTTCCCTGCTCCTCCAGATTCCTTCACGGAGACAGCAGGCTCCGGCCCCCTGGTGAACGGCACCGACTCCTCCGCTCCCTCACGGATGGCAGTCGCCCCTCCACATCACGGGCGGCCGGCAGCGAGCTCGCCCGTCCCCGGCAACTCACTCCAGCCCACCGCCTCGAGCGTCCATGGCGGCACACTCCAGCACGTCCCTCCTTCTCCCGGGCTTCGGCACCACTGTAACGATAAAAACTCCATGATCACGGGAAGTAGGAGGCGGGAACCGGCGGACAATCAAATCAAACTTTAATTACAAAATAAAGACAAAACAGCGCGTCAGCCCCTCACGGACAACTGACGCGCACAAATAAAAACCAATCACAAAATAAAGTCCAGGCCTGGTACTCATCCGTCACTGTTGTCGCTCCTGTTTTATATCCTTCCATCTCCTCCGTGGGACTCGAGACCGGTGGGTCGAGCAGGTGTCGCTCATTTCCAATCACTCCACCGGCCTCGCTTCTGTTCCCACGTCTCTCGGCCCCACCCCACTCGTTACACTACCTTTCTAATATTTTTGTATTCTATTTTCATTTATTATGCAATTGTATGTGTGTGTGTGTGTGTGTGTGTAAAGACCTCTAACACTAGCTTGCTCTATTCTTTTCTTATTCTATGTTTTCTTTTTATTTATTATATTATTTAAAATCCCATGCTACGTGTACTGTGTTAACCTAACTGAGACTTGTTATAGCACTTATATATCATTGCTCTTTTTGTTGTTTTTGATTGCTTCCACTGTCCTCATCTGTAAGTCGCTTTGGATAAAAGCGTCTACTAAATGAATAAATGTAAATGTAAATAACGTTTAATGCTACATCATGGTTGAAAAAGTTTAACAAAAACACTTCTAAATCAATGTTGAATTTTTTACAAGATCTGTACGTTGAAACAACGTAATGTTTTCAACAACATTCAACATAAATATAGATATGTATGTATATTTATGTTGTATGTTGTTGAAACAAAACGTTGACGTACAGATCTTGTAAAAAATTCAATGTTGATTTAGAAGTGTTTCTGCCTTTAAATGTATTATTATGATAATTAATTAGCATTTAATGATTTTTTGATCATAACAGCTCTTCAATGTATATGTTAAAATATAATTATTATCATTATTAACAATAATAGTTTCACCCTCAAGAGCAGTGCAGCAGAGACATTTTGCCTTATGTGATTTTGTGTGAATTTACAATTTTGTCTGCTTGCCTAACAGTTCACATTGCATTATTACATTTGAATTCATACACTGTCATGTCATTTGACCAATCAATTAAATAATAATACAGACTGCAAACAAAACTTAATACACAGCTATGTTAACTCGTGCAAACTATTGCTATTGTAATTGAAACTACGGAGCAGCTGCTTTGCGTTGATTACTCGGTCAGACCTGATTTATTTTATATCTGCCTGTTGAATCTAAATTTTGAATATTGAAAAGATATTTATTTACTCTTTTTTTTAGATCAAGTATTGGAATAAGATTTTTATCAGGGGAGAACACCCAAAAGAAAGACCCATGATCCACCAATGTAAGTCAATTTTACCCATGTACTGTTCGAAAACCTACACTAGGATAGTATTAAGTATGATTTTCATACTGTTACTGATAGAAGGTCTGAGTAACTTTCTGTCCTTTTGTCTTTCTTCTGCTGAAGTGGCGCACTGAAAGGGGAGATTCATGTCACCTTCATCAGTCCTTTCTTTAATCACTGGAAACCATTAAGTGATAGACCCTCAGACGTGTCATAATAGGATAAATGTGGCTACAGGTAAAATTATTTGATAGGGTTAGGGTTATTTGATTTTGGTGTACCAATTGGCTTTTTTGTGTGTTTCCCTTGCTATGATACACATTTCTGATGGGATTGCCATGCTTTAAGTGTATGTTTACATTTTAAATCATGCAATAACTAACAGTCTCAAAGATGACATTACTCAGTTCATTTTGTGTGAATGTTATAATGGCAAACGTTTTTACAATTTAAATCAATTTCATATAAATAATATATATATTTATTATCCTCACAATGTCAAATGTGCTTGTTAAGTGCGCCAGTTTTTTTATACATTTTACAATTTTAATATGTAAGTTAACATTAACATTATGTCGAGTCAACAGGGCTAACGTTAAAACTCGCCATTTGTAACGTTATGTTATGTATTAACCTCATAAAAGTCTGTCTAGCTTTAGCAAATGTAACATTATGCCGATCCAAATAAAGTTAAAATGTTATTAATGTTAGCCCTGAATGTGAAACATGCATCAGCCATCATAACGTTAACGTTAAATAATACGTAATAATACGTAACGTAATACCTGTGGTTGACTAACATTAATTAAATAATGTTAGCTGTTAACTTAACGTTACATCTTACAAGTTACTGTTGCCTCTTGCAAACACATAACAGTTAAGTTAACGTTAAAAAAAAGGCTGTTGCTGGTTGGGACCTTGTTTTATATAATTGAGGACAGTAATAATGTTAGGGCTTTAGATGCGGCTTTGGATGCGTCTAGCTCAGGGATTCCTGTACATTGTTCGGTTCCGGCAACAGAGCCCCTGCAGCAGGGCAACTGGGTGACAGTGAGGGAGCGTAGTCGTGGGTCAAAACAAAAACCTTCTTCTTCGTGGGTCTTCTGTTCCGATCAAAAAATTAAACAGGTTCTCCCCACTCAGTGATGCACCCACTGAGAAAACTGATGAAAGTGCTCTAGTTATTGGTGATTCCATTGTACGGAACGTGAATATAGAGACACCAGCCACCATAGTCAAATGTTTACCGGGAGCCAGAGCGCCTGACATCTTGGCAAATTTAAAAGTGCTGGCTAATGCTAAACGTAAATACAGTAAGATTGTTATTCATGCCGGCGCTAATGATGTTCGACTTCGCCAGTCGGAGATCACTAAAAATAACATTAAAGAGGTGTGTGAACTTGCAAGCACGATGTCAGAAACTGTAATATGCTCTGGTCCCCTCCCTGCTTACCGTGGTGATGAGATGCATAGCAGATTGTCATCACTCAATGGCTGGATGTCTAAGTGGTGCCCACAGAATAACATAGGTTTCATAGACAATTGGACGAGCTTTTGGGGCAGACCTGACCTGTTGAAAAGAGATGGTCTTCATCCCTCCTGGGGTGGCGCCACTCTTCTCTCTAGAAAATATGGCAAATAGTCTTAGTGTTTATACCTGACTAACTGGGGCCCAGGTCAGGAAGCAGACAGACTGGCTAAACCGACCATCCTCTAGCTGCCTCACGTCACAGAGGTCAGCTAATTATCAGCACATAGAGACTCTTTCACCCAGATATCACACTATAGAGACTGTGTCTGTTCCCCAAACTAGAAAATACAA
The DNA here is from genome assembly GCF_963082965.1 of Carassius carassius. Lineage (NCBI taxonomy): Eukaryota > Metazoa > Chordata > Actinopteri > Cypriniformes > Cyprinidae > Carassius > Carassius carassius. Next base: position 29,267,372 of record NC_081776.1, read on the forward strand.
AAAACGTCCAAACCAAGTTAAGATTAACAATTTAATTGAGGTTCAACAAATTAAAAACATATGCAATATAGATAAACAAATGATAAAGCTTGGCTTATTGAATATCAGATCCCTTTCTACGAAAACACTTTTTGTAAATAATATGATCACTGATCATAATATAGATGTGCTCTGTTTGACAGAAACCTGGCTAAAACCTGATGATTACATTATTTTAAATGAGTCCACCCCCCAAGATTACTGTTATAAACTTGAGCCGCGTCTAAAAGGCAAAGGGGGAGGTGTTGCTTCAATTTATAACAACGTTTTCAGGATTTCTCAGAGGGCAGGCTTCAAGTATAACTCTTTTGAAGTAATGGTGCTTCATATAACATTATCCAGAAACACAAATGTTAATGATAAATCCCCTGTTATGTTTGTACTGGCTACTGTATACAGGCCACCAGGGCACCATACAGACTTTATTAAAGAGTTTGGTGATTTTACATCCGAGTTAGTTCTGGCTGCAGATAAAGTTTTAATAGTTGGTGATTTTAATATCGATGTAGATAATGAAAAAGATGCATTGGGATCAGAATTTATAGACATTCTGAACTCTATTGGGGTTAGACAACACGTTTCAGGACCTACTCATTGTCGAAATCATACTCTAGATTTAATACTGTCACATGGAATTGATGTTGATAGTGTTGAAATTATGCAGCCAGGTGATGATATCTCAGATCATTATTTAGTTTTGTGCAAACTTAATTTAGTCCGAAATTGTAAATTCTACTTCTTGTTACAAGTATGGAAGAACCATCACTTCTACCACAAAAGACTGCTTTTTAAGTTATCTTCCTGATGTATCCAAATTCCTTAGCATATCCAAAACCTCAGAACAACTTGATGATGTAACAGAAACAATGGACTCTCTCTTTTCTAGCACTTTAAATACAGTTTCTCCTTTTTCGCTTAAGGAAGGTTAAGGAAAACAGTTTGACACCATGGTATAATGAGCACACTTGCACCCTAAAGAGAGCAGCCCGAAAAATGGAGCGCAGCTGGAGGAAAACAAAACTAGAGGTATTTTGTATTGCTTGGCGGGAAAGTAACCTATCCTACAGAAAAGCATTAAAAACTGCTAGATCCGAATACTTTTCTTCTCTTTTAGAAAAAAAAACAAACATAACCCCAGGTATTTATTCAATACAGTGGCTAAATTAACGAAAAATAAAGCCTCAACAAGTGTTGACATTTCCCAACACCACAGCAGTAATGACTTCATGAACTACTTCTAAAATCGATACTATTAGAGATAAAATTGCAACCATTCAGCCATCAGCTACAGTATCGCATCAGACAGTGCACTATAGACCCCCTGAGGTACAGTTCCACTCATTCTCTACTATAGGAGAATAAGAATTGTATAAACTTGTTAAATCATCTAAACCAACATGCATGTTAGACCCTATACTATACTATCTAAGCTCCTAAAAGAGGTGCTTCCAGAAGTCATAGATCATCTTCTGACTATTATTAATTCCTCATTGTCATTAGGATATGTCCCCAAAACCTTCAAACTGGCTGTTATTAAGCCTCTCATCAAAAAACCACAACTTGACCCCAAAGAACTAGTTAATTATAGTCGAATCTCCCTTTTCTGTCCAAGATACTAGAAAAGGTGGTATCCTCACAATTATATTCCTCATTAGGGAAAAATGGTATATGTGAGGATTTCCAGTCAGGATTTAGACCGTATCATAGTACTGAGACTGCCATCCTTAGAGTTACAACTGATCTGCTCTATTAGTTTTATTGGATCTTAGTGCTGCATTTGATACAATTGACCACAACATTCTTTTGCATAGACATGAACACTTTGTTGGCATTAATGGAAGTGCATTAGCATGGTTTAAATCGTACTTATATGACCGCCACAAGTCACAAGTGCAGTATGAAGTACCTCAAGGCTCAGAACTAGGGCCGCTACTCTTCACGCTCCATATGTTACCCTTGGGAGATATCATCAGGAAACATGGTGTTAGCTTTCACTGTTATGCTGATGATACTCAGCTCTATATTTCTTCGCTGCCCGGAGAAACACACCAATTTGAAAAACTAATGGAATGCATAGTCGATATAAAAAACTGGATGACGAGTAATTTCTTACTGCTAAATTCTGAAAAAACAGAGGTGTTAATTATAGGACCTATAAACTCTGCTTGTAATAACCTAGAACACTGTCTAAGACTTGATGGTTGCTCTGTCAATTCTTCATCATCAGTTAGGAACCTAGGTGTGCTATTTGATCGCAATCTTTCCTTAGAAAGCCACGTTTCTAGCATTTGTAAAACTGCATTTTCCATCTCAAAAATATATCTAAATTACGGTCTATGCTCTCAATGTCAAATGCAGAAATGTTAATCCATGCATTTATGACCTCAAGGTTAGATTATTGTAATGCTTTATTGGGTGGTTGTTCTGCACGCTTAGTAAACAAACTACAGCTAGTCCAAAATGCAGCAGCAAGAGTTCTTACTAGAACCAGGAAGTATGACCATATTAGCCCGGTCCTGTCAACACTGAACTGGCTCTCTATCAAACATCGTATAGATTTTAAAATATTGCTTATTACTTATAAAGCCCTGAATGGTTTAGCACCTCATTATTTGAATGAGCTCCTTTTACATTATAATCCTCTACGTCCGCTACGTTCTCAAAACTCAGGCAATTTGATATACCTATAATATCAAAATCAACTGCGGCGGCAGATCCTTTTCCTATTTTGCACCTAAACTCTGGAATAACCTTCCTAACATTGTTCGGGAGGCAGACACACTCTTGCAGTTTAAATCTCTTGCAGACCCATCTCTTTAACCTGGCCTACACATAACATACTAATATGCTTTTAATATCCAAATCCGTTAAAGGATTTTTAGGCTGCATTAATTAGGTAAACCGGAACCGGGAACACTTCCCATAACACCCTATGAACTTGCTACATCATTAGAAGAATGGCATCTACGCTAATATTTGTCTGTTTCTCTCTTATTCCGAACCGTAACCGTAGCCACCAGATCCAGTCTGTATCCAGATCAGAGGGTCACTGCAGTCACCCGGATCCAGTACATATTCAGACCAGATGGTGGAGCAGCACCTAGAAAGGACCTCTACAGCCCTGAAAGACAGCGGAGACCAGGACAACTAGAGCCCCAGATACAGATCCCCTGTAAAGACCTTGTCTCAGAGGAGCACCAGGACAAGACCACAGGAAACAGATGATTCTTCTGCACAATCTGACTTTGCTGCAGCCTGGAATTGAACTACTGGTTTCGTCTGGTCAGAGGAGAACTGGCCCCCCAACTGAGCCTGGTTTCTCCCAAGGTTTTTTTCTCCATTCTGTCACTGATGGAGTTTCGGTGCTGTTCGGTGTGGTTCCTTGGCGCTGTCGCCTCTGGCTTGCTTAGTTGGGGACACTTCATCTACAGCGATATCGTTGACTTGATTGCAAATAAATGCACAGACACTATTTAACTGAACAGAGATGACATCACTGAATTCAATGATGAACTGCCTTTAACTATCATTTTGCATTATTGACACACTGTTTTCCTAATGAATGTTGTTCAGTTGCTTAGACGCAATGTATTTTGTTTAAAGCGCTATATAAATACAGGTGACTTGACTTGACTAGAGTGCAGAACAGCAGAGTTTGTATGGACAGAAGTGCATGCCATAGCTTTGTATTTTGGGTAAAGCTGCGTTGCTTTGACATTGTGGAAAATACAATAGTAGAAACTAAATGTATAAGTCTATTACCCGTTATTATTAATCTACTGCGAAATATAGGAGATTTTGAGATGTTAATTTGTTCAACTATGTAAAGGACTGTTTATTGAAGCTGCGTAAGTTATGCTAGCCAGCCTAAAATTAATTTTGCATTAATAATTTTAAATTACGTTGTTCTGTTTAGCCAATTACAGTTTGTTTTATTCTATATATATTTATTCTATATAAATATTTATAATATATAAATAATATATATATATATTCTATATATTAAATTTCGTTTTTTTATTTAAATTTTATTTTTTCTTTATTGAAATTTCATTTTTATTTTATTAGGGCCCGAGCACCGAGGTGCGAGGACCCTCTTGTATCTGCTTTGTTTATTATTATTATTATTATTAGGGCTCAAGCCTGGAGGGCGAGAGCCCTATTGTTTTCCTTAGGATTATTTTTTATTATTATTATTATTATTTTTTTTTTTTTCTAATGTTACGGGGGCTTTTGGGGTCCTTAACATGCTCGAAAACTCTTGAAAATTGGCACACACCTTGGAACCTGCGGCCATTAGGACCGGGCAGAGACTGATACACGGGCGTGGCACAGGGGCTCTACAGCGCCCCCTGGAATATGGAGGGCCATATATCATACATACTTGCTCGTAGACGTATAAAACTCGGTACAGATATAGATCTCATCAATCCAAACAACTTTCGTATTGCATATCATAGGCTCCGCCCAACAGGAAGTTGGCTATTTAGGGTTTAGTATTCGTATTTTCCGTCAAAGTTTTGGGGGCTTTTGGGACCCTCAACATACTCAAAAACTCTTGAAAATTTGATCACACCTTGGAATATGTGGCCTTTAGGAGCCTGCAGAGGCTGGGACCCGGGCGTGGCACAGGGGCTCTACGGCGCCCCCTGGATCTTAGTCGGAAATGTTGATGTATAGCTCACACATACTTGCACATATTCATATGAAACTCAGTACACATATAGATCTCATCGTGCCGAGCAACTTTCGTATTGCATGTCATAGACTCCGCCCAACAGGAAGTCAGCTATTTAGAGTTATGTAAAAAGCGCATGCTCTGGAATTTGAAATACTTGTCATAGGTTTTTTTGCCGATTGCCACCAAACTTGGTCAACATGATCTCAAGACATTGGGGATGAAAAATTGCCAGAGGATTTTTGATATCTCGAACAGTTTGCTCATGGCGAGGAATTTGAAGCGTTGAAATTATGGCGAGAAATGAGAAACAGGACCGGTCTCATAGCATCCACATACATTTCCTGATTTTAATCAAACTTCATCAGATTATTCGTTGTATGATGTCGATTGCATATATGTGACTATTAGGAGTCAAAGTTATAGCGCCACCAACTGGCAGCAGGAAGTGTGTCATTTTCAAAATGCTTTGAATTCAGCATGTTATTTTTACTCAATTTGCTTCAAACTTCATCAGAATAATGTTATAACACAGCCGATATAAATCTCCTGGGGGGATATCGATATCTAAAAATATTGTTGCCGTGGCAACATGTCAAACTGGAAGGGTTTTCAGATGATTTTGAGGCATATAACATACTTAGAATTTCACGAAATTCAGAACACATATCAGTATTAATGATAACTAGACACTGGAAAAAGTTCATAAGAGGGCGTGGAAGAGGCACTCTATAGCGCCACCTTTTGTCAAAAGTGGGGGGGGGGGTTAGTTTTAGCTACAGACACCAAACTCGGTACATATATTGTTCTTATCAAGACGGACAACTTTCTAATTCACAGTCATCAGCTACGACCAACAGGAAGTCGGCTATTTTGATTTGAATGTGTTTTTTTTACATTTAGCTGTGAATTAATGCATACTGCTCAGAAGAGAGTAACACTATACACACCAAACTTTGTCTACAGTCGTGGCCAAAAGTTTTGAGAATTACATAAATATTAGTTTTCAAAAAGTTTGCTGCTAAACTGCTTTTAGATCTTTGTTTCAGTTGTTTCTGTGATGTACTGAAATATAATTACAAGCACTTCATACGTTTCAAAGGCTTTTATCGACAATTACATGACATTTATGCAAAGAGTCAGTATTTGCAGTGTTGGCCCTTCTTTTTCAGGACCTCTGCAATTCGACTGTGCATGCTCTCAATCAACTTCTGGACCAAATCCTGACTGATAGCAACCCATTCTTTCATAATCACTTGGAGTTTTTTCAGAATTAGTGGGTTGTTGTTTGTCCTGCCGCCTCTTGAGGATTGACCACAAGTTCTCAATGGGATTAAGATCTGGGGAGTTTCCAGGCCATGGACCCAAAATTTCAACATTCTGGTCCCTGAGCCACTTAGTTATCACTTTTGCCTTATGGCACGGTGCTCCATCATGCTGGAAAATGCATTGTTCTTCACCAAACTGTTGTTGGATTGTTGGAAGAAGTTGCTGTTGGAGGGTGTTTTGGTACCATTCTTTATTCATGGCTGTGTTTTTGGGCAGAATTGTGAGTGAGCCCACTCCCTTGGATGAGAAGCAACCCCACACATGAATGGTGTCAGGATGCTTTACTGTTGGCATGACACAGGACTGATGGTAGCGCTCACCTTTTCTTCTCCGGACAAGCCTTTTTCCAGATGCCCCAAACAATTGGAAAGGGGCTTCATCGGAGAATATGACTTTGCCCCAGTCCTCAGCAGTCCATTCACTATACTTTCTGCAGACGATCAATCTGTCCCGGATGTTTTTTTTGGAGAGAAGTGGCTTCTTTGCTGTCCTTTTTGACACCAGGCCATCTTCCAAAAGTCTTGGCCTCACTGTGCGTGCAGATGCGCTCACACCTGCCTGCTGCCATTCCTGAGCAAGCTCTGCATTGGTGGCACTCCGATCCCGCAGCTGAATCCTCTTTAGGAAACGATCCTGGCACTTGGTGGACTTTCTTGGACGCCCTGAAGCCTTCTTTACAAGAATTGAACCTCTTTCCTTGAAGTTCTTGATGATCCTATAAATTGTTGATTTAGGTGCAATCTTAGTAGCCACAATATCCTTGCCTGTGAAGCCATTTTTATGCAACGCAATGATGGCTGCATGGGTTTCTTTGCAGGTCACCATGGTTAACAATGGAAGAACAATGATTTCAAGCATCACCCTCCTTTTAACATGTCAAGTCTGCCATTCTAAACCAGTAAGCCTGACATAATGATCTCCAGCCTTGTGCTCGTCAACATTCTCACCTGAGTTAACAAGACGATTACTGAAATGATCTCAGCAGGTCCTTTAATGACAGCAATGAAATGCAGTGGAAAGGTTTTTTTGGGATTAAGTTAATTTTCATGGCAAAGAAGGACTATGCAATTCATCTGATCACTCTTCATAACATTCTGGAGTATATGCAAATTGCTATTATAAAAACTTAAGCAGCAACTTTTCCAATTTCCAATATTTATGTAATTCTCAAAACTTTTGGCCACGACTGTACATGATGCCAAAACATTGAGGAACTTAAACTGATTAATGGATTTTGGATAGCTTGAACGGTTTTGTCGTGGTGATTTTTTTAAATGACAGTAAAAAGGGAATTATTAATTGTCCTGCATTTTTAAATTCCAAACACTTCAAAACCTTTTTTCATACAGAACAAAAGGTCATTCTGAGTAAATATGGATAGTTTCACGACTTTACAACACTGTATGGATAACAGAAAATTAAAAAACTGTCAGACATCTCATCTCACTCTGTCCCTCTGTTTGAGTATATGTGCTGAGACTTCCATTGTCTGAGAGAAATAGCGCCCCTACAGGGTGCAATTCGCGGACTAAAAAAGGGAGGAGACTCTCATTTAGTTTCTCTTTTAAATCGGTTAAAATACAAATGAATACTTAGATTTAATTCACACTGACAAGCTAAACCAACATATCTGATTATTACAGGGTCAGGGCTCATTAATAATTGATGTGTGGTCAGTGATACTTGAGAAATACGAGAGATGAATCACCGCTCTGAGCACGAGCGTGTGGAATGATGAGCTCAGAAAAAACGAGTTTATTCTTGTTTTATAGCTATTAAAAATAAAATTTTACAGCGATATCACACAGTTCACCAATTAGAACACACCAAGAGCTAAATTCAGATGTTTTTGAACTGTTTGTGTGAAAATGAAATATTTGTGGCTGCCTATCTGAAATCACCGCTCCGATCAGCGCGTACAGTGTCGAGCTCAAAACTAACGAATTTATTCTTGTTTAAGAGCTTTTTAAAATAAAATATTACCACAAATGCACACAATACACCTATTATAACACAACAAGAGCTAAATGCAGGTGTTTGTGACCCGTTTAAGTGTGAAAGACTATTTGAAACCGCGACTGTCAGATTATATATCTCTCGAGCTGCAGGATTCTGCCTTTCGTCGTACGAACGAACACATCACGGACAAGATTATTTCAAAATACATAATAGCTTAGCGAATATAAACGAAAACAGCCACGTGAACATAAACCGTTGAGAAATAAATCTGAAGTGGATCTACTGGATTTGAATATTAAAGTGACCGCATTTACCATTTCTGCATCTAAACGCCTAAAAACCTAAAACATGCTGTATTATACTATTGTTAGCAATTTCTTTATCTTCCAATTTATCTGGTGTACACACTTTTATTTTCATAATAAACTTGTTTGTAAGATTATAGACAGTTACAGAGGTCTATAATAAATATTAACGGGTTTTATTCAAGCTGTTTAGAATGATTGAAGTAGGCTAATTTTTTGAAATGTAAATCCAAAAAAATAAATTAAATAAATAAATAAATAAAAAACATTGGAAAACGATAACTGTTGTACTTTTTTTATGCATTTTGTATAATTTCATAGTTAATGCATTATAATTATAAACACAAAAATAAATTTAGCCACTCACATAGAAATATCTTAGGCCTTATCCTTTTCTTACAGTTTAGGGATTTTTAAAAATCCTAAAAAACCTTATTTGTGCTGCAAATAATAATTTCAAACTTATTTGATACTGACCTCTGACACCCTGTGACATGACATGTATCTGAATTTTCATAATCTCATGGATGTAACAGTAAATCTGTTCAGCTCACAGATCAAGACTAAGCTGTAATGCAAGCAGAACTTTCACAAATGCTTATAAGTCATTAAAGGATTTTATAACACTGTAAAATAATGTCTAATTTGTTAACATTAACAAATGCATTGATAACACTTCATAATAACTGCACTCATTAGTAAATAGTAAGTTCATGCTTTATAAAGCCTTGTCCCAATATTAATAGTCAGTAGTAAGCAGTTTATAAATACAGCTATAAATAGCTTGTTCTTGGTATATAAGCACATTTATTAAAAAGGAGAGTAAAGGGTCCGTTATCTTCCTATGAAAAATTAAAAAATAAAAATAAACAAACAGCAACACAGATTGATACAGAACTCAGAAATTTTATTGTGGATTTATGATAAAATCAGCCTGTAAATGAATTCATACTCCTCCAAGAAGACACAAGTAGTTCACACCAAACTTTTTCAACATGATGCTAATATACTGAAGATGTGTCACACTGATAAATGAAGGATCCAAAAGCAGAGATGAAAAAATAAACAGTCTTTAATGGAATAATCTTAACAAAGGCAGTCTGTAGTAGAAGCACACATAACGGGATCTTGAAATAATGAGCTGACTCCTCTCTGAGGATTAGCAAAGCAAGGCTTCCATGAAGCAGGCAGTAGCAGCACAGGAGATGCACTCAGGTGAGCTCCGCAGGTTACTCACTCTTCGGTACAGCAGGAAACAGAGACAACAGGAAAACTCGACTGTTCCAGACAAACAAGACAGAATAAACGTGAGTACAATTCTTAATTCAAACTAGCAGCAATACGAACGTGTGACATACAACAATAATCCGACAGAGAAACTACTAAAACCAACACCAGATAAAGGGTGAACACTCAGAGCAAAGTAGGAACAGGTGTCAAAGCAAATCAGCGCGAGCGCTAATAGTAATGACTACCAGGTGAATAATGAGGTGTGTGTGTGTGTGTGTGTGTGTGTGTGTGCGCGAGTATGCGTGAGAGAGAAGAGACAACCTGACTCATGACAAGATGTTAAATTGCGAATGGGTTTAGGATACCTTTATGGTGTGGCCATAGCGATTTATTAAAGTAACATAAAACAATACAATAGTTATTTTACTATATCTTTAAAATTTGTCATTCTAACTCTTCATATTTGTTTTATATACGTAGAAGTTATCATTTGAAGGAAGCACAGCAAGTTTCATAGCTTTATCAGGATTACTTTTAAATAATTATTGTAGAAACGAGTATGATTTAAATCATTTATAGAAATCTTTCAAAGAAAAATAATATGTATTTTACTGATGAAATGACCCTCACTTAATTAGAATAACATGCTGAAGTATTGTGAAATACTGTATATTAAGAATAGTTCTTTATAGGCTTTATGGACAGATAAGTTTTGAGTGACTCTTGAAGGATCAGCACCACATCCTCTTTTACCACTGTTTAAAGAATTTCTCTTACAGAACAGGTGCGAATGAATTTTGGATAGCTTGAATGGTTTTGTCGTGGTGACTTTTTGAAATAACAGTAAAAAAGGAACCAGTAAATGTATTATATTTTTTTAAAGTGCAGCTTCTACACACTTCAAAAAAATGTACACATAGAAGACAAGTCATTCTGAGGAAATATGCATAGTTTCATGACTATACAACACTATATGAAAATTAAAAAACTATGATACATCTGATGTCACTCTGTCCCTCTGTCACTGTGGGTAATGTGTGTGTGTGTGTGTGTGTGTGTGTGAGAGAGAGAGAGAGAGAGACAGAGAGAAACATCTCAGAGTTAACATCTCTTTAATCACCAGCAGGAAAAAATCTGTAATTTTGTGTTGTTGTTGTTGTTATTGTTGTTGTTTTCATCATTACAGCTTAAGAAATATCTTAGGCCTCATCATTTTCTGTCAGTTTTAGGGACAAAAAACAACTAGTACAAGTTAATTTGTAATCCTAAACCAGTTAATTTAAGTAATTTACATAACACATTAACTGGAAAAGAATTAAGAATTAAAGTGAAGAATTAGGTGTGAAACTATCAGGGAGCATTTAGTCTCCAATGCAACATTTTACAGAACTGCCACTTTCCTGGAGTCTCCAGAATTACTCGGTGTCAGGTTCTGAGAGACTTAAGATTCCAAAAAATGATTTAATTAGAATACCATGAAGTACTGTGAAATACTATATATTAAGACTTTATATAGAGGCTTTATGAACAGATTAGAGTGACTCGTGAAGGACCAGCACCACCTTCTCTTGTCCGATGGTTTGAGGAATATATCTTCCAGAATCTGGGATTAAGATTTAGGAGCTCATTTTTATTCCATCTCCTTTCCTGAAAAGTTTGTCTTGCAGAATTGACAAAAAAATTAATCTTCACATTAATTCCTAATTCTTTTGCAATTATTTTTGTCAGTTCTTCTCGACCTGTTTTTTTTTTTCTTTTTCTTTTCTGACCTCATGACCCAGTCAGCATTTTTTTGTACAATGGTCAAGTCTTAACTTATCCATTTCTGTATTGCATTTGTGTTTGATATTTCTCATGGGGATTTCATAATTTTCGACTTTACAGTTTGAGTTAAAACTCTTTTTTTAGCGCATTTCATCTGTAAAAGAAAATATGCCTAGAAATTCTGCACACATGAATATAAGGAGTTTTTCTCTTCCAGCTTTCCTGGACTATTGTATATCACTCATAAATGATTAAATAAAAAATAATGTTAGTTATTAAGATTGATATGGTTTGGAATTGGTAAAATGTGCTTGGAAAAAAAATCATAATAAAACAATGTTTTAATGTTTAAGTTTGGAATATTAACTGGCATGAATGAATTCTATATAAATATAGTTCATGTTAACATAGTTAATGTTTATAAATGAAATCTTTTTGTAAAGTGTTACTAAATATAATTAAATTATAGTAATAGCCAAAATAATCATTTTATTTCATTATTAAAAACTGACTTTTTATTTTTAAGTGCAATATAATTTTTACAATAATATTTTTAACTGGTGTATATATATAAAACATTACATTAATATTTATTTATAATTTGTATTATTAATAATAATACATGCATTGACACTTTAAATAAGAGTACAATAGTATTATTGTAATATTTCTTTGATTTGTTATAATTTAAAAAATAATATTGTAGTTGCTATTATTATCAAATCAGCAGATTATACATATTTTATCATGTTTACATATTCTTTATTTACTGTTTTTTTATTTACTAAAATAAGTAAATAAAATCACTACTTGAAAGAGATCTCATAATAATACAGCTTTTCTGTAGTTACAGTATATTTTATTAAATGCTATGATTAGTATTTTATTTTATAATATCAGAAACTCGTCTGAAGCTCATGTCAGTCTTGTGAGGAATCGATTATATTCATGATACAAACATCAATTCAGATCTGATCTCAAGTTCATTTCTCATTGTGTGTTATTATTTATGATCAAAAACAATAGAGAAAAATGAATGACGTACTTTTCACAAACATGATTCATGAAGAACTTTTCAATTGAAATGACATTTTGATAGAAATAATACAAATGATTGATTTGACTACAGTAAAACAAAAATGTAGATAAACACTCTCTCTCTCTCTCTCTCTCTCTCTCTCTCTCTCTCTCTCTCTCTCTCACACACACACACTCTCTATCTCACAAACACACACTCTCTCACATACAAACACGCATACTGATCCTGTCTCTATGAGTATTTCTGAAACATTTATTCTGACTTACAGTAGGTTGCCAACCAAAATGCCAGTTCTACCACCGCAGGTACCGCCCCCGTGGTGTCTGTAAAGTGCATTTGCAGCTTTTGACCTCTAAGTGGCGCTTTAACCACAAGTTATCAAACTTTTGAAGTTACCCCTCTTTCACACCGCAAGCAGCGCATATTTTTTTCGGCATCCATGTTAATCAATGAGTGCATTCACACCGGGAACAGGAGCAGCGCGTGAGCGTCAAGCAGGAGCGCTGCGCTCAATTAAAGTGAAAGCACAATTTGATGGACAAAATGAATGTGATTTAACACAAAACGTGCTCAAAATGCACAGAATAAGCATGTCAAGAGTTTTAACAACTTTGCCAATGTCTGATGTCTTAACAATTATGCCAGAAAAGAAAATTAAGTATAACAAATATGTATTTACCCATTTAAACTTTTTAATTAATCGTTTTGGGTGAAAGTATGGTGTATTGTTATAAAAACAAATGTTGAAAGAATTATACCCATTGTTTGAAATGGTTATACTGTCCGCCAAACATGCTTTGCAGCCGCTGCTGTGATGCTGTACTTATACGCTTCCAGTGTGAATACTCGCGAGAGTCTGCTGCTGCAAGCTCACACTTGCGAGTGGGGTTATGTGCATTTCTTAGAACGAATTCAAGCAGGATAAATCTCAAGCCTGTGCCTGAACCTGTGATTATATTTTCTCTAAGCTACATGATTTTAAACCATATTTTAGATTTGATACATTTAAAAGGTGTGCAGTATTATTTATATTATATGAATTATGTGTTATATTATTCAAAATTGTAGTTTACTTTGCATCGGAGCATTAAAAGTTGTAGCCTATTTTAGAGGGGTAGGCTACATGGATTAATATGCAAAATGTCAATATTCTCACATATTAGGCCTATATTTTAATTTGTATTTTAAAATTCCTTAAAACAACATGCATTTTTGTTATTCGTTACCTGTCCTTTATTTTGACAGATAACTTGTTGGGAAAAATATATTTGTCTTTTCACTGATTAAGAAATTATTGCATGTTTTATTAATTATTTCCTTTATTTTTGTAGAACGTGAGGCACTGTATAATTTTTTTCCCATTATTTAGGCCTAATTAGCCTAAAACAAGAAACGAATAAATTAAACCTTCACGATTTAGCTAAATCTTTGAAACTCTGAAAAATCGTTGAAACTTTTGAAAAGAATGGACTGATTAATAAAACGTTCTCATGATGAAACTCAAGTTCTCTCATTATAATCAACAAAATACACACGATCTAACCATCCACTCAGTGTTAAGAGCTATTCAGATTAAAACTGCAGCTCCGCAGTGAGTCAGTGTCATGGACGGAGGACAGAGCAAGTGTAAATATATTTTCTAGTCTATATTTCCATCTCATTATGCCGCTGGTTTAGTTTTTTTTTTTTTCTTATAGAACTTATTTGTAAATAGAGCAGTCACTGTCTACACCGGACGCGAGAGTTGTCTGCGCCCCACTGCGCTTAAAGTGTGTCTAAACTTGATGACATCACACTACAGTGTCAAATCATCTGAACGCATTGTCAGTACATTTCATCATAAACACATCGAGGCATCAGTTCACTGAAGGGGACCGTGTCCAGTGCATCCATCACTGGGTTCTGTTGTCTTTTGTCGGATCGCGTCACTCGTGTCTGGTGTAGACCTGGCGTGCATTTTTTAATGGCTTATGTTACAGCCCTGCTTGTTTTTAATGTTTTTATTAAATATCTGTATTGACTGCATGATCATATAATCTTATTATTTACTGCCATGTGACCTACAAAAGAAAAGCTTGGTGAGGCGAGCAACGAGCATTGCTGCAGGTTGCTTTTTGGCCAATATGCTGTGTTTGTACCTCCACGGTCTTCATTTCATAAGGTGAAACATCTCTCACTCAGCACCAGAGTCTGTGAGTGGAGTGGAGCAGAAACAATTTCCCCTCCACGCTCAAAGCATTTAATAATCACTCTGCTCTGCGCTCACTAATATCAGAAACACGCTCCGCCTTCACTCCGTGGCCAAAGTAATTCAGTATGTTTGACATGTTATGTTTATAACGTAGCCTATAAAAAATTAAAAAATTACAGGAGAGTTTCAAAGTGGCTTAGGCTATTGTGTGTAAACTTTTTTTTTCCCTACCACATGCCAAACTAATAACATTGTCAGCATTAAATCTATAATTCCTGCTTTCTGCAAATTTTGTTTGTGATGAAAATAACTACATTTTCGTCTGTTATTTTATCTAAAAAAGATCGATGAATTTCTTACACATTTCAAAATCAGATACCTATAATGTAGTAGCACTGTAAGATTACATTTGTTTGAATGTATTATTGTGAAAGCGATTGCGTGTGAATGTGCTGTATCTGTTTAAATCATGCTTTAACCTGAAAATAATCAGTTAAAGGAAGACAAACTCCTATAGCCTGTAACATCCCGCTCGATTCTTGCCGTCAATATAACCTTCTGATCAAGCCATAGCTAAATATGTTTAACATGAATTCTTGCTGAATATGCAGTTATATTACGAGCTGTTGGCATGGATTGTACTCTTGATTGAAGCTCTTGGATCGAGTGAAAACCACGACGCTCTAACTCTTAATATCTGCTCCTTGCTCCAGTCAGAATCACTCCGCTCCGCTCATTCTCGACAAATGATTAATGTGCATTAATGACAGGGAGGCGACCCACTAGTTCAATTGAACTATATTGCGCCATACAGTAGTCAAGATTTGAAGTGGATCAAAACCTTTCTTCTTGTCCTATAACCAATATGACGAGTCCTATCTAAACCTGCTCAGCAAGTTTGAAACCCTCATAATTGACCCCCACAATACATACATAACTATATATAATTTATACTATACATAACTACCCACAGCCACCACTGTATAAACTCTGGCCACCCCTAGAATGATTTGCAGTGGGTTCTATTAATTTAAATACAGAATGTCAATTCACAATAGTTTAAGAAGCGAAAAGAAATGCAGCACTCACTGCAGCCAACAAAAAAGATTGCAGATTGGCGCCACCAGAGGAGCTACACTTATCCCTCCCCCTCCTCTGTCCAAACAAAACACAGAGTGCACACATACATCGCGTAATGCTCTAGACCAGTGGTTCCCAACCTTTTTCAGCTCGCGGCCCACACAACCAAACACATATGTTTGCGCGGCCCACTGCAAAAAAAATAAAAAATAACTGACCCCGCTATTGTTGGGTTAATAACTAAGTACTCAGAAGCTAGATTGTTAACTGTATTTATTGAATGAACTAGGGCTGTGCGATATGGGCGAAAAAAAAAAAAAAACTATCGCGATTTCTTTGATCAATTTTGCGATTGTGACACACACCGATATGCTTTTACAGTCATCCTGCATTCAGGATTAATTTGAAACATATTTCCAAAAAAAAACCAATTAGAGCTTTATCAAAAAATTGTAACGTCTCTAGAACAGACATAAGTCAAAATTATCATTATAGTAAAGATGTACAGTGTCCAGGGACTTTTTTTTTTCTTTTTTGCCATGCATTGTTCATAGAGCTCATTAATTGTAGCGGTGCCTCAGGTGTTTGCAGTGCACAGTATGTGTATGCAGTCAGCAGCGAGAGCGCATAAATATAACCCGAAGTAAGCACATTAAAATACTGCACGAGCGCGAATCTCTGTTCGCACGCAGATTTCCTTTGCGCTGTCACAAAACCAGACGTGTTTGCTCAGAGACACGCTGCTCTGCGCGGAGAGAGTGCAAGCACTTAAAACATGTCTCCTCTCACTTAAACTGTATCCTGTGCACTCACAACTCTCTCTATAATCATGTGTTAGATATTAATTATTTTCGCCTGTTTTTATTTCTAGCCTTTTACCGCGTGCAGTGTGAATGCTCTGATCCGTTAACATGGGCTCGGAAAAAAGGCGCATCACAGACAGTGTGTGAACCTGGAGTTACAGACATGTGCCCAGTCTGTTCTGTTGCATTCTGATTGGATCAGATGGCATACTGCGGGAGGTCAGGGCCGTGGAAAATCGTGCTATTAAGCGATTTAGAAATCGCGCACGCTCAAATCGTGATTTTATGACGATTTCTATTAATCGCACAGCCCGAATGGACTGGAAATGAACAGAAAATAACTCGGTCTGGCACTGCTCAGCAAAACGGGAAAACCAGATCCAGGCAGAGCTCAGCAGTGGATAAATAGTCACCGGAGCAAGCAGTCAGGAGGAAACACAACAGCCATTTATGCATGTTTGAATTTGTTGTTCTGTAGCATATGCAGCAAACATAAATTGGTGGTTTATTCTTAAACCAATCAGCGAGCTCGAATAGTGGAAGCATAGTAACAGTTTAATATTTATTTTTTGTTATTTAATTATATATATGAAATGATGTTATGTTATGACTTAGACATTTTTACATATATTAATATTATTTCTTTAAATAGTAATTGGCGGCCCACCTGCAATACCACTAGGGGGCCGCGGACCACAGGTTGAAAACCACTGCTCTAGACTAGTTTGCATATGCATTTATAGTGCGTTCTGTCACTGGAAATTTAGAATTATCTAAAAAGACATGGGACAGAAAATGTATAGATCTATATAATTTCATATAGTTACTATCACAAAGAGTGATGTTTTTCTCCAAAAGTCAGCATAATTAGAAATGTGATATTGAATTTATACAACAGTTCAATAAACAATAAGTTAATATCAAGAGACTTACATTTTAGACAACATATTCCCTTTTTTGCTCCATTTCTAAAACAAAAATCATTCCAAACACTGTTTTGCGTCTCTGAGCAACATGATAGTGTTTTGTTCCTGAATGAATCAATTGTTTAAATGACTCGGTTCAAACGCAATGACTCACTTATTAACAGTGACTCGCTGCCCCCTTCTGGTTGTTTTAATTTCACATTTAAGGTACCTTTTCATTTGTAAAATGAAACAGTTTTCAATGTTTTGTGTTTACAATATCAAATCATTATTCATTTGTAACTGCAGGTTAAAGTATTCCATGTCCCACAGAGCTGCATCCCACAGAGACACTATTAGAAAAAATGTCGTAAAGATAAAAAAAATAAAAATTTATGAGTCGGCTGTCAACACAATTAGAAATAAGATATGAGCATAATAACACACTCAGCTAAATATTGTTATCGATAAAATCACAGAAATCACAGAGATATAATTTTTTTTCAATATTGCAAACCCCTTTTTTTTCTTTATTTTTATGTGCCAGCCCAAGATTTACTGTGGCCTCATCTGGCCACCCCATTAAAGAATTTTGGGGGCGCCACTGCCCACAAGCCATACATAACTACCTCTGAAAACCCCAGCCCCCTCCAGCTGAACTGAATCGGTCTGTTTTTTTGTCTGTGTGGAACGGAGTGTTTTCATGTTACTGGGCTGAAATATGCTTGCACTCACAGCAGCCTAACTCTTTATATTCATTATTTACTCGCAGCCCATATTATTATTTTAACAAGACCACAATAACAACTGTAACACTGTTTTTTCATGGGAAGGAGGCGGGAACTGGCAGACAATCAAAAAGCTTTAATAAAAAAATAAAGACAAAACAGAGCAGCAGCCCCTCACGGACGACTGCCGCGCACAAACAAAACCAAACACAACTAAAATCCAGGCCTGGTCCTTCACTGTCGTCGCTCCCGTTTTATATCCTTCCAATCTCCTCCGTGGGATGAGAGACCGGTCGGAGTGTCGCAGTTGTCGCTAATTTCCAATCACTCCACCGGCCTCGCTTCGTTCCCATGGCTCTAAGCCCCGCCCCACTCGTCACATACCCCCATCGCTCTCGCAGGCCGGGGAGCACCCACGAGACTGTGCTCTACCCCCCCCCCCTCCCTCCCTTCGGGGGGGACCACTCACAGCGACCTGTGGGAACCTGGGGGTAGGACAGACGAGGCAAGAGAAAAGGAGATGGAAGGATTAGAAGCGACAGAGACGAGAGAGGGGAGAGAGGAGAAAGAAAAAAAAATTGTTCTGGTTCCCAGATGCACTGCCGCTCGGCCCTCCACCAGCTGGGCGAACTCCTCCGCGGTGCCTGGCGGTGGCACTGGACGGCCCTGGACTGGACGGTAGATGGCATGACACTCCTCCGTTCTTGGGCAGCCGGCAGGAGTCCCCCGTTCCCTGCTCCTCCGCATCATGGCGGACGGCAGCAGGCTCCGGCCTCCAGGTGAACGGCGGTGACTCCTCCGCTCCCTCACGGACGGCAGCTGCCCCTCCACATCACGGGCGGCTGGCAGTGAGCTCGTTTGTCCCTGGCAACTCACTCCAGCCCACCGCCTCGAACATCCCCGGCGCCCGACTGCTACGCCTGCTCGATGGCACCACGGGTTCACTCCAAGAACACTGTTCTTTCGTGGGAAGAAGGAGGTGGGAACCGGCGGACAATCAAAAAGCTTTAATAATAAAATAAAGACAAAACAGCACAAATAAAATCAAAACACAACTAAAATCCAGGCCTGGTCTTCTCTCGTCCTTCACTGTCGTCGCTTCCATTTTATATCCTTCCAATCTCCTCCGTTGGACTCGAGACCAGTGAGTCGCAGGTGTCGCTGATTTCCAATCACTCTACCGGCCTCGCTCCATTCCCACGGCTCTCAGCCCCACCCCACTTGTCACACAACAAATTATCAATTGGTAATTAATTATTATTTTACGAAAATAATTGTTATTTGTGATTGTAGCGTTTGCGAAAGGCTTTAAGACCAAGCGGAATCCTCCGCAGCAGCTCCCGCCTCACAGCGAGGGACTCTGCTAACTGACCCAACATTTAGCAAGGCAGGAAAACTATCAGTCTGCCTGAAGGAAGACGTATTTCATTGTAGGTTAATGCTGTTAAATAGAGAGTTAAATGGAGAGAGAGAGAGAAACCTAGTCTAGGGCTTTTCTTAAACGTGGGGCTCATTATATTGAAGTACAAATCCAAGCACCAGAAGCAACCGAAGTGTTCTTTCATTAAACAGAATGCATTTTATTTATTCACAGGCTATATGGTTGAAATAATATTTTAGTTCAAAACTTTAAGTTCCATTATTTAAAAAATGCTTTATTGGCTAACGTTTCATAGACCTTCAGTTGTTATGCTTTAAAATCCCATGCCATTTGTAATTTCACAGTATTTTCACCTCCTAAATCACTGATCTTTAAAGTCACAATTCTATAATGGTCAAATTTACTCAGGCAGATGGCATTTTTTAATTACATTATTTATTTATTTATTTATTGTTATTATTATTATTATCTACAATTGTAGCCTACATAAATAGGTGAATCAAAACAAATATTTGATTCGTCCCTTATCCCCCCCCCCCCCCCCATACTATTAAACTGACTTTAAAATCTCAAGGAGTTTATAAGTTAATAAGGGTAAAATGTCACAGTGCATGTTAAATAGCCTTGTGTGAACTAGCCTTGAAATGAACTTGTGTTAACAATACAATTAGAACTAACAATATAATTGATTTTTTTATGAACAATTCCTGTATAAAATGGGACAGCAACCTTTATATCAAACATTTTTAAATCGTCCACAGCTGAGCAACCCGAAGGTGGATCTGCGCCAGAGCACGTGAAGTCATTTTCAGATGCAAAAAAAAAAAAAATGGATAGCCTGGATAGGCCCAGACTCTGTTCCTAAGTATATAACAATTATAATTACTGTTAACCCAAAGATAAGTTTTTAATAAGTTTGTGAGACTAAACAAATATAGCTTATAAGGCATGTATAAGTTGAGTTTTATGGGATTAATCACCTATTTTTGTTTGCTGCATGTTTTTATAATACACGCTAAAAAAAAATTACGTTTGTGAGAGGAAAAAATATATTTAAGTCATGCATCAGTTGCATTTTATTACATTTAGAAATAATAATGGCTGGCCTAATAATGCTATAGACTAATGTGCCAACAGGATATTTTTAGTTCCCTTCACTTTACAACAAATCCTTTAAATTAAAAAAAATTATCAGAACAAAACACTAATTAAAAATATATAATTCTAATGGATAAATATAATGGCAGTATATAATAATATAGGCTTAGCTATAAACAAACAAAAATAATAATTTAGAGCTAAGCATAAGGTAAGGTTGGGTTCTCTCATTCTCTCACTCGGGAGAAATCCATTTCCATATTCGCAATGTTTCCCATTTGAAGCTTAACTATTATTCATGAGGTAAAACAGGCTTTGTAGTTCACTCGTGTTTCAGTATCAATGGAAAAAAAATCATAATTAGCAATATGCCAAAGTGGTATGACTGCTGTTTCTAATGAATATGTGCAACAGCGCGATAAACCAGCTGAAACAGAAAATACTAAATTTTTGGTCACACAGTAAAGGCATGATTCAAAAATGCAAAGTGTTAGCAGTTTGAAAAATCAATAAATATAACAGTTAATAATAATTATTGCTAAATGGTGGACCGTTCTCTTTTCTCTCTGCATATGGAACCTGAAGATTTTTTTTTAATCCAAGAATGAACTGAAATGAAAACAGTTTATATATATATATATATATATAAATATATATATATATAGGCCTTATATTTAATGACTGTATAATAACAATAGCATGCATAAGATCCTTTGTGTAAAGGTCTTTTAATTTTTGATGAGTAGACTGTAGCCTAAGACTATACCTTGTTTTGAAATCAACTCACTCTAAATTTTTTTATGTTTTTTAAAGATGTTACAATGTTATATCATAATGTTATTGTTGTTTTACTTCCTCCTTTTGTTTCATTTTACAATTACATTCAGTTTGCAATCCGTCCCTTTGCACCACTTGGCGGTAGTTTCGCAAATTATTTAGACACGCGACTGACTTGCAAATAACGCAGCGACCCCACGGCGGTAATACCCATTTTGGATGTCAACCTACTGTATTTCAGTGACAGCAGTTCAGCTGCAGTATTAATGTCATGAAGAGACATTAAGACATACAACATCTCACTGTTACTGATTTATCATGCAGCTCAAAGAATTATGGGTAGAAACTCTCATCAGTTTCGTCTGATTCATCAACACAGTTTCACTGATGATCCAGGATAAACCGTAAACCCAGGATAGAGCGGCTGAGTGAATGTTGTCTGGACTGTGTGGATGAGGCTCATTGTGTGAGAGACGCTGTAGAAGGACAGAGTTCCTGCTCTGTGATCTACATACACTCCTGTTTTTCTGCTGGTGGCATTCACATGGAGAACAGTGTATTTATTATTGTGTTTGAATGAGTAACTGGAGCGAGAGCAGAACAAACTCCAGGATTGATCATTAAATCCAAACACAGACTCATCACCCTGTCTCTTCCTGATGATGCTCTTATATTACACTGATATCTCCACATGTCCACTCCAGTCAATCTCCCAGTAACAGCGTCCACACACACTCTCTCTACACAACACCTGAGGATAATAATCAAATCTGTCTGGATGATCAGGATACGACTGATTTTTTTTCACACCTGTCACCTTTCTGTTTTCCTCAGACAGAATGAGTTTAGTGTTTGCTGTGTTTGGATCCAGTGTGAGAGAACAGACCCCTGAACACAAGAACAGAGATATTAATAACAACAACAATCACTACAGCTGTGTGTTTGTGTGTGTGTGTGTGTGTGTGTGTGTTTGTGTGTGAGAGAGAGTGTGTAAGTATGTTTAAGTGTGTGTAGACATACATTTCTTTAGTCCTGCTGTAATCCTTGTTTCTCCTCCATGATCCACACTTGAAAACACACACAGAGTCACATTCAGTCAGTAAACAAATTGCTGTTGCTATGCAGTTACTATACAAGGTACTCAGGGTGGTTGATAAAGTACATGATGTGGTTGCTTTGCGGTTGATAACATGTTCTGGGTGGTTGCTAGGGTGTTGCTATGCAGTTTCTAGGGTACTCAAGGGGGGTTCCTAAGATGTTGCTATGCAGTTGCTAGGGTACTCTGGGTGATTGCTTGGAAGCGGTAGCTCAATATCATTCAAAAAAACACGGCTCACTGTGAACAGAGCTGTTTTTGACAAGGTAAAAAGGGTGTTGTTTTACACAACCTTGGAGGAATTTTAAACAAAGTATGTTGCAGACATTTCATGAAGACCCTAAAGAATCATATCAACTTGAGGAAAATGGACATCTGATGTTCCCTTTAAAGTCAGGGCTTTTTTGTTACTTTTACAAGTTATCATTTTGAAAATGTTTTTTTTCTGCCTTTGAGAGCTGTAGGGAGGTGGCTGCCATTTTTGTTGTGTTTTCACTGTTTTCTCCTGTTTTGTTAGGGGCCAGTTAGGGGTAAGTTATAGTACTGTTTTGTTTTTAATCCTCTAATCCTCTAAAAACTCCTCGACTTATATTAATATACACAGAGACACTTAAGTTTAAACAATAAAACCTAAAACATCTTCCTGCTCGACATACTTGAATTTTTCAGAGAGCAGCTTGACTCCTGAATCTCCAGGGTGATTATAGCTTAGGTCCAGCTCTCTCAAGGATGAGGGCTGTGCAGTCAGAGCTGAAGACATGTAACAACATCCCTCATCTGTCACCACACAGCCAGACAACCTACAAAAACATACAGCAACAGTCCACCTCACATTAGTTTGTTTGTTGTATATATCACATTATGTGTTGTATCCTTTTTGTATAAAACTGATTATTCAATAAAAAGCATTGAGCATATTTATTGTTATTCTGATCTTGTCAGTAGGGTCCCATGTGTAATATTCACAGAGACAGAAACATATGCTACTCACACAAGCCTCATTCATACTAATGTGCTCATATGAGGACATCCTTAGACCTCAGCATTAGTTTGGCAGTCATTTGACTGGTCAGTCTAATTATATGGTTGACCATGTTTAATATGTATAATATTCATTTTTATTTTCTGGATAATGATTTGATATAATTTTTGGCTTACAGTGACATACATTTTATGTGTTGCAAAGTTTGCTGCTTCAGTATTTGTAGATTATTTTTCCATGTTTCTATGGTATACTGAAAAACAATGATAAGCATATTATACGTTTTAAAGGCTTTTATTGGTGAAGAAATATAGTCAATATTTACAGTGTTGACACATTTTCTGTATAACCTCTGCAATTTGCTCTGGCATGCTGGACATTAGCTCCTGGGCCAAATCCTGATTAACCCTCTTAGGTCTAAGGGGGTTTTGTGGGCCTGGAGAAGTTTTATCATGTTTTGTCATTTGTGCTTTATTCAGTTGCTAATAAACATCTAAATTGCTAAAGTCTAAAATCACTGTAATCAGCACAAACTGGGCTATAATAATATGTGAGCAGCATGTATCTACATGATTGTGTTTTTGAGAAAATGATCTTTATGCATGGTTAATGAAAATCTAAAAATTTTAAATCACTTAAATAAGGTCATAAAACCCATAAATGTTCTTGTTTTCATGTCTTTTATTTTGTAGTATTTGTTTATGCTGTTTGTGTCATGCTTCCCTTGCCCTCTTGTCTTGTTATTGGTTCCTCTTGTTCCTTGTGTCATGTTCCGATTGGTTGTCTTAGTCACGTGTCTTGTTTCCCATTGGTTTGTTCTTGTCATGTGACCCTCATTGTTTGTATAAGTAGTCATGTTTTTGCCATTGTGCTTTGTCATGTATTGATGTATGTACCTGTTGTTGGTGAGTCCTGTTCTGTTTCATGCCAAGTCAAGTTTGTGCATGCCACACCACGTCAAATCAAGTCTTTGTTTAGTGTGGGGATTATTGTTTAGATGTTTGGATTATTACTTCTGTAAATAAACTGCACTTGGGTTCTTCTACACTTGCCTTCAGTGTACTATCCGTTACAGAATACACGAAAAATGAACCTAGAAGTTTCACAGCTCCTCTATCTTCATCAAGGTAACCGATCCATTGAGGATTACGTCCAGGATTTTTGTGGACTTTCTAACCAGGTGGATTTTAATGATGTGGCCCTTAAGGACATTTTTTTTAAAGAACCCATTCATTCTAAGTTGCCTGGGGGAAAGATTCATTGGTCACTGGAACAGTGTATAGACTTTGCCTTGTGCTTGAGTGGATCTACTTTTACTGTGGGTGTTGTGGAGGAGAAACGCAACACTTCCTCAAAGTTATCTCCCATTATGCCTGCCAAGCCAAGGTCAACTCCAGGTCAAACCACAGCCTTCTCACGTCATGTCTGCCAAACCACAGCCTTCTCAGGTCATGTCAGCCAAGCCAAAGCCTGCTCACATCATGCCCAGTTCTGCTTTCAACATGGCTGCCAATCAAGAACTCCATCACAAAATGGCTGCCACTCAAGAATCTCTTCAAAAATGGCTGCCCTTCTAGAGTCTTGTCATGCCTCCGCTGAACTTCCAGAGCCTCGTCACGTCACAGCTGAACTTCCAGAGCCTTGTAACGCCTCATCTGAACTTCCAGAGCCTTGTCACCTCTCAGCTGATCATCCAGGTCTTCGTCACGACATGGTCGCCACTCAAGGGCCTCGTCACGACATGGCTGCCACGTCTGAGTCCCCGGCCGAGATGGCCGCCACATCTCCAGTGATCTCTCCTGTCCACGTGTCTGCTCCTGAGGCCGCTCCTGACCGTGAAGTCACTCCAGTGCCCCCAGAGGCAGTGGTGTCCGCTGCAGAATCTCCCAAGGTGCCTTCCGTTGCAGCACCTCCCAAGGTGGTGACACCCACATTTGAACTCTCTGTCTGCCCTGTCATGGCCAATGAGGCCATCCTTGAACTCTCTGCCTGTCCTGTCACAGCCATGGAGACCATCCACGATCTCTCTGCCTGTCCTGCCATGGCCAAGGTGGCCGTCCACTAACTCTCTGCCTGTCCTGTCATGGCCCACGAGGCCATCCACGCACTCTCTGCCTGTCCTGCCATGGCCAACGAGGCCATCCACGCACTCTCTGTCTGTCCTGCCATGGCCAAGGAGGCTGTCCACGAACTTGTCCTGCCATGGCCACAGAGGCCACTCATGAACTCACTGCCTGTCCTGTCACGACCAAGTGGTCTGTCCATGGTTCTGCTCCCCCATGGCTCCCCACTCGGCCTGCTCTGGCATGGCCCCCCGCTAGGCCTGCTCCGCCATGGCCCCCCACTCTGCCAGCTCAGCCATGGCTCTGTAAGGCACTGTCACAGTTTCACAGCCCAGGTTCCCCTCTGCTTCATGGTCTGTCTCTGCTCCAATGCCCAGGTTACCCTCTGTTCCATGGTCTGTCTCTGCTCCAATGCCCAGGTCCCCCTCTGTTCCATAGTCTGCCATTGCTCCACCCTCCAGGTCCTATTCATTTTCACGGGCCTGGACCTCCATCCCTCCCCCGTTTCGCCTCGACTCCACCACCCACCAGTGAGAAACCTCTGTACCCATGAAATATCAAAATAATAAACACATGATTACATTGGTAAATTGTGATTTTCTTGAGATTTGGGCATTTTTATAACAAGATTCAAAATGTACATTTTGCTCTTCTTCATAATGCACTTTGTCATAATTAAAATAAGGTCTTAAGAAAATGTTTTGTTGTATCTTTATCGAAAACTTTTGATAATAGTTGGGTAAATATATACTGGGATTGACACGATGTGGCTTGGTAAACCTTGAAATACCAGAACAAATGCTAATAATGTCTGACTGAAAACAAAAGAATAATGATAAAAGAATAATGAGGATTATGTCTCATACCTGACCGATGTGTGAAAGGCTTGTTTCATAAGAACAATAGAATGATGAATGGGTCATGAATCAATTAAGTGACGTGACATACAGCCAAGTATGGTGACCCATACTTGTATTCGGGCTCTGCATTTAACCCTTCAAAAGATCAAACACACAGCTGTGAACACACACCATGAACACACACCCGAAGCAGTGGGCCCCCATTTATGCTGTGGCACCCGGGGAGCAGTTGGGGGTTCAGTGCCTTGCTCAAGGGCACCTTGTTTGTGGTATTGCTGGCCCGAGACTTGAACCCACAACCCCAGGGTTAGGAATCAAAATCTCTAACCACTAGGCCATGACTTCCAAAAACACATTATCATAAAATGTTTCATAAAATTCACAGTTTGTGAGATTATGTTCTGAATATCAAATTAAGCATTAGTAGATTTGTGGCTTTAGCTTCATTATGTTTCTAAAATTATATCCTACATTAAACAATTTTTTTATACATAATTTTTTTTTTCATATTTTTATTTTTGTTTTCAATGTTTGAGCTTATATATCTTTATTTTCATAACAGTCTGGGTAATTCTGATTCCTGAACAGTAAACTTTGAAATGTCAGCTTTGTGAACATATGTTGATTATATATGTAAGAGACTCATGAGCAGTAATCTTTTAATTTTGGGTATGTCATTTGTGTCTCCATGCTGAAAATGTGGGGTGACCAGTAATGGGTTAATGATCCATTACTTTAAAAGTTGGCTATCTCTTAACCTTCTTTTGTAAGGATCACAGCAGACACAACACAGGTCATACTGAAATCATAACATTTACATGACAAAGAAAATATGGTCTGATGGATAAAAACATCACAGAACCATTGGAATTTTTTGTAAAATACCACACACACACACTTATACAGTTTTGAAATGCCATGAATTAATCTACCAAAGGCTCCATCACAGTGTTTCCTAGCAATCCATTCATACCGCTCGATTACTTTGAGGTGAACAGATAGCATGCTTTTAGTCCCGTTCCTCCTAAGCCTCCAGATCTGGTCTGTGTATATTCTCCAGGGTCTTTCAATACGATGGGTGTGTACACCTGAATCTGGTTCTACATACCACCTGTTGTGGTTAACAGGGTGAGGATCATACACTAGAACCGACAGTTTGCAGTGGGCACACCACTCGTCACTAATGACTGAGGACCCAGTACTTACATGACAGGCGATCAATGGGACAAGATGTCTGAGTCCTTTTCCACAAGCTCCAGAATAGGCTTCCTACTTAAATTTCCTTAATTCCTGACACTCAACATCCTAAAATACTTCTTCTTTCTCTTCCATCCTCTATTCATTTTTCCTCTCTCATACTGCCAGATAAAAAAGAAAGTCTAAATTTATGCATATTAATATACAAATCAGATTAGATCTTCTGTATAAACAAATCTTATGCATGATACATGTATACAGTATAATACACAAGTGTAAGGGAAACACACACAGTCAATTTAGCTCAAAGGTAATCATTTAAGAATCACTGTTTCACGGCTGATCACTGAGACGCCCTGCGAATCACTGAACGAGCTGTTTAACATCAAATCTGCGCTGGATATTAATGTCCAAAGTATAGTGAAAACACTATCAATTAGCACAGTAACAAGATCAGCAGTTTAAGACATTAACTTGTAAGCACAAAACACACACAAGATACTTCTCTTTTCAATATGAATAAGCCTTTATTAGATAAATCTAAGACATATAAACTATTCTAACACATAAACGCACGCACTCACACATTCACAAAAGTTGCAGGAAGATCGAAAGTTAGGGAAAGATGAGTTTAAGGGGCCGTTTACACCTGGCCACTTCATGCGTTTTCTCAGATCGGATAGCTATCCGATCGTGAAAAGACCAGGTGTAAATGCCCTCCGAAACGCATTTGAGACTGATTTGAATCCGATCGCTCAAACCACTTCAGGAGGTGGTCTGGGCCGCATTCCAGACAAAACTAGACAAGTGTAAATGCATCTGGTTGTTAAAACCACATATGTAAATTGTACTCCTCCCCAAAATGCTAAAAAAATAAACGTGTGAGGGCGTGTTATAGGCTATATTTAATGTTATAGCCAGATATGACGACGCTACTGGAACACGCACCACCAGATGAGAAGCTGAGCATATATTCATTTAACCAACGTGCAAACTATCGCAAATCAAAGTGAAAGTAAGTCGCGAACGCTTAACACACAATCATCATCATTAATAGTAGAGAAACGAAATGATCTTACCAGTGCTGTTGCCGCTCTCTCTTATTACAGTCTTTGATTTTGAAATTTTAGCTGATGATCAATAAAATGCAGCTCATATCTGTTGCTTTTGGTGACGTGCTCTCCATTAAATCTGCATATAGCGCGGGAATTGAAGATCGGATTTAAATCCGTTTCGCAAAAACACATTCATGTGACCAGGTGTAAATGGAACCATTTTGATAAATCAGATAGCTATCCGATCTGAGAAAACGCATGAAGTGGCCAGGTGTAAACAGCCCCTAAGAGAATGGAAATGTGGAATCCCAAGTTTACAGCAATACGTTAAATTGCATAGACATGAACAGCCATCAATCACTTAATTAACCCTCGCATTGAGTTCCTCAATGAGGTTAAAATTATATTAGATACACCAGTAAAGGTCACAGTCTGGAGGTAAAGTTACTTGCGTATCCTGTGAAAAGGGAGTCCCCTTTGTTGTCGTTGAAAGGGGTATCCCGATGTCGCTGATTGGCTGGAAGTTCAGTAGTCGTTGAAGTGACGTCTTGGGAAGCCCGTGGTTGGGCGTTGGCTGAAGATGCAGGGTTGTGTGGCTGGTTGAAGTTGAACGAGCAGTCAAGGTCAGACGGCGTTACAAAATTTAACTCAGAACACGAAACTCTCAAACGGAAAAGAAAAGAAATAAAGTTTGATGAGACTAGGTGGTATTTCTTCTCATCGTGGCTAAGTAGCGGCAGGCGTTCAGGCTGAAGCACGCTGGAACCGCGCTCAAAGAACAGTGATGACAAACAGCATGGCTAAAAGCCAACGTTAAGAAGCAAAGCTAAAAGCTAAAAGCAGGCATTACTGATAGCAAAAGCAGAGCTAAAACTAAAAGCAGGCATGACTAGTAGCAGAAGCAAAGCTAACAATTAAAAGCATACATGACTAATAGCAGAGCAAAGCTAGAAGCTAAAAAGCAAGATTTTATGGTGTCCTAAGTATTTAAACTGGCCTGTTGGCCACACCTCAAATGTTGTCTTGACTAATCAGATATTGTCTTGGCTCGGGGGTATCATAAATCATGTTATCTTATCAAGCTTGTGGTCCGAATTTTCACGCTCTTGCAGGGTATAATTTTGGACATGATTCCTATAACAAGAATATGATACATTTGACAAATAACTGATTGTCAGGACTATTTCAAGCAAGCAGATTCGATTACATAGATACTAGACATGAATATGTATCCTTAAGCTATCCCATAGGTATTAAAAGACATACACAATAAGTGATTATAACATGATAGTCAAATGTGTGGGTTACACATAAATGAATATGGAGTGAAGCGATGGACTGATATTCATTTAGAAGTCATTTTGGAGTTCATTTTGGTCCATATATATGTACAAAAGACCGTTTCTTTGTCATTCTCTTGACAAAGATTTCTGTGGAGACCAGAGGTTCAAAGCCCCCCCCCCCCCCCCCCTTAGGAATTTCAGTCTGGTTCTGCTGGGTGGGGGAAGTGCTTAAAGATATGGTGTATAACTCTCATGGGTTTACATGTGATGTCCAGTGTTGCATTCAATTAATTTCGCCAAATTTGACAATCTCTTGTCAATAATTGTTCTAGTGGTGTTAATGTTGAAAGCTGTTCTGTGGAAGAGTTGGTTGGTTATCTTGCTTGGGACTTGTGGCACAGAATGTTGTATGACTTCCTGTTGCCTCACTGAGGAATTTGGCTCATGTTTCGGCCACAGCCCTGATCAACTCTTTAATTTGTCTGGTTCGAGTCATTTCTGCTACACAAGTAATGCATTTTTTACATTAAGACTTTATGATCCACACAGTGAGGCCTCAGTAATATATATGGCCTATGTATTTATATTGACTTACTGTATTTACAGTATTTGCCATTGATATGAACACAAAAGGTGTAACATTTTGTCAAATTTTTAGTCTAGCAAAACATATTAAATGTATACATCACTACATTTACTATTATCCTGGCATTATTTTATAAAAGCATTTCACACTGGGTTCTTAAATATCAGCTGACAGACAGTTGTTAAATTTTATTTAAGCAAAACCTTTGAACGCTGTTTGTTTCTTTTTTAAATAAATGAAAAAGTAGAAATTATGTTTGCTATTCTTCGCCTTCTGTTCTATGATGTTTTCCCTGCTATCATATACATATCCCCTCGTTCCAGTAAAATGTGACGGCATAACCAAAACTCTATTAAAATCAGCAAAGCCGATTGGAAAGTATGCCATAGTTTAAGATTTTTATTTACATATGGTTATAAACTGAAAATGAATCTACTGGTTTAATAGCACATACATTTCAAACCTTCCAGCCGTTGTCCTGGTGGGATTATTACCTGTAAATGAACCACATCCAATCACACAGTGATCATTTTGAACAGCTAAATATTGGGTAACACTTTATTTCGATAATCCACTTTAGACATTATACTAACAGTAAGTAACTTTGTAACTACATGTCAGCTAGCAGTATACACTGACTGCTTAATATCTTATACTAACCCTAAACCTACCCCTAACCCTAAACCTACCCTGACAATCTACTCAGAGTTAGTAGGCATATAGTTGAAAATTAATGAGAATTAGTTGACATGTAGTTACAAAGTTACTTATAGTTAGTAGAATGTCTTAAGTGCACTATCAAAATAAAGTAACTAAATATTGATATGTGTCTGGTTGATTAAATGTATTTGAGAATTTTCTTACCAAACATACTGATCCATTTCTTTTGTCTGCTTCTTTAGACATTAGACCCTCTTGAATCGACTTTCTTCTTAAAAGTGTTCTCTTCTAAAGCCACCTAATTAACTTTAATGTTTCTCCATTAATAAGCTTCATAAATTCATGGGATCTCCTGCCATCATAGGCGTGATTATGTGATTATGATTACAATAAAATACAATAAAAATAGCAGCAGCAGATAATATTTCTAATATTAATAATAGTAATTATATAGAATTAAGAATATAAAATAAAACAGTTGAATACAATAAATTATCCCTTTCGTATGGTGTGTATGGTGTATAAATATTTAGTAGCTATTGTGACTGCCGTCTCATTCTCTCCAAGTATATAGAGTAGTTTCTCCAAGTCATTTAGAGACAAGAATGAACGATTCGAAGCTTCAAACTGTGGGAAGAATGTTTCTCTTGTAGTGCTGTATTTGGGAAGTGTTTCTCATCCTCTGTTTGATTCAGCTCACAGTGTTTGCACAGTCTCTCTTCTCTCGGTAGTCAGGATCTTTTATGTCTACCAATCTCTATTTCCAAATCATGATCACTGAGTCGAATCTTGAAAGGATTTGTCTTTCTTTTAATTGCTTGAGTGATAAGTAATTTGCCAGCTTTGTGGTTCTGTTTAGGGCCGAATAACACTGGAGTTTGGTTTGGAGCTCAAATTCATTTTTTTCATTTTTCATCATAATTATACTTCAGATTTTTGGCAATTAGTTTCTGAATGTTGGGGTTGTGATTGGAGTCAGACTCAGTTTGGGTTTCCTTCATCAGGTGAAGCACGAGTGTGTTTCTCTCTCTCTCTCTCTCTCTCTCACACACACACACACACACACACACACACACACACACTCTCTCTCTCTCTCTCTCTCTCAGAGTACATCCGTAAGTCATTACCTCTATTACAAGGTATTGCACTTGCAAAATATAAGATTCGAGAGTCTTGTCTGCAAGCCGAGCACGATGTGGCCTATCCCACCATGTATGCGCCACCGGTATGCGCGCTCATAATGGAAGCAACGCGGTCGCACACGGTCGCGACGCGGTGCGACACGCTCGACGCCTCAGGGGCGCAACTGCCCGAGCACTTTGGAAACAATGAGAAAGTGGCGCGACTAGCGATTTCCACGCGTTTTTAGGCGCGAATTATTGACGACAAAAGCGATGACCCTCAGTACCCCTCAAGCTGAGATGTTGATGTGATGTGATATCTGATCTAAGTGGGCGTGGTCTGCGTAAGGTAGAGAGGGCATGACTGATGATGTCATGACATGACAACGCGATTCTCAGCCTGCGCTCCAGCTGAGTAATCAATTTTATTTTTTAAAAATAATTTATATATTTTATATTCAAACTGAAAACATAATGTGATTAACACTCAAGTCATTCAAGTCATCCTGTCTCAAGTCAAGTCAAGTCCCGAGTCTTTAACTTCCAAGTCCGAGTCAAGTCTCAAGTATTTTATTTTTTGTCAAGTCAAGTCACAAGTCATAAAAATAGCGACTCGAGTCGACTCGAGTCCAAGTCACCAAGTCACAAGTCCCCATGTCTGTCCATAAATAAGGTTCATAAATTCATGGGATCTCCACAATATTTAACTTGAAACTGTGATCCTGCTCTCTCAATTTAAACCAAGGAAACATACAATCCTGCCATCATAGGCGTGTGTACATCACAAAAGCTATCAGTGTACCTATAGAAGTGTAGCACAGTGCCAAAAATGTGCAGACGGTGACTAATTTGTGTAGTTGAGAATGCTAAAAAAGTGATGGTTTTTTTATAAAAATCGAGGAGCTCGCACATTTGCTCTAAATGTGGTGGCGATACAGAGGAAACAATTTGACGCAATGCCTGTCACTGATACAGGTAAGCAGATATTTAATTAGGTGTCTTGTGATTGTATTCAAAATTGTCGATCAAGGCGTTTAATATAATTTAGTTTGATTTTCTGAATTTTCGCTACAGTGGAACGATCCTTTACAACCATTTCCTAGCAATTCAGGCCAGGGTGAGATGTTACATGAGCTAAAATTATAATTACTTTTGATTGGTACCTAAAACTTCAGATAACCATCCTGCTGAAATGAAATTTAGCTTTTATTAATTACAACATAATATGACTGGTGAAAGTGATGTAATGATAAATCTACAGCTTAATCTAGAATACCTTCCATTATTGTCTTTTGAAATATGACACTTTCTTAAAATTCTGCACATTATTTCTTGTTGATTAGGGAACATTTGGGTTTGTAAGTTAACAGAAAATATTTTTCCCTATGTGACTTAATGTTATTACAGCATCAAGAAAGATACAGTACAAGTAAAAACAATTTATATATATATATATATATATATATATATATATATATATATATATATATATATA
The DNA here is from genome assembly GCF_963082965.1 of Carassius carassius. NCBI lineage: Eukaryota > Metazoa > Chordata > Actinopteri > Cypriniformes > Cyprinidae > Carassius > Carassius carassius. The sequence goes on from NC_081776.1 coordinate 29,301,076, forward strand.
TATATATATATATATATATATATATAGTGTGACGAGCATCCCGAGAACAGATCAGTGTTGCCCTGGAAATGGATACCATGCACCTGCAAAACATCACGGGCTGATCGGCCACACCTGAGACTCGTTTGCCGGCGGCCAGATAAGCCGTGCGCGGCCTGACAACGGGGAGTCTGTTGTCTCCAATGCGGCTGAGAACGAACCTGTGTTTACTCCTTTCTCTGCAGACACCAGCGTGTGACCGATCAATCCCACAACGAAACTGCACAGAAGAGCATCCAGCACAGAAGAGACACACACGGAGAGTACGTGGACACTCAGCACGCCATTACTCACTCAAATCCCCCGATTGTGAATAAATCCACCCTCCGGGGTATTTATTTTGAGCTTTGAGCTCCTTGTCGTCTGTTCCTTCCACCCCGTGGTGGAGAATGCGTGCATAGCAAGTGGAAGTACACCAACAAGTGATCTCTGTCAACTCCTCAACTCCTTTTCTTCTTCTCCCTGTGTTTCCCCAGATAGGTGAGCGCTCCTCCCCACGAAAGGAGGGATGAACTGCTGCAACGTCTGGCGGAGGTCAGTCTCCGCCAGCATCAAATTGTGGAACATCTTGCCTCTCGCCAGGGTGAGATGGAACAGGAAATCCCGCCCCCCGCCTAACCTGCCGCCAGCGCGTTCCGGTAGTAGATCTCCGGATACAAGCCGCCCAGTTCTTGCCCAAAATGTCAGCTCACGACGACGTTGAGGTCTATCTGCAAATGTTCGAGAACACAGCAACCCTGGAGGGATGGGAACGAGATGACTGGGCGCTGCCTTGGCCCCCCTGCTCATGGGAGAGGCGCAGCGGACCTTTTTCAGCCTGCCCGCAGCTCTGGCAGACCGCTACGATGACGTAAAGCAGGAAATCCTGGACCGAGTAGGACTGTCCCCGGTGTGTGCGGCACAACAGTTCCACGAGTGTATCTTTCAACCTCGTGTACCGGCTCGTGCCCAGCCGCAGAACTGACTAGATTGGCGCAACACTGGCTAATGAACAGAAACCCCTCGGCTGCACAAGTAATGGAATGAGTGGTGATTGACTGCCTCCTGCGCGCCTTGCCCCGTGTCCATTGTCAGGCGGTCGCCATGAGGAACCGGGGACAACGCTGGAACTGGTGGAAGCAGTTGAGCTGGCCAAGGTGGCCCGGAGCCGGGAAGTGGGAGAACGAGCGCTGCCGTTTCCCCGGAGGGGGGTCCAGGGACAACGCACGCTGGAGGGCATCCTGCAACCCCTAGGGGCAGGCTGACAGGGCCCGGTCCCCAGCATGAACCGATGCCCACGGAACACACTTCAAATCCCGTGCGGACATGGCTGTCAGGCTGTATTCTACATCATAACCTACCAGTAGGAGCGCCAGATGCCATGGTAAAAGTCAATGGCCGTCCCTTCAAGGCCCTGTTAGACTCTGGAAGTGCCGTGAGCTTACTCCAAACCCATGTTCCCCCTCCGTGGACTGACAGTAAAGCCCAGTTCCCAATAACTTGCGTGCACAGGGACACGTGACAGGTCGCCGCCTGCTGCGTCACTATTTTTGAGATGGTGAGTCCCCCACCTAAACTAATAATATGTTTTATGATGTCTACCAACAAGTCATGGGAGGGGGCTCATTTGGCCAAGCTCAGCGGGAAGATGATAGACTGAAACATTGCTGGTCCCAAGTGTGCACGCTGAAAGGCAAAGACGTCCGACCAAAACCCCATCCTCTCCCTCACTTCATTGCGGAGAACTGGTGCCCCGGTCTAAAACAGAGGTGGTCCTGCAACTGGCTATCCTGGAGCTGTGTTACTACCTACTAGGAAGAAAGTTCACCCTGTTCACTGATCATGCGGCCCTACAATGGATGTCTAGGGCCAAAGAAACCAACGCCAGAGTGACCCAGTGGTTTCTCGCACTCCAGGATTTCCACTTCACCGTTCACCACCGCGCTGGCACCGCTGATGTCTCCAATGCGCCTGAGAACTAACCTGTGTTGACTCCTTTCTCTGCAGACACCAGCGTGTGACCGATCAGCCCCACAACGAAACTGCACAGAAGAGCACCCAGCACTGGGAGACCCACACGGAGAGCACATGGACACTCAGCAAGCCATTACTCACTCAAATCCACCGATTGTGAATAAATCCACCCTCCGGGGTATTTATTTTGAGCTCTCCTTGTCGTGTGTTCCTTCCACCCCGTGACAATATATATATATATAAGTACAGACCAAAAGTTTGGACACACCTTCTCATTCAAAGGGTTTTCTTTATTTTCATCAAGGCATCAAGGGCTATTTGACCAAGAAGGAGAGTGATGGGGTGCTGCGCCAGATGACCTGGCCTCCACAATCACCGGACCTGAACCCAATCCAGATGGTTTAGGGGTGAGCTGGACCGCAGACAGAAGGCAAAAGGGCCAACAAGTGCTAAGCATCTCTCGGGGAACTCCTTCAAAACTGTTGGAAGACCATTTCAGGTGACTACCTCTTGAAGCTCATCAAGAGAATGCCAAGAGTGTGCAAAGCAGTAATCAAAGCAACAGGTGGCTACTTTGAAGAACCTAGAATATGACATATTTTCAGTTGTTTCACACTTTTTTGTTATGTATATAATTCCATATATAATTGCACGTGTTAATTCATAGTTTTGATGCCTTCAGTGTGAATCTTAAATTTTCATAGTCATGTGTGTGTCCACACCTTTGGTCTGTACTGTATATATATATATATATATATACAGACACACACACACACACAATTAGTACACCTAGTTAGTACAAAAAATTTTATAACAGAAAATGAACCCTGATGCTGATGATTCTTTGTGTCCTGAAATTTAGTGTGCTATTTGATAGCAAGCTTTCCTTTTTCCCATATTAAAAATATATCTAAACCTATGCTCTCAATGTCAAATGTAGAAATGTTAATCGTTTATGACCTCAAGATTAGATTATTGTAATGTTTTATTGGGTGTTTGTTCTGCACGCTTAACCCTCTGAAGTCGATTAACGCGTATACGCATTATGAGAGATATATCTATAGAAAGCCTTTAGTACTTTTAAACTAATCAAGTGCTGCCGAAAACAATCCATATGGAAACAACGCGATGTCCATTTTTCACGTCTCCCTTCTTTATCTTCTAATGCGACCACGCCCCGCACTGAACGCGCTATTAAGATTATAATGTTTTACTGAAGCGTGTGGCTTGAATACGCCCACACAACAGAAGACAACGCAGCGAGACTGGAAAGATTGGAAAGGAAAAAGGAAAGATTGCTATCAAATAGCACACTAAAGTTCAGGACATAAAGAAATACAGAGCTGAGTATCATCAGCATCAGGGTTCATTTTCTGTACCGATTTAAGCTGTAAAAAAAATTTGTACTAACTATGTGTACTAGTTGTGTGTATATGTATATACACACACACACACACACACATACATTGTCACGGGGTGGAAGGAATGCACGACAAGGAGAGCTCAAAATAAATACCCCGGAGGGTGGATTTATTGCCGATCGGGGGATTTGAGTGAGTAATGGCTTGCTGAGTGTCCACGTGCTCTCCGTGTGGGTCTCCCAGTGCTGGGTGCTCTTCTGTGCAGTTTCGTTGTGGGGCTGATCAATCACACGCTGGTGTCTGCAGAGAAAGGAGTCAACACAGTTAGTTCTCAGCCGCATTGGAGACATCAGTGGTGCCAGCGCGGTGGTGAACGGTGAAGAGGAAATCCTGGAGCGCGAGAAACCACTGGGTCACTCTGGCGTTGTTTTTTTTGGCCCTGGACATCCATTGTAGGGCTGCATGATCGGTGAACAGGGTGAACTTTCTTCCTAGTAGGTAGTAATGCAGCTCCAGGATAGCCAGTTGCAGGATCACCTCCGTTTTAGACCGGGGCACCAGTTCTCCACAATGAAGTGCGGGAGCGGATGGGGTTTTGGTCGGACGTCTTTGGCTTTCAGCGTGCACACTTGGGACCAGCAGTGTTTCAGTCTATCATCTTCCCGCTGAGCTTGGCCAAACGAGCCCCCTCCCGTGTCCTGTTGGTAGACATCATAAAACATATTATTAGTTTGGGTGGGGGACTCACCATCTCTCCCGCTCTCCGTCGCCAAGAGAACGGGGTGGCAGTGCGTCGCCCGCGACAGGCCCCTCCAGGGCTGGCAGGCTGAGTGGCGGCGGCCAACACGGTCTCAAAGCCCGGCCAATCTCTCCCGAGCAGCACCGGAACTGGCAGGTCCCTCATTATTCCGACTTCTAGGAACTTACGGACTTGCCAGGACCCAGGGGCAGCAAAAAGTCCTTTTTTATTTTCCTTTTTCCCTTTTTACGGAATCCGCCCCTTCTGAGCAGCCAACGCCCACTGTGCCCAGCATTTCCAGTGCTCCCCCCAGTGCTGACGCCCATCTGTCTGGCCCCGTCTTGATGCATGCTGTTTTGGAGTCACAACAGCAAATCGTTATGGCCATCTGAGAAATTAACAGTCACCTGAACAAAATATCACTGACCCACTTACAGACATAAGCCACTCATTAAAGGAATTGGTCAAAAAATGAACTGTCTCTGATTACCATTTATATTGTTGCAATCACATGTTGACAGGCCTGAATGGCTTGTTGGTTGGGCTGCACATACATTGGTCCTGGATCAGGGTCATCTGGCAGTGCTGCCACCTCACCAAGTGGTATGCCATGCCTGTGTGCGACATTGTGCAGCACACCACCACATAATAGCATCCCCCCAGTCCTGTCAAGGCAGCGCCACCAACATTTCAGCTGCCCAATTGCCCGTTCTACAACTGACCGAGTGCGAGAATGGGCTCTGCGCTCTCGGTCAGTTGTGGGTTGGTGAGGGGGGTTAAAAACCAAGTCTTAAGTGGATAACCGAGGTCTCCTGAATGGTTATTCAATAGTTAACCTCTTAGCCTGCACCCCAACACCCTCGTCCTTAAAGCCTCTCAACTTGCACGTGTCAGTGTTTATGAATTGATTAAACGAAACGGGACAAATTTAATCTTGACAATCTACAGTCGTGGCCAAAAGTTTTGAGAATTACATAAATATTAGTTTTCAAAAAGTTTGCTGCTAAACTGCTTTTAGATCTTTGTTTCAGTTGCTTCTGTGATGTACTGAAATATAATTACAAGCACTTCATATGTTTCAAAGGCTTTTATCGACAATTACATGACATTTATGCAAAGAGTCAGTATTTGCAGTGTTGGCCCTTCTTTTTCAGGACCTCTGCAATTCGACTGGGCATGCTCTCAATCAACTTCTGGGCCAAATCCTGACTGATAGCAACCTATTCTTTCATAATCACTTCTTGGAGTTTGTCAGAATTAGTGGGTTTTTGTTTGTCCACCCGCCTCTTGAGGATTGACCACAAGTTCTCAATGGGATTAAAACCCCAAATTTGGACCCAAAATTTCAACATTCTGGTCCCCGAGCCACTTAGTTATCACTTTTGCCTTATGGCATGGTGTTCCATCGCGCTGGAAAATGCATTGTTCTTCACCAAACCGTTGTTGGATTGTTGGAAGAAGTTGCTGTTGGAGGGTGTTTTGGTACCATTCTTTATTCATGGCTGGGTTTTTGGGCAGAATTGTGAGTGAGCCCACTCCCTTGGATGAGAAGCAACCCCACACATGAATGGTGTCAGGATGCTTTACTGTTGGCATGACACAGGACTGATGGTAGCGCTCACCTTTTCTTCTCCGGACAAGCCTTTTTCCAGATGCCCCAAACAATTGGAAAGGGGCTTCATTGGAGAATATGACTTTGCCCCAGTCCTCAGCAGTCCATTCACTATACTTTCTGCAGAAGATCAATCTGTCCCGGATGTTTTTTTTGGAGAGAAGTGGCTTCTTTGCTGCCCTTCTTGACACCAGGCAATCTTCCAAAAGTCTTCGCCTCACTGTGCGTGCAGATGCGCTCACACCTGCCTGCTGCCATTCCTGAGCAAGCTCTGCACCGGTGACACTCCGATCCCGCAGCTGAATCCTCTTTAGGAGACGATCCTGGCGCTTGCTGGACTTTCTTGGACGCCCTGAAGCCTTCTTTACAAGAATTGAACCTCTTTCCTTGAAGTTCTTGTTGATCCTATAAATTGTTGATTTAGGTGCAATCTTAGTAGCCACAATATCCTTGCCTGTGAAGCCATTTTTATGCAACGCAATGATGGCTGCACGCGTTTCCTTGCAGGTCACCATGGTTAACAATGGAAGACCAATGATTTCAAGCATCACCCTCCTTTTAACATGTCAAGTCTGCCATTCTAACCCAATCAGCCTGACATAATGATCTCCAGCCTTGTGCTCGTCAACATTCTCACCTGATTTAACAAGATGATTACTGAAATGATCTCAGCAGGGCCTTTAATGACAGCAATGAAATGCAGTGGAAAGGTTTTTTTGGGATTAAGTTAATTTTCATGGCAATGAAGGACTATGCAATTCATCTGATCACTCTTCATAACATTCTGGAGTATATGCAAATTGCTATTATAAAAATTAAGCAGCAACTTTTTCCAATTTCCAATATTTATGTATTTCTCAACAGATCAACAGATCGCTGTTTTTCAATGAAAAGCTTATGAAGACTGTATTTGCTACATTTGTGTAAGCAGTACACAAAAAAAATGAACATTAGAAACGCTGTACATACCAGATCCGTCGTAATAACGAGTCATAAACACATCCACAGCTGTAAATCCTGGTTTAGTTAGAAAGGTAAAGGTCCACTGAACGACATCTCATGAAGCACGTTTAGTCCAATGGAGCAATAACGTTGAAAATATGGATCATAATTCCTTTGTTTCCGTTTCAGTTCTTCAGCAACAGAACTGTTTGCGTCCATTATGGAATAACTCACGGTCAGAAACTGCGTCTTGGTAGTAAAAAAAACGGCATGGTTTTGCAGCGTACAGTGTCACAAACAGAATGAGACAATCCACCGGAAAAAAAAATGAATGAAAGATAGGCGAAAGATATTATATTTGAATTTTGATGCTCCCTCGTGACGCGCTCTGTCAGCTGATGGGGGCGAAACTTATAGCGATCGCCTTTTTCTTGGTTTTATTTTTCAACAGTTTTTTATACGTGAGAGTGTGTTTTATGTTGAATGTATCTGCATGATTTCCATCTGTTTGAGTGCAAATCAGCCCAAATCAACTCGCTATTACTGTATGATCATGGCTATCAAAGTGAACGCGTCTATATGAATAGAGAGAGTGGATTATTTACTTTGGCACATTTGTGTTATTACCATCTGTATAAGTGGCCATCAGCACATCAGCACTTATTTGCATGGTAATTCATTGTAAATACTGCATTTCTAGCAATCTCAGGATGTTCTGTTATTGGCAAACAAAGTTAAATCTTTTTTTATTTTTCTTATTATTCTCATTTTTCTTACTCAAATTATTCTTATTGTATTTTTCTAGTGCTCAAATAAATCACTTATATGATGTCTAAGTTTCTGTCTAGTGTTTTATAACTGAAAAAAACTATGCAGTGGTATGTTTACGCCTTCAATACTATTGGGAAATATATTTTCTTATATTTTGGGGGTGGGGGGTCTAGACATAGTCTCAGAAAAATATTAGCAGGAGTCCCATTTTTCATGATATCTTATTCAGATTTGAAATAGAAACTCATGAGACATGTGGCTTTCAACCCATTACTTTTCTAGATTGCTCCAGGACTCATTTCATGTATTTTTATATGAAATAAAAAAATATAAAAAATATAAAGTGTGGTAAAAAAAAACTTTCAAGGCACTTCAGTGTCTATATCTTTGAATATTTTTGAGCATTATCGAATCTGCTTGATAAGAATAGTTGCTAAAAAGTAAAGCCCAAAGGGTCTTCTTTCCAAAGACACCAAAGTTATGTTTGTAACACACTGAAGTAGGAAACTGTTACAATTATAAGTTAGGTAGAGCACTTTAGCTGTGAGTCCCATAATGGGGGGTGCTGGCTAACAGGTTAAATGCAAAAAATAAAATAAAAAATTAGATTATCAATTAGATTATCAACGTCCAGGTTTTTTTTTTTTTTTTGAACACACGTCACACAGCAGCTTCAGATACACATGCATAACAGCAAATAATACTTCTGCACAGTGTTTCTTTTTTTACAACAGAAATGTGAATTCTGCCGCTATTCAGACAGTCTCAGTTATACAGATACAGATTCGGGCTAGAATCGCCTACGTATGCGATTTTTTTGTTGTTGTTGACATTTCTAATCGTAAACACAGCCATGTTGAAGCCTGCAGTAAATGTTTTCCATTATGGCAGTCCACTCTTGCTTATTGTTTTTCGAGAATGTTGCACTCCTGTTTGTCATTGTGCATGTAACTTCACGCCAATAAATCATCAGAAATATTGGTCTTTACCAATATATTGAATCTTTACATTCGTCCTGCTTGTTGTCCGTGGATTTACCTATATTTGGTGTTATTTGCTGTATAAAATGCATCTGGACATACAAAATCGAATTTACAATCGATTCAATGAACACTTGTCACTCAAATCAAACAGGATTTTTTTTCACAAAAGTGGCAACCCAAAAAAGCAAAGTAAACGGTCTCTCATTTGTAGGTTGCATGACACCTAGCGATGGATGCAAGTAAAACAGTATAACATTACCTCATTTTTTTTCTTCTCACCTGAAATTCATGCAATAAACATGTTTTTGGCAAAGATTTCAATTTGTTTGTGGTCTATATAGCCTGCATCAAAATGAGGTTTGCAATGATGAGCCCGAAGGCACGGGTTGAAGACCCAGCCAGTGACGTCACAATATGCTAATTTGTTTAAATTCATACCTACATAATCACCATCATCAAAATTGTACTTTTTTTACATTGAAACTTGAAAACAAAATATAGACCTACCTACAGACCCTTTTTTTATATATTTTTACTGTTACTGCAAACCAAAATATTTTTGAGGATGGCCTTATGTTGCATTTCCAAATCCAAGTGATCCAAACTCATAGCACTTGTGTAAGCTGGAGTTCAAGTGAAGCAGCATTTGCTGTGAACTGAGATGCGCTTAGACACAGTGCTCTTCTAAACAAAGTCTGAAACTTTGTATTACAAGCACTTCTTGTGTTTACTTACCTCTTTATGATGAATAGCTTGTTATATTTTTCATTTGTAAGGGTTTTGTAAATGGATTAATGTAAATAAAAATGTAAAACACCAGATTGTGAACTGCTAGTTTTATCATTTTAGAATCACACTAAGCCATACTGCATTCTCACAAACTGGTGACCAAGACAATTTCATAGATCAGTTTTTACTTGAACTTGGTGCCTGGTGAGTGATAATTCTAGACCCTGGCTTAGATGCCATGGTTGTTCAGCACACAGCCACTAGATGGTGCTGCTAGCTTGGGTAGGTCTGTGCAGAGGAATTCATTCATGAAATAGATGTATTTGAAAATGCTAAATTTTTAATCGCAATATTTCAACATTTTAATTGTCAGATGTTCAGTCCACCTGGGTCATTTTTCTCAGGTTGAAAATCTATATAATAGGCATGTGTATAAATATGGGGGTAATTTTTTTATCTCTTGTTCTGGCATTCCATTGAGAGCATATGGCAACCTTTGTGACAGTCATTCTTTATGATTGCATTTTGTAAATTATTTTATGATAAACCATTTACCTCAGAATCTCCAGCTGACAGTTTGGGGTCTTCAGTCCATCAGAAAGAAGCTTCACTCTAGAATCCTGCAGGTCATTGTTACTCAGGTCCAGCTCTCTTAGAAAGGAGTTTGATGATTGTAAAGCTGATGACAAACTCTCACAAGACTGAGCAGTGAGATTACAGCTCTGTAGCCTTTGTAAAGAACCAAACAAACAGTAATATATGCACAGTTACATCATGAGCTTTACAAATTGATAAACGCACCACATATTTTGAAAATTTATTTGATTAAAAACCATTTACCTCAGAATCCCCAGCTGACAGTTTGGGGTCTTCAGTCCATCAGAAAGAAGCTTCACTCCAGAATCCTGCAGATCATTGTCACTCAGGTCCAGCTCTCTAAGAAAGGAGTTTGACGACTGTAGAGTTGAAGACAAACTCTCACAAGACTGAGCAGTGAGATCACAGCACTGTAGCCTGTGTAGAGAACAAAAATAGACTATAATGCAGTTAATGCAAAGCTATAACCATATATTATATATGATATATTCAGACTACTGAATTTAAAAGAAAGTGTAAGGCTATAAAATAAAAAGCTTCTTTTATTTAATATTTTCATTATGTTTTCATAACTCTTCATAAAACATCAAACCTAGGCTTTTAATAGCCGGGTGCACCTTAGGATGGCCACAATAAAAGGCCACTCTAAAATGTGCAGTTTTACTGTACTGGGGGGTGTGGGGGGGGGGTCCAAAAAGCAGTGCAACACATCTCCTTCGTATGGAGTTGATCAGGTTGTTAATTTGTGGCCTGTGGGATGTTGGTGCACTCCTCTTCAATGGCTGTGTGAAGTTGCTGGATATTGGCAGGAACTGGAACATGCTGTCGTATACACCGATACAAAGCATCCAAAACATGCTCAATGGGTGACATGTCAAGTGAGTATGCTGGCCATGCAAAAACTGGGATGTTTTCAGCTTCCAGGAATTGTGTACAGATCCTTGCAACATGGGGCAGTGCATTATCATGAGGTGATGGTCGTGAATAAATAGCACAACAATGGACCTCAGAATGTAGTCAGAATATCTCCATGCATTCAAAATTCCATCAATAAAATGCACCTGTGTTCATTGTCCATAACATATGCGTGCCCATACCATAACCCCACTGCCACCATGGGCCACTCAATCCACAATGTTGACATCAGCAAACCACTCACCCACACAATGCCATACACACTGTCTGCCATTTGCCCTGTACAATGAAAACTGGGATTCATCTATTAGGAGAACACCACTAGTGCCAGATGCCATCGAATGTGAGTATTTGCCCACTCAAGTCGGTTACAAAGACGAACTGCAGTCAGGTTGAGACCCCAATGAGAACGACTAGCATGCAGATGAGTTTGCAAACCAAAGGTAAGAAAGGAGGGTAAGATGCTAGATGTGGAAGTCCTTGGCTGGTGTGGTTACACGTGGTCTGCGGTTGTGAGGCCGGTTGGATGTACTGCCAAATTCTCTGAAACATCTTTGGAGATGGCTTATGGTAAAGAAATTAACATTCAATTTACGGGCAACAACTGTGGTAGACATTCTTGCAGTCAGCATTTTTGAGTTCCCTGTAAAGATGGCACCTGTGTATGTGGCGTGCCGTCTTCTGCTCTGAGTTTGTCTTTGTTTTATTTGTGATTATGTCTTTCTGTGTGATAAACTCCTCTGCCCTTGTAACATATGATTGGCAAATGCTTTTTGATATTAAATCATCAATGGAGGGAGCACACTGTTGCATGCAGAAAAGATTCAGCACTTACCTTCCATCTGGGTGCTCACTCCCATTTCGCCTGTGCCAGTTGCTATGCGATTTTAATAACAGGCGTCGCAGGAAGTGGCGGAGGTGGCGAAGTGGCTTTGTGGTAAAGCTGAAAGCGATTCTTACCTCTTCTAAGGGGATCAACTCTCATTCTACTTATCCATTATTCAATCAGGAAGAGAAATTATCTTTCACCTGGCGCCCTTATGAATTATAAGTGGTTTCATGCTATCATGCTATCAACTCCCCCGTCTTTGTAAACAGATGGTGAACCTGCAGAACCTCTGACAAGTCCGCCGAGAACAATATTCAGAGGAGGTATCTGCTGAATTAACTCTGGCAATGATGAATGTAAGTTCATTGTCAAATAAAATATTCATTTTAAATAACTTCTTCACTGAACATATTTTAGATTTATTGTTTTTGACTGAGAAATAGCTGACCCTGGATGATTTAAGCCCATTCACTGAATTGGTACCTCGGGATTGTGTTTTTTTTAAATTCTACACGCACTACAAGCCGCGGTGGAGGCCTTGCATCTGTTTTTAAGAATAGTTTCACGTGTCATCCATTATCTGTTGGAATTTTTTCAAGCTTTGAGCTGCAGTTATTTTTATTTAAAGTGACAAATCCAGTTGTGTGTGCCTTAATATATTGGCCGCCTAGATATAATAAGGACTTTATTTGGGAGTTTGCTGATTTTTAAAGTAAAATTATATTGAAGTATGATAAATTGCTGTTAGTTGGTGATTTTAACATACGTGTGCTATCCTACAAATCCATTGTAAGAGATTTTTTTATGTTAATTGATTTTTTTAATCTTATACAGCATGTGAATAAACACACTCATGTTCATGGTCTTATTTTAGACTTGGTTTTGTCTTTTGGTCTATCTGTTGATACCTTTATTAGCCTTTGTTGTGGTATGTTTAAGCTTTACAATCCACTAAACTGCTATCTCACTTCAGTCTCAGTATGCATTTAGCCCTTATTTATCAAAAGTCTTACTATAAAAATACAACAAAACATTTTCTTACGACCTTACATGAATTATTGTGACAGAAATGCATTATGAAGAAGAAATGCACCTGCTATTAGTAGCATTAGAGCTAACGTTAGCATCAAGCTACATCAGACAATTTGTGAAATTATTAGTACACTTTTACTCAACTCACTTTAAACCCCGATCGAGTGTTTGTAATAAATTCATTCAAACCCAGGTCTCTAACACCAAAGGCATGTGTCTTATCCACTGCACCACAACACCACCCCACTCTATTGGTTGAACTGATTGAGAAATATGAGCCAAAACTGTCTCTAAGGTCAGCTGACCAGGCCTTGATGATTCCTAGAACTAAACGGCGAAGGGGAGCTCGAACTTTTGTAGCGATAGCTCAGAAACTCTGGAATGAATTACAGTTTTCTCTTATATCAACTCCCAAATTAAGTGTTGTTAAACACAAGCTTAAAGAACATTTCCTAGCATTACCATTTACATTTAATCATTTAGCAGACACTTTTATCCAAAACAACTTACAAATCAGAAGAACAATAGAAGCAGTCAGGTCAACAAGAGAACAACAACAGTATACAAGTGCCATGACAAATCTCAGTTAGTCTAGTATAGAACGCCTAGCCAGGTTTTTTTTTTTTTTTTATAAATGAAAAGACAAGAAAAGGAAAAGCGCTAGTATTAATTGGTTAAGTGCTGTCGAAAAAGATGAGTCTTTAGATGTTTCTTGTAAATGAGTAAAGACTCAGCTGTACGAATTGAGATTGGGAGGTCATTCCACCAGCTGGGCACAGTCCAGGAAATTGCAGAGGGTTGACAGTACATGCAGGAAGGCCCGCCAGGAGAGCATTACAATAGTTCAGTCTGGAGAGAACCAGAGCTTGGACAAGAAGTTGGGTGGCTTGCTCTGATAGGAATGGTCTAATCTTCCTAATGTTGTATAAGGCAAACCTGCAGGACCGGGTCGTTGTAGCAATGTGGTCGGTGAAGCTAAACTGATGATCCATCACAACTCCTAGGTTTCTGGCTGTCCTCGAAGAAGTAATGGTTGACGAACCCAGCTGTATAGAGAAGTTGTGATGAAGCAATGGGTTAGCTGGAATCACCAGGAGTTCTGTCTTCGTAAGGTTAAGATGAAGGTGATGGTCATTCATCCAGCTAGAAATGTCACTCAGACAGGCTGAAATGCGAGCAGCTATCGTCGGATCATCTGGTTGGAATGAGAAGTAGAGTTGGGTGTCATCAGCGTAGCAGTGATAAGAAAAGCTATGCTTCTGAATGACAGATCCTAATGACGTCATGTAGATGGAGAAGAGAAGTGGTCCAAGTACTGAGCCTTGAGGAACCCCAGTAGCAAGGTGTTGTGACTTCGAACCATCACCCCTCCAAGACACACTGAAGTATCTGTCAGAGAGGTAGGACTTAACCCACAGGAGTGCGGTTCCAGAGATGCCCATCTTTCTGAGGGTGGACAGGAGAATCTGGTGATTAACGGTGTCAAGAGCAGCAGACAGGTCCAGTAAGATGAGTACTGAGGATTTTGAAGCTGCTCTTGCCAGTCACAGGGCTTCAGTAACCAAGAGCAGAGCAGTCTCAGTTGAGTGGCCACTTTTGAAACCAGATTGGTTGCTGTCCAGGAGGTTGTTCTGTACAAGGAACATAGAAAGCTGGTTGAACACAGCTCGCTCAAGTGTCTTTGCAATGAATGGAAGAAGGGATACCGGTCTGTAGTTTTCAAGAAGCGTTGGATTTAGAGATGGTTTCTTGAGCAGTGGGCTTACCCGAGCCTGCTTGAATGCTGAGGGAAATGTTCCAGAATGAAGAGAGGAGTTGATAATGTGAGTAAGTGAAGGTATGACTGAAGAAGAGATCCCTTGAAGGAGGTGAGTGGGGATCGGATCAAGTGGACAAGTAGTAGGATAATTGGACAGGAGAAGTTTGGAAACGGCCATCTCTGAGAGTAGAGAGAAGGAGGAGAAAGAGTGTGCGTAGGTCATTGTGAAGTTGTCCTCAGTCTGCGGTGTGGAGAAATGGTCACTGATGGTTCTTGTCTTATTTGTGAAGAAAACGGCAAATTAGTCCGCTGTAAGAGTCGATGGAGGAGGTGGTGGCGGCGGATTAAGAAGAGAAGGGAAAGTCTTGAAGAGTGTCCGAGCGTCACAACAGGTGTTAATTTTGTTGTGGTATTAGGATGTTTTAGCCGTGAAGACATTTCTTGAGAAGGAAGAGAGGAGAGACTGATACACACTGAGGTCGGTAGAGTTTCTTTAGCACATCCAACTCCTCAAAGAAGTTTCCCAATTGACCTGGGGGACGATAAATGACCACAAAGTGGATTTTAACAGGGTGGGTTACAGTAATGGCATGTGATTCAAATGAACCATTACCTGTAGGTGATGGCTGAAGATCAAATTTCCATTCTTTTGATATAAGGAGACCAGTACCTCCACCCCTCCCAGGGGTACGAGGAGTGCGGGAAGTGAAATTAGTGGAGAGGGATGCAGGGGTGGCAATGTCTTCAGGTTTGATCCAAGTCTCAGTCAGTGCCATGAGGTTAAGACCGGAATGAGTAGCGATAGAAGAAATGAAGTCTGCTTTGTTAACTGCAGACTGACAGAGACCAACTGGAATAGAGAGCATAGTAGTAGAGGTCAGAGGGACAGGCCGTAGGTTTGTCAGACAGGCCTTCCTGCAATGTACGTAGCGTGCTCTTCGAGTGTTAGTAGTGATAGTAGAGATCTGAAAGCACATAGTGACTACAAGTGTAAGAAATATTTGAGAACAAGCTATACAAAAAAGAGAGGAGAAAAGCAATACTCAAGTGCCCTGCCGGTGTCCTTGCTCAGTGGAGTCGCGCAGGTAGAGTCGATTGTCTTTACACTCGTCGGTCTTCACACGAGGGCTGCTGCGGTGAAACCTACTGCTTTTGTATTTGCCTGTGATTGAAGTCAGCTGGCCACGCCTCACTATTTAGCAGATCGAAACTGAGCAGTCCCGCGGCAAACGCAAAACCAAGCGATACTTTAAGCACGTATTTACCAGGGTAAGACACACAATTTAAACCAAAAACTTTCCTAGCAATGACGATCACACAGTAGTCTAATGAGAAAACAAGACAAAACACTTACAAGCTGCTGTCCTTCCGTAGCTCGACTGTAGCTCGACTGTTTCTTCTGAAAAGTGCTTTCAAAACAGCTAATTAAGTACTTTCACTGGCTTTGGCCACGCTCACTATTTAGCAGATCGAAACCAGGCAGTCCCGCGATAGGCAAACGCAAAACCAAGCGCCACTTTAAGCACGTATTTACCAGGGTAAGACACACACAATTTAAACCAAAAACTTTCCTAGCAATGACGATCACACAGTCTAATTAGAAAAAAAGACAAAACACTTACTAGCTGCTGTCCTTCTGTAGCTCGACTGTTTCTTCTCCATTTAATGTGGTTTAGACATTTCTTTGGATATTGAAATTGTGGAGTTTATATCACTGTCATTTTATTGTGGTTTTAATGTTGTGTTTTATGTTTTGATACTGTTTTATTATGTATTCAATTATTGTACATCACTTTGGTCAATGGTCGGTTGTGTAAAAGTGTTCAATAAATAAATTAAAAGAAAAAAAGAAAGCATGCCAATTCCACACTCCCTCAAAATCTGTGGCACAGTGCTGTGTGATAAAACTGCACATTTTAAAGTGGCCTTTTATTGTGGCCAGCCTAAGGCACACCTGTGCAATAATCTTGCTGTCTAATCAGCATCTTAATATGCCACATCTGTGAGGTGGGTGGATTATCTCGGCAAAGAAGAGGTGCTCACTAACACAGATTTAGACAAGATTAGTTCAGCTCATGAAAAAGGGGGCAAAAACAAGTGTTGTGTTGTGTTTACATTTTTGTTCGGAGTAGAATGAGATCCAGAAATAAATCAGTAGTTTCACAAGCAATAATTAATTGCACAAATTAAAAAAAAATCAGACTTGCAAATAAAAATAATAAATCGCAAATATCTTTTTTTTTCTACAAACACAACTTTGCCTGCCTATAATCTAAACAAATTAAATTAATTAAAAACAAACTTGCAGGTTATCTTACCTCAAAAATGCACCACAGAACATGTCCATTCTTTTTTCCATTAGTTTCCAACAGTTAAACGAAAATAAAGTCCAGTCAAATGAAAAGTTAGAACAGTCTTTTACAGAGCATCGTGGAGAAAAAGAATAGCCTCCAGAGTGGAAGGTTTAAACCCACTCCTCTCTTCTATCACTCTTCCCACTGCGCTGAAGACACGTTCGCTGCTGCTGCTGGCGGGACACTAAACACAGAGCGAGCCAGTCTTGACAGCTGCGGTAGCAGGGTCTCGTTCTGTTTCCACTATATAGCAGCACATCTCGTCCATCAACCTTCCATGTTGTGATTGAGGCGCATGTATTGCTGTACTTCATCGTCGTCATCCTCGTCCTGCTCCACAATGTTTTCAAACTCGGCCAGCGCTCTCTTCTTTGCTGCGTGGCCCGCAACAACAGGTGCAGACACAGAAATGCTCGCCGCTGCATGAATCATCCTTTTATAATTATTAGTTGGCCAACTAGGCTATGATTAATACATTAATTTAGAGGCCTTTAATAGCTACTACTACATTAAGTGGATATAAGTGAAGTATAATCGTGGGTCGCGCTGACGGAAAAGCGTGCGTGAGTGCGTGCGTGAGACTGTCATGTCAGTATGTCAGTGTAATTATAACGGGTTGAATTATCAGATTATGAAAGTTATGAGGTTATGAAATGTCTATGTTTGTTTTTCTATCGTCGACGTCAACTTCTCTTTTTTTTTTTTATTAATGTCTAAAAATATAAATAGAAGGATAACCCAAAAAAGGCCCGAGGCCCGGCCCTAGGGGCAGAAATAAGTCGGGGCCTGTCGGGCTCGGGCTGAAATGCAGGGCTTTAATTTAGAGAGCTTCTTTCACTGAATGATACAGTCTGTTAAAATGCATTTCGATTTTTTAGAATAAAATTTACTGAAGAACATAGTTTGCAGTTTCATAAGCAGAAGTCAGTTGTAACACTCTCGATGGAGTTCGTAGGCCACTCTCCGTACAGTTCAAAATCACCAACAATTATTCTCTTGACAGAAGATGCTAACTGCGTCAATGCGTAGGTCAGCAAAATTCTGATTGGTTCCAAACCTTAGATAAACTTAAGACAGTTTCCACAGATGGATGCAAGCTTGAAGCATATTTTCTGATGACTAATTTTGGTGACAAGTGATCAGAGATCAGATGCGATACATCTCTACAAAGACATATAGCTATCTGATACGCTGGAAATTGGCAGTTGAATGTTTGTCCTGGGACTGTCTGAGCTTCTCCCTCTACAGACAGATACTAACACACATACGCAAAGAACTTATCAGAACTTCAAGGCCGCCTAGCCCTAGCTAGAATTTTATCAGTATGGTTCTTCACACAGACGCACTATTAAGTCATCATATTAGAGAGTAGAAGTACAGCATAAAGCGGGATTCTTTAACATCTCATAAGCGCACATAAAGTTACACATTTCACTCTTGCCATAACTTGATTTATAGTCAAATAAGAAATAATGTAATAATATAATTCATTTCAATATGAAGGATACGGCAGCTCAGCATCCACTCCTTCAGAATGATCACAAAATGTAATATTTATAGCCTATATTTATATCATTTCATATAGTTAATTAATATCACACGAAGAGTGCCATTTTTTTCTTACAGAATTCAGCATGATTACATATAAAAAATGTTTTACTACATTTCCATAAACAAGAAGTTAATTAAGAGCGTTTATTAAATTTGCGTTTTCAGACAGCATATTGCCTGTTTTTGCTCTATTTCGACAACAAAAATAATTGCAAACACAGCCACCATAGCACAGTTTTGCACAATGACTGTGTTTCATTCCTGAATGAATCAACCGTTTAAATGATTTGGTTCAATCACACTTACTCACTTATTAACAGTGACTTGCTGACACCCACTAGCGGTTTTAATTTCACATTTAAAGTATCTTTTTTTATTATTTATTTATTTATTATATTTTCAAACAAATTTTCAACATTTATGTCTTATATAATCAAAACATTATTTTTGCATTTGTAAATGCAGGTTAAATGCATTCATTTCCTGCATTAAACTGTGTAAATGCATTTAAATGCCATTTCTGTTGAAGTGAGGGGTGTCAAACTGGAGGTGTTCCTGGAAGGCCGCAGCCCTACAGAGTGTGGTTCAAACCCTGCTCCAACACATACCATGTAGTTTTCAAATAACCCTAAATTATTTGATTAGTTGAATCAGATGTGTTTAATTACAGTCTAAACTGTGCAGGACTGCGGCCCTCCAGGAACTGAGTTTGACACCCTTGGTCCCATTTTTGCCTCCCTCTCACTGTTAAAATGTAAGTAAATTTTAAACAAGCTACTTTTATTTTCACATGAGTAGACTTTTACACTGGCACTTTTGCTTTTACTTAAGTACAATTTAATTAATGTAATGGTTGTTTTACTTGAGTAGAATATTTTCGTACTCTTTACACCTCTTTATTTGCCAAAGCAAATAGAAATCTACTGCGATGCTATGTACTCTGCACGAGGCTTAACATGATGAAGGACAAATTATTCGCACATTTGTTTTGATGCATCCAGTTTCAGTTACAGCTGTTGCATCGTGACAGATAGCAGAGACACAGCATAAGACAGGGAATGGCTTATTTAGCCTTTTAAAGCACAATCATGGTAATAAATATAGGGCATAATAACACACATAATATAAATTATGGGCCAAAATGATCATCTGGGTACCTGTCTCAGCATGACTGCAGCATGTAGTACTGGAGTTTTGCAAGTGGACATTGTAAATAAAAACCTACTAAGGATTCTGTTAAGTAACTTTTTCAAACAAAACTAGTTAGTAAGTTTGATTCATATTAATTTTTGTATGTGTGTGTGTGATCAAGTGTTTTAACCAATATATATATCTCTTTTCTTACATTTATATCCATTTTTTTCATCAAATCTGAATCACATTTAAAAAAGAACCCACCTATATTTTTTCCTCCCCAAACAATGGCAATAACTTTGTAATACTTTTAATTAATGTTTGAAAATATTATTTATAATGCTATATACAGGTGCTTCTCAATAAATTAGAATGCCGAGGAAAAGTTCATTTATTTCAGTAATTCAACACAAATTGTGAAACTTATGTATTAAACAAGTAGTAAATGAAGTAGTTTAAGCCTTTGGTTCTTTTAACCCTCTGGAGTCGATTAACGCGGATACCCGTTATGAGGCATTTTCTTCTGATAACCCCGAAAATAACTTAAATTAGACTTTCAGTTTTAATCGTACAGATAAGATCAATACATCAATCGAATCTGTAAAGGGTCTACTTTTTTTGGATACAGACATAATAACAACAAAACTTTGTGCACTTATAAAATAAAGATAACAACAAGGTGTGCTGTCTTCAGCCTTTGTCTGCGCTGATCTTCATTTAGACACGTGTCATTAAAATGAACTGTAACTCTTTGAATACTCAACGAAGAGACATGAGAGATATATCTATTGAAAGCCTGACATGTCTACTTTTAAACTAAACAAGTGCAGCCGAAAACAGATATTCTGTGATAAAGTAATCCATATGAAAACAACGCGATGTCCGTTTTTCACGTCTCCCTTCATTATCTACTAATATGACCACACCCCACGCTGAACGCGCTAGTGAGATTATAATGTTTCACTGAAGCGCGCAGCTTGAATAAGCCCACAGAACTGAAGACAATGCAGCCAGACTGTTCTTCAAGTTTTTTATTTTATTTTGCTTCGCAATGAGAGGAAAAAGATGTGATGTGGTTGAGGATTTGAGAAATGGATTTCCTCAGAAAAAAGAATGAAGCCCTTTATTCAGCAGAGATCATAAACATGAGTAAGTCTCTTTTTATTTATTTATATACTTGTACTAGTTTTCACATAACGTGTAAACATTTTACTAGTTAGACTTTTTCCAAACTATAATTCCTGACTAAATGTATAATCAAGTGAAACATTATGAAGTTTCATTAACAGTATACAATACTATACCATTCAAAAGCTTGATGTAAATAATATAAATGTAACAAACATTGCTGTTCTTTCAATATACCCCCCCCCCCCCCCAAAAAAAAAATCTGAAAAAATATTCTCAGCTCTTTTCAACATTAATAATAATAATAATGACAATATTTCTGAAGGATTGTATGTCTGGAGTAATGATTAAAAAAAATCAGCTTTGAAAGTCAGCTTTGATTGTTCCTAATAAACTGTTTAACTGCTCTCCCAAGTGGATATTAAATTATGTTGTGGGATAATTAAATATATTCTAAAACTACAAACATAAAATTATATACATTTATTTTGTCCTCACATTCTTTCTTGTAACTCCTCCCTCTCAGTGACACAAGCTGACTGAATCACATCTTTTTGGGGTGAATTATGTCTTATTCCTAAAATAAAACTAAATGAATAAATTTATAAAATAATAAAACTTGAAGAACAGTCTCGCTGCATTGTCTTCTGTTGTGTGGGCGTATTCAAGCTGCACGCTTCAGTGAAACATTAGAATCTGAATAGAGCGTTCAGCGTGGGGCGTGGTCACATTAGAAGATAATGAAGAGAGACGTGAAAAACGGACATCGCGTTGTTTTCATATGGATTACTTTATCAAAGAATATTTGTTTTCGGCAGCACTTGTTTAGTTTAAAAGTAGACATGTCAAGCTCTCTTTAGATATATCTCTCATGTCTCTTCGTTGAATATTCACAGAGTTACAGTTCATTTTAATGAAGTGTTTGTAAATGAAGATCAGCAGACCAAGGCTGCAGACAGCACACCTTTTTTGTTATCTTTATTTTATAAATGCACAAAGTTTTGTTGTTATGTTTGTCTATAAAAAAGTATACCCTTTACAGATTCGATTGAAGTATTGCTCTTATCTGTACGATCAAAACTGAAAGTATAATTTAAGTTCTTTTCGGGGTTGTCAGGAGAAAATGCCTCATAAAGCATATACACGTTAATCGACTCCAAAGGGTTAATTGTGATGATTTTGGCTCACATTTAACAAAAACCCACCATATCACAAATCTCATCAAATTAGAATATGATGACATGCCAATTTAAGCTGGCTGTTCACAGAGTGCTGTATCCAAGCATGTTAACAGAAAATTGCGTGGAACGAAAAAGTGTGGAAGAAAAACATACACAACCAACCGAGAGAACCACAGTCTTATGAGGAATGTCAAGCAAAAATGTTTCAAGAATTTGAGTGAACTTCACAAGGAATGTACTGAAGCTGGGGTCAAGGACAAAAGAGCCACTACACACAGAATTGTCAAGGATATTGGCTACAGTTGTCATATTCCTCTTGTCAAGCCACTCCTGTACCACAGACAACGTCAGAGGCATCTTACCTAGGCTAAGGAGAAGAAGAAATGGACTGTTGCCATTGGTCCAAAGTCCTTTTTTCAGATGAGAGGAAGTTTTGTATTTAATTTGGAAACCAAGGTCTTATAGTCTTGAGGAAGGGTGGAGAAGCTCATAGCCCAAGTTGCTTGAAGTCCAGTGTTAAGTTTACACAGTCTGTGATGATTTGGGGTGAAAGGTCATCTGCTGGTGTTGGTCCATTGTGTTTTTTGAAAACCAAATTCACTGCACCAATTTACCAAGAAATCTTGGAGCACTTCATGCTTTCTTCTGCTGACCAGCTTTTTGAAGATGATGATTTCATTTTCAATCAGGATTTGGCACCTTCCCACACTGCCAAAAGCAGCAAAAGTTGGTTAAAAGACCATGGTGTTGGTATGCTTGACTGGCCAGCAAACTCACCAGACTTGAACCCCAGCGATAATCTATGGGGTATTGTCAAGAGGAAGATGAGAAACAAGAGACCAAACAATGCAGATGAGCTGAAGACCACGGTCAAATAAACCTGGGCTTCCATACCACCTCAGCAGTGCCACAAACTGATCACCTCCATGTCACGCTGGATTGAGGAAGTAAATAATGCAAAAGGAGCCCCTACCAAGTATTGAGTACCTGTACAGTGAATTAACATACTTTCCAGAAGGCCAACAATTCACTAATTTTTTTATTATTATTATTGGTTTTATGAATTATTCTAATTTGTCTAATTTGTTTGTGAATTGTTGGGTTTTTATTAAATGTGAGCCAAAATCATCACAATTAAAAGTACCAAAGATTTAAACTACTTCAGTCTGTGTGCATTGAATTTATTAAATACATGAGTTTCAGATTTTGAGCTGAATTACTGAAATAAATTAACTTTTCCTCGACATTCTTATTTATTGAGAAGCACCTATACATCGTTAGATCAACATGGCTGCTCATATCCATATCCACTCTCATCCAAACTGATTCACTGAAAAACTGGAAAACGCTATTATGTTGGCTGTTGTGTGACGGCAATTTAACCTATTACACAAACTCACGTTTATCATGTGGTTGAATCCGTTCATTTATTAGATATTTACTTATTGACGCTTTTATTTCCATATTGAATGATGCTTCCATAACAGGTTTGTATCCAGTATAGCATTGTTCCTATAGCCGTGATTTAAAGTGTGGTTTCTCTGGCATTTTCAAAGGCATGTAACATATACTATGGCTTGGCTTGATACACAGTCTAATGATCTAACAAAATCAAATTTTAAACATCTTTTACTGTATCAATTTTTATGGCCTTTACATTTCCTATTTGAGCCAATGCATATTATGAAAGGGTTATTTTAGGAAGAGACTGCCCTTATTATAAAGCAAAATGTGTTTGGTTATATCGAGAATGTGCTATGATTGGATGAATCCACAAATGCGTGCAACAATCTACAAATTTACAAGACACAATTCACAAATGAAGGGCAGACAAAGTTGTGTTTGTGACATAAAAATGTATTTGTGAATATGTTTTTTATTTGCAAATCTCATTTTATTTATTTGTGAATTTAATTGTGAAACTCTGAGATTTATGTATGGATCTCATTCTATTTATTTATTAGTAAGTTAAATTTTTTGTAAATCTCTTTACATTTATTTGTGGGTTTATTTGGAATAATACAACAATTCTACCTACATAGCTCCACTTGTATAGATCTGCTATGAATTATTTTCATATGCTATTTATGCTGCAAGCAGTATGTCTTAAATACTCACAGCACCATATCAGCATATGTATTGGCAGAAGCAAGTTCCTGTACTTGTACATTAGTCTTTATGAACACTTTATGAAAATAATATAAAAAGAAATGTCATAATTGACATTATCTCCCCATAAAACAACTAACAGTGTATATGAATGAATATAAAGAAAACACGTACAGTGCTCTTCTGGTGTTTTTGATGACTGGCAGCAGTCTCATCAGTGCTTCATCAGATCTTCTGTATTTCTTCAGTTCAAACTTCTCTTGAGTCTCTTCTGACATGAGGAGCACAAACACCAGACCCGACCACTGAGCAGAGAAGAGATTCTGCTCTGAAAGTTTTCCAGAGCCCAGATTCTTCTGGATTTCCTCCACAAAGTCATCTTTCAGTTCATTCAGACAGTAGAAGAGATTGATGGTCCTCTCTGTTGATTCCTCCATCTCTATTTTCGTTTTGATATACTCAGCAGTGTCTTTGGTGTACTCTGTTTTCAGCTTCAGTCCTGGCAGTAGTTCCTTCAAGTCTCTCTGATTGGACTCTACTGAAAGACCCAGGAGGAATCGGAGGAAGAGGTCCAGGTGTCCATTCTCACTTTGTAAAGCCTCATTGACTGCAGCTTTATGAAGTTCAAACAGTGGCTTTGTGGACAGAATACATGACAGTTTTTTCCAGGATTCGAGAAATGGGTTTGCTTTCTTGTTTTTGTTAATAAATAACACATAGAGAGCAGCAAGTAATTCCTGGAAGCTGTAAACATTTCTCTCTGACATAGATTTTTCCTCCTGAAACATCCGTGTGCATAACCCAGAGTACACAGACCCTTCATTGACATTTAGTCCACACTCCTCAAGATCTTCTTTGTAGAAAATCAGATTACCTTTCTGTAGTTGTTTAAAGGCCAGTTTCCCAAGCTTCAGAATAATCTCATCAAAAGACATGACTTTAGCCTTAGTTTTAGGATCCTTGCAATATTTTGTTTCCATCTGTTGCTTCTGAGAAAGTAAAAAGTTTGTGTACATCCCTGTGAGGGTTGTAGGTATATATAAATACATATAAATCAGTGTAAATATCGTCCAGGTATTTATTATGACCCGTCTGTGAATTACTAACCAATATCCGCTCACAGTGCTGTTTTGAACTTGTCCTTCAAGATCTTTGTGTAATCATTTTGAGTAGCTTTATTGTCCTCTGCAGCAGAACCTTTGAGAAAATGGAAAAAAGTCAGCCAAGAGTAAGTAATTGGTTTTTAATAAAATAATGATACTTTAAGTAGACTCTGACATGGTCTGTGATTCCCATCACAAACCTTGAAAACTGTGTGTAGTCTATATTTGAATTAATGCTCCTGAAGTGCCAATGAGTGAGTCTTATGCCTAGTTCACACTACAGGATTTTAAGCCTGATGCAAGGTAACAAGCTCGCTGACAGGTCGGGCTGTGATCGGGGGAAAATCAGTGGGTGATCTCGCATGTGTTTTCGTGACAAAACATGGTTTGGGGACAGGACAGAGTCATTGGGTGACAGAGTTGTCAGCTCGTGTAGTTCGTTGATCATTAACGTAGTGTCGCGTAGTGTGAACACCATAATGACTTCAAGACAGACAATCAAGTGATGTAGTCTGAACCGCATAGGGATCTTTAGGTTTTAAGGTGTTTGATTAGGTTTGGCACTAAACTCCACAGGTCAGTGATCCTCCAGAACAGGTTTAGATAACCCGGTACTAGACCAGGTATAGGCAAGTTCAGTCCGCGAGAGCCGCTGTCCTGCAGAGTTTAGCTCCAACCCTAATCAAACACACCTGAACAAGCTAATCAACGTCTTCAGGATTATAAAGGCTAAAGGCAGGTGAGTTTCTTTTTCAGATTTTTTTTTTTCAGCAACTATATAAGAATAATCTTACCTATTCCTGCTCTAGACTTTACTCTGAATTTTCCCTATATTTATGCATGCTGTTTCTAAACATCAAAGTTCTGGAGAAACTGTTCATTCAATGTAACAAGAAACACTATCCAGTTTAGCACTGATAATGTCTATGCTCACAAAATTAACAATAAAGCTGCAGTGAAAGACTGCGCACCAAAATGCAAATGATTTGGTAGAGCTTTTGCTTGTTTGTTTTGCCTGTTATAGAGTTATTCATTTAATGTATAGAAATTAAATGGTTTTTATTTTTATTTTATTTTACTGTTTAATTTAATACAGGAAATGTGTGCTGGCCATTTGCCAACATTAATTTTTGAGATTACTGTTAAATGAAATAATAGACAAGAGGCCCTATAACAGGTGTTTGTGTATTATTGTTGAAGGATCCTCCTGCTATTGCTAAAATGACAATCAAATCAGAATAGCTGCACTTTTGCCTCCACATTCATAGACATTGATAATTCATCACATTCATTGATGTTAAATCAGATGTGTAAATTGTCATACATGAAAGGTTTACCTTTTTTTTCTCTGTTATTCTCTGGATTTACACTTGCACCTGTTTCAGCTTTCATTTTCAGATTTATCAGCTGAAAGAGAAATAAAGATGCTTAGATGATTCTTACATAGATTTACATAATTTACAACTTTTATATAACATGCATACTTTTTGTATTTGTGATTGTAATGATGCCTTAGCGAAGTCTGCAGCGGGAGAGAGAATCAGGAGACGAACGGTGAGTGAGTGGTTTGGACGGAAATGATCAACACCTGTCTCTTGTTTCAGTAATTGACGTGGAGAGAGTATATAATGCCAGGAGAAACAGGAGCAGTCGAGAGAGAGAGAGAGAAGGACTGCTGATGTGTGCTTGAACCGGAAGGAGTAACCCGGAAGTGTTTCCTAATAGTGTGTATTGATGTCAGAGTAAAAGTTACCATTGGTAACATTGGTAATTTTTTTGTTAATAAACTCATCAGCAGTCCAGCCGACCCCTTTGTCCTCTTCCTTTCCACCCATGAACATACTACACTGGTGCCGAAACCTGGGAAAGGAAGAAGGAGTGCCGCCGCCATGCAGAGCCCATCCTCCACGCCATTCGGGGACGTCATTTTATCCCTCACGGCCCTACATCAAGAGCAACATCAGGCACTGCTGGACTTGAGAACAGATCAAGAGCGGCGGTTCCACGCCATCCTTCAAGCCCATCAGGAGGAACGCGAGAGGTTCCGGAGCTGGATCGACCGGGAGGTTCGTGCCGAGGCCACGGGACTGCCCGTGGTACCCGCTCACTTGCTCCTTCATAAGATGGGACCACAAGATGAACCTGAAGCATTCCTGGAGATGTTTGAAAAATCAGCTGAAGCGTGCGGCTGGCCCCGCGACCAATGGTGATCCCCCTGTTCTCGGGCGAATCCCAGGTGGCATCACATCAACTTCCGGTAGGGAACCTCCTGTTTTTCGATGACCTGAAAGAGGGCCATCATTCAGCGGGTCGGCCGGAACCCAGAGCAACATAGTCAGCAGTTCCATTCCCTGGACCTGGGGGAATCCGGTCGGCCCTTCGCGATGGCCCAGCAGCTCTGGGACTCCTGTCGCAAATGGCTACTGGTTGAGGGAAGTGACGTGGAACACATCATCGACCTAGTGGTACTGGAGCAGTTCATCGCTCGGCTTCCGAAGACGACTACCAAGTGGGTCCAGTGCCACCGTCCCACGTCGCTGGACTCGGCCATTCATCTCGCGGAGGGCCACATGGTGGCATGCACAGGGGTCGGCGAACCCCTACAATCAGTCTCTCTCTCCCCTCTCCTTCTCTTTCTCGACCTGTCCCTCTCCCTATGTCCCGTCCACCCGGCCCTCCTCATGTGCCGGCTGATTGGGGTACATATCCGGCCTTGATGGATTCAGGATGCAACCAAACCTCAACCCATCAAAGCCTGATTCAGTCGGGGGCATTGGATACAAGCCACGTGGTTAAGGTGCGGTGCATATACAGGGATTTGGTAGAGTACCCTGTGGTCCCGATCATTATTCAATTCCAGGGTCAAAAGCATAGTGTGGAGGTGGTGGTTAGTTCTCACCTCTGGCATCCGATAATTCTGGGAAGGAATTGGCCCTCGTTTACTGTTTTATTGGGGTCATTATGTGCGGATGCCTCTTGGGGAAATAAGGCACGGAATGGGCCGTGCGTGTGCAGGTGGGAGACAGGTCCGTTCAACAGGTCCGTTCCATCGATGGCCAGCCTCTCCATCCTGCCCACTCGCTCACCTAACTGTATTTTGCCATTTTAAAAGATCGGTTGTATTGAGTGACCCAAGACGCTCGGACAAAAGTAAATACAGTCCAGTTGTTGATTCCGAAGAGCCACAGGGAAATGCTTTTCGATGCGGCTCATTCTAATCTTATGGCAGGCCATTTGGGACAGGCAGCAACACTGGAGAGAGAATCAGAAGACGAACGGTGAGTGAGTGGTTTGGACAGAAATGACCAACACCTGTCTCTTGTTTCAGTAATTGGCGTGGAGAGAGTATATAACGTCAGGAGAAACAGGAGCAGTCGAGAGAGAGAAGGACTGCTGACGTGTGCCTGAACCGGAAGGAGTAACCCGGAAGTGTTTCGCGATAGTGTGTATTGATGTCAGAGTAAAAGTCACCATTGGTGTTAGAAAAGATTATTTTTTGTTAATAAACTCGTCAGCAGTCCAACTGACCCCTTTGTCCTTTCCACCCATGAACATACTACAGTCATTAATCAACTTATAAAAGTAAAAATCAATCAAGATTTGACCTTTCACCAATCTTTAAAAAACAATTGTAATTTTTGTGCTTCTCTACCTTCTATTATTCTTTGCCTCGTAATGTAGATAGCTCTCTTAGCTTGTCTAATTAAAAAAATTCAGCAATTTACTTTTAGTTCTGTGAGCTGCTCTATAAATGGGGCCAAAGATAAAACTCAGAAAAATGTTCACCAAATTTAGAAAACATTAAGCTAAGTATATTAAACAAATCTTCCAATCTTGAACACTCTAAAAAAAAACTGTGAAAAATTGTTTCCCCTTTTTTTACAGAATGGGCACTTGTTAGACAAATTAGAATTAATAATACTAACGAACGCATTAACAACAACTATGCCATGCAGTATCTTCCACTGAAGATCAACTGTACACTTTTCCAAAGGTGTTTTATAAAGAATTCTCCATACAGGTTTTACATTATCTTCCAACCCCAACTTTTCTCTCCATACTGTACCTTTTCGTTCCCTAGGAAAAGTTTTATTCAAAACCTTAACACAGCATTTATACAACAATTTACTTTGAGCATTTTGAAAGTTCAGATTTTCCAGACCTTCCAAGTCCAAAAAATAACCATTTAAGTCCTTTAAATCTGGAGTGATTAAAATGTTTGGAAATGGATGTAAATTAATAGGAACAACCTTACCATTATAATATTCCTTCAACTTTGTTTTTTCTTCTACTGTCAACCTTTGCATTAGCAAATCTATAATCTTTCCAACCTGATGTACAGACTGAACTCTCAAAAAAGATGCAACTGCCTGAACATTGCTTAGCTCAGGACCATCAATGTCCATTAAATGATTTTGCCTTAGAGCCTTTGATGAGCCTAAGATTTGAGATAATCCTGGTGTGACGAACAAGGGGTTCCTTAAAGGGATAGTTCACCCAAAAATCAAAATTATGTCATTAATAACTCACCCTCATGTCGTTCCAAACCCATGAGACCTCCGTTTATCTTTGGAACACAGTTTAAGATATTTTAGATTTAGTCCGAGAGCTCTCAGTCCCTCCATTGAAACTGTGTGCAAGGTATACTGTCCATGTCCAGAAAGGTAAGAAAAACATCATCAATGTAGTCCATGTGACATCAGAGGGCTAGTTAGAATATTTTGAAGCATCGAAATTACATTTTGGTCCTAAAATACAAAAACTATTACTTTATTCAGCATTGTCTTCTCTTCCGTGTCTGTTGTGAGAGAGTTCAAAACAAAGCAGTTTGCGATATCTGGTTCGCAAACAAATCATTCGATGTAACCAGATCTTTTTGAACCAGTTCACCAAATCGAACTGAATCATTTTAAACAGTCCGCGTCTCCAATACGCATTAATCCACAAATGACTTAAGATGTTAAATTTTTTAATGTGGCTGACACTCCCTCTGAGTTCAAACAAACCAATTTCTCTGAGTAATTCATGTACTCAAACAGTACACTGACTGAACTGCTGTAAAGAGAGAACTGAAGATGAACACCGAGCCAAGCTAGATAACGAACAAAAGACTGACTCGTTCTCAGTGGCTTAGGTTATTGTGTTAACTTAACCTACCACATGCCAAACTAATAACATTGTCAGCATTAAATCTATAAATTCTGCTTTCAGTTAACAGTACATTTTCGTCAGTTATTTTATCTAGAGAGTTTGATGAATTTCTTACAGATTTCAAAATCATTAAAAATCATATACTGACAATGTAGTAGCACTGTTCTGTATCTGTATCTGTTTAAATCATGCTTTAATCCGAAAATAGAACTAGCCTTTAACATCCCGCTCGACTATTGAAGTCATTATAACCTTCTGATCAAGCCAAAGCTAAATATGTTTAACATGAATTCTTGCTGAATATGCAGTTATATAATGGGCTGTTGGCATGAATTTTACTTGTGATGGTGGCTCTTGGAGCAAATGAAAACTATGACGCTCAGACTCTTAAAAAAGCTCCTCGCTCCAGTCAGAATCATTCCGCTCTGCTCATACTCTGCTCAGCAGCATGTCTCTGTGGCAGATGCACGGGGGAGGGTTGAGTCCTGAGTTGAGCGTTGGTGGATGTTAAAAAGAAAACCAGGTTTTCATTCCAACAAACCGATGTAAACTACACATTCGAAGTTAATCGATAAAATCAATTTATCGCCCAGCCCTACTTGTTTTCATATAATATAGCTGCATTAAAATGGAGGTGTGTAAAATGTCAGAGTGCAAATTTTGCACAGCGCGTGTGATGCTTAGTGCGATGTGCAGCATTTATTCTTATTTGTTTTATCTTCATTACAAATCTTGTAAAAAAATTATGTTGTAATGCTTATGCAAAATGTGAATTCATATTGAAGTGTTTGTGCGAAAATTATTAATGCGCATTAATGACAGGGAGGCGCCCTCTCGATCACTTGAACTATATTGCTCCATACGGTAGTCAACATTTGAAGTGGATCAAAACCTTTCTTCAAAGTTGTCCTATAACCAATATGACGAGTCCTATCTAAACCTGTTCAGCAAGTTTGAAACTCTCATCAGAAACTGTCAATATGAAAGACCAAGAGATTCACACCTTTATCTCGACCCCCACAAGCTATACAGATCTACCCCCCAAAACCTAACTCTCTCCAGCTGAACTGAATTCGGTCTGTTCGATAAACCTGTTCAGCAAGTTTGAAACCCTCATAAGACACTGTCAATATGAAAGACCAAGACATTCACACCTTTATCTGGATCCCCACAAGCTATACAGAACTACCCCCCAAAACCCAACTCTCTCCAGCTGAACTGAATTCGGTCTGTTTGCTAAACCTGTTCAGCAAGTTTGAAACCCTCATAAGACACTGTCAATATGATAGACCAAGAGATTCACACCTTTATCTCGATCCCCACAAGCTATACAGAACTACCCCCCAAAACCCAATTCTCTCCAGCTGAACTGAATTCAGTCTGTTTGTTGGCAGCGAGGAACGGAGTGTTTGTCATGTTACTGGGCTGAAACATGTCTGCACTCACAGCAGCCCAACTCTTTGTATTCATTATTTTCCCATATTATTATTTTCACAAGACCATATTAATAACAAGTTATCAACTGGTATTTAATCATTATTTTATGAAAATCATTGTTATTTGTGAACATAGCGTTTGTGGAAGGCTTAAAGACCAAGTGGAATCCTACGCAGCTGCTCCCCTCACAGCGTTTGACTTTACTAAATCAGATTGAGGCGAATACAATTTATTGATCATGAGCCCAACATTTAGCAAGGCAGGAAAACATTCAGTCTGCCTGAAGGAAGACGTACTTCATTATAAGTTAATGCTGTTAAATTCACCAATTGTAGTAGTGCAGAAAAAATCAGGAGGCATTCGCATGTGTGTAGATCTGCGAGAAGCAAACAAAGCTGTGATTACGGACAGTTATCCTCTGCCACATATTGATGATTTGTTGTCTTAGCTATGTGGAGCAATTGTTTTCTCTACAATTGACTTGGAGAGTGCTTATTTCAACTTCTATTACATAAAGAAAGTCGTGATTTGACTGCACTCAAAACACATGAAGGCCTATTTTGGTTTTGCCGCGTACCATTTGGCCTAGCTTCGGCACCTTCTGCATTCCAGAAAATGTTATCTGTACTGCAAGGATTGACAAATGTGGCCCACTATCTCGATGATATTGTTTGAAGTTGTTCAACTCCTACAGGGTGCAGGACTTCAAATTAATACTCCGAAATGCCAATTCAGTAAGACAAAGTATATGCTTTTTGGGTCATACAGTGTCAGCACAAGGTGTTCATCCAAACGAGGATCATCTTAATGCAATGCTTCATGCACCAGTTCCTACAAATGCACATCAGCTTCATTCATTTCATGGATTAATCTCATGGTACAGCAAGTTTATTCCAAATTTTGCCACTGTGGTAGAGCCATTACGTGCTTGTATTAGGAAAGGAGTTGACTTCAGTTGGTCAGAAAAAGCTCAGAAAAGTTTCAACACTGTGAAAGAGTTGCTGCTGAAAAGCTCTGCTTTGGCATTATTTGATCCTAATTTGCCAGTTGTGGTTTCAACTGATGCATCAAACTATGGACTAGGAGCTGTACTGGCATGAGAATTGCATGTTGGGCAGCATGACTCTTATGTTTTAACTATGAAGTAGTTTACCATTGTGTTTCTTCTGACAAAACCGCTATTGTTTCTTTTCTGCACCTTTGCAGAAAAAGTAGCTGTTGACATAGTGGGCCCGTTTAAAACTGCTACTTGGGATTGTCATTATATGATAACTCTGCATAGTATGTGGCCTGAAGTGGAATTTACTTCTTCAATCACAACTCAAAATGTTAAGTTTTTTGATTAGGACAATGGAGGTCATTTCCGTTCAGTGGATTTTGCGGAGTTTCTGAAAAGGAGAGATATTCAGCCTATGTACATCAGTCTATCATCCAGCTGCAAATGGTGCCATTGAGAGATTTCATTGTGTGCTCAAGAGCTGTATTTAGTCTGCTATTGTGTCTTGCAAGCCATGGAACCCAATAGTAACACAATTTCTTCAAGTTTACCGTGCTACTCCGCATTCTATTACTGGACTATCTCCATTTGAGTTATTCTGTGGCAGGAAAATGCTTACTTGTTTGAACATCCTTCCTCCTCCTGTAACTGGCAAAAATGTTGTGAGTCAGAAAGTATCCTGATCACAAAAGAAAATTAAAGCATAGACGGACTCTAGACGAAGAGCCCGTAGTGCTAACTTCAAATGGGGAGATTGGGTGCATATACAGAGTCCAGTTCATGTTCCAAAAGGGCATCAAAAATTCTCAAAACCTTTGCAAATTGCTCGTCAGGGGTGCGTTTCCCAAAACCATAGTTGCTAACTAAGTTAAATTATAACTGACAACTAAGGAAAATCCCAAAAACAATATCTCAGAAAATTTGAATATTGTGAAAAGGTTCAATATTGAAGACTCCTGGTGCCACACTCCAATTAGCTAATTAACTCAATGTCAATGTCAATGTCACCTTTATTTATATAGCGCTTTAAACAAAATACATTGCGTCAAAGCAACTGAACAACATTCATTAGGAAAACAGTGTCAATAATGCAAAAATGATAGTTAAAGGCAGTTCATCATTGGATTCAGTTATGTCATCTCTGTTCAGTTAAATAGTGTCTGTGCATTTATTTGCAATCAAGGCAACGATATCGCTGTAGATGAAGTGTCCCCAACTAAGCAAGCCAGAGGCGACAGCGGCAAGGAACCGAAACTCCATCGGTGACAGAATGGAGAAAAAAACCTTGGGAGAAACCAGGCTCAGTTGGGGGGCCAGTTCTCCTCTGACCAGACGAAACCAGTAGTTCAATTCCAGGTTGCAGCAAAGTCAGATTGTGCAGAAGAATCATCTGTTTCCTGTGGTCTTGTCCTGGTGCTCCTCTGAGACAAGGTCTTTACAGGGGATCTGTATCTGGGGCTCTAGTTGTCCTGGTCTCCGCTGTCTTTCAGGGATGTAGAGGTCCTTTCTAGGTGCTGATCCAGCATCTGGTCTGGATACGTACTGGATCCGGGTGACTGCAGTGACCCTCTGATCTGGACACAGACTGGATCTGGTGGCCACGGTGACCTCGGAACAAGAGAGAAACAGACAAATATTAGCGTAGATGCCATTCTTCTAATGATGTAGCAAGTACATAGGTTGTTATGGGAAGTGTTTCCGGTTCCGGTTTACCTAATTAATGCAGCCTAAAAATCCTTTAACGGATTTGGATAATAAAAGCATATTAGTATGTTATGTGTATGCCAGGTTAAAGAGATGGGTCTTTAATCTAGATTTAAACTGCAAGAGTGTGTCTGCCTCCCGAACAATGTTAGGTAGGTTATTCCAGAGTTTGGGCGCCAAATAGGAAAAGGATCTGCCGCCTGCAGTTGATTTTGATATTCTAGGTATTATCAAATTGCCTGAGTTTTGAGAACGTAGCGGACGTAGAGGATTATAATGTAAAAGGAGCTCATTCAAATACTGAGGTGCTAAACCATTCAGGGCTTTATAAGTAAGAAGCAATATTTTAAAATCTATGCGATGCTTGATAGGGAGCCAGTGCAGTGTTGACAGGACCGGGCTAATATGGTCATACTTCCTGGTTCTAGTAAGAACTCTTGCTGCTGCATTTTGGACTAGCTGTAGTTTGTTTACTAAGCGTGCAGAACAACCACCCAATAAAGCATTACAATAATCTAACCTTGAGGTCATAAATGCATGGATTAACATTTCTGCATTTGACATTGAGAGCATAGGCCGTAATTTAGATATATTTTTGAGATGGAAAAATGCAGTTTTACAAATGCTAGAAACGTGGCTTTCTAAGGAAAGATTGCGATCAAGTAGCACACCTAGGTTCCTAACTGATGACGACGAATTGACAGAGCAACCATCAAGTCTTAGACAGTGTTCTAGGTTATTACAAGCAGAGTTTTTAGGTCCTATAATTAACACCTCTGTTTTTTCAGAATTTAGCAGTAAGAAATTACTCGTCATCCAGTTTTTTATATTGACTATGGAATCCATTAGTTTTTCAAATTGGTGTGTTTCACCGGGCTGCGAAGAAATATAGAGCTGAGTATCATCAGCATAACAGTGAAAGCTAACACCATGTTTCCTGATGATATCTCCCAAGGGTAACATATAAAGCGTGAAGAGTAGCGGCCCTAGTACTGAGCCTTGAGGTACTCCATACTGCACTTGTGATCGATAGGATACATCTTCATTCACTGCTGCGAACTGATGGCGGTCATATAAGTACGATTTAAACCATGCTAATGCACTTCCACTGATGCCAACAAAGTATTCAAGTCTATGCAAAAGAATGTTGTGGTCAATTGTGTCAAACGCAGCACTAAGATCCAATAAAACTAATAGAGAGATACACCCACGATCAGATGATAAGAGCAGATCATTTGTAACTCTAAGAAGAGCAGACTCAGTACTATGATACGGTCTAAATCCTGACTGGAAATCCTCACATATACCATTTTTCTCTAAGAAGGAATATAATTGTGTGGATACCACCTTTTCTAGTATCTTGGACAGAAAAGGGAGATTCGAGATTGGTCTATAATTAACTAGTTCTTTGGGGTCAAGTTGTGGTTTTTTGATGAGAGGCTTAATAACAGCCAGTTTGAAGGTTTTGGGGACATGTCCTAATGACAATGAGGAATTAATAATAGTCAGAAGAGGATCTATGACTTCAGGAAGCACCTCTTTCAGGAGCTTAGATGGTATAGGGTCTAACATACATGTTGTTGGTTTAGATGATTTAACAAGTTTATACAATTCTTCCTCTCCTATGGTAGAGAATGAGTGGAACTGTTCCTCAGGGGGTCTATAGTGCACTGTCTGATGTGATACTGTAGCTGACGGCTGAATGGTTGCAATTTTATCTCTAATAGTATCGATTTTAGAAGTAAAGTAGTTCATAAACTCATTACTGCTGTGGTGTTGGGAAATGTCAACACTCGTTGAGGCTTTATTTTTCGTTAATTTAGCCACTGTATTGAATAAATACCTGGGGTTATGTTTGTTTTCTTCTAAAAGAGAAGAAAAGTAATCGGATCTAGCAGTTTTTAATGCTTTTCTGTAGGATATGTTACTTTCCCGCCAAGCAATACGAAATACCTCTAGTTTTGTTTTCCTCCAGCTGCGCTCCATTTTTCGGGCTGCTCTCTTTAGGGTGCGAGTATGCTCATTATACCATGGTGTCAAACTGTTTTCCTTAACCTTCCTTAAGCGTAA
The DNA here is from genome assembly GCF_963082965.1 of Carassius carassius. Classification (NCBI taxonomy): domain Eukaryota; kingdom Metazoa; phylum Chordata; class Actinopteri; order Cypriniformes; family Cyprinidae; genus Carassius; species Carassius carassius. Next base: position 29,337,256 of record NC_081776.1, read on the forward strand.
AGGAGCAACTTTATTTAAAGTGCTAGAAAAGAGAGAGTCCATAGTTTCTGTTACATCATCAAGTTGTTCTGAGGTTTTGGATATGCTAAGGAATTTGGATACATCAGGAAGATAACTTAAAAAGCAGTCTTTTGTGGTAGAGGTGATGGTTCCATACTTGTAACAAGAAGTAGAATTTACAATTTTGGCTATATGAATTTTGCAAAGAACTAAATAATGATCTGAGATATCATCACTTGGCTGAATAATTTCAACACCATCAACATCAATTCCATGTGACAGTATTAAATCTAGAGTATGATTTCGACAATGAGTAGGTCCTGAAACGTGTTGTCTAACACCAATAGAGTTCAGAATGTCTATAAATGCTGATCCCAATGCATCGTTTTCATTATCAACATGGATATTAAAATCACCAACTATTAAAACTTTATCTGCAGCCAGAACTAACTCGGATGTAAAATCACCAAACTCTTTAATAAAGTCTGTATGGTGCCCTGGTGGCCTGTATACAGTAGCCAGTACAAACATAACAGGGGATTTATCATTAACATTTGTTTCTTTGGATAATGTTATATGAAGTTAACAACTGCAAGGCCTTCTGTAGGCTACACAATCATGGGGAAGACTGCTGACTTGACAGTTGTCCAAAAGACGACCATTGACAACTTGCACAAGGAGGGCAAGACACAAAAGGTCATTGCAAAAGAGTTCACAGAGCTCTGTGTCCAAGCACATTATCGAAGAGGTCAAGTTATGTTCTCTGATAAAAGTAAATTTCGCTTTTCCTTTGGAAATCAGGGTCCCAGAGTCTGGAAGAAGAGAAGAGAGGCACACAATCCACATTTCTTGATGTCCAGTGTAAAGTTTCCACAGTCAGTGATGGTTTGGGGTGCCATGTCATCTGTTGGTGTTGGTCCACTTTGTTTTCTGAGGTCCAAGGTCAACACAGCCGTATACCAGGAAGTTTTAGAGCACTTCATGCTTCCTGCTGTTGACTAACTTTATGGAGATGCAGATTTCAAAAATGCATTAAATATGCATTAGTCCTGTAAATTGCATAATGGAGCGTGGTAGTCCAGCAGGGGAAGCATACACTCTTCGGAAACTTAGAATGATAGTCCAGTCTGAATGAAAATGCTCCATATGAACACCTCAGTCAGAATAAAATTCCCCAAACCGAAATGGTAATTGTTTGAGAGGGGTGGGATAACCTTCTATAAACCGAACTAAATTAAAATCCTGCCATGTAAACGTATTAAACCGATTACTTTGTATCTATGTAATCACATCAATGATTCATTGTTTAGCAAAATTTTGTGAGAAAGTTTGTATTTTTTTATTATTTTTTATTTTTATTTTAATATATCAGAATACAATTCATTTCAGAGCTGCATTACATTATTCCTGCCTATGTAGGCCTGTTGGCGTTTTCCAGTTTACCTCTTCATGCAGTTAACATTATCGTGGATGTTTTCAGCCAGCATCTCTACAGAACCTTTAATGTTCTCATATGTTACATGACACTACAATATCAATAATTCTCTGTCACATCTGAATGGATGAAGCGACTTGTGGGGTTTATAACTTTGTTGCGCAAACGGCACACTGTGCAGGAGACTCTTCTCTTGCGTGCGGATGCAGTGCGTAGTGCCTCTTCACACTTTTTTGCAGTTTTTGCTTTTTGCAGTTTAATGTAATTTAGAAACAGTGCCTAATGTGGGGGAGGTTTACCTCGCTTCGGCGATCAGCTCTCAACTCAACCGGTCCAGAAATGTCCCGGTGCTCCCGATGACATTTGAGTGGAGCTCTCTCGCTGCAGCGGACACGCGCACTCAGTAGATGATGGGCTGGGAAATGTGAAATGACAGAACTGATAATGCACCAATTACAACAAAGATTCACGAGTTTCACACAACTGTAGGGTACACCATTAAAGAGGAAATGATTCATGATAGTAAATTACAGATTTTGCGAAACAACAAGCAAGTGGGTATACTGAGGGTATATGCAGATACTGAACCTTTAGAAGTCGTAATACGCAAATGGCCCGGAGAAAAAAGTAATCATACAGCGTATACTTGCATATAGCCCCGACTACACCACTGGTGTGGTACCATAGAAGATGGCCCTGGTGTGTATGTGATCGTGTTCTGGCCACATGACTGAGCGCACGAATGAACACTAGAGGTTCAAATATTAGTCTGTTTAGTCCAAGCAAGTCCGAGCAGTTATTAAAAATATAAATGCAACTGTGGGTGTTTTTTTTTTTTTTGGTAATTTGTATGTCATCGAAGACCACTTAGCATGTCCCAAAATCGAAAGCAAATGTAAACACCATATCGGATTAGATGCTGGATCTGGCAACATGGAGGCTGTGTCTTGCACTCTCACTCGCAACTCTCTGTAAACTCGTTTATTTCGGCAGCATCTTGCTCGCAGCGATATTTTCATACTACAGATGCTAAACATTCTGAATTATACTTTAAGATATTCATATAAGGAGTTACGCAGCAAATTAGTCAGAGAACAAATTTTATTTTCGAACATGAAAAATGTACCAAGATCTGGACCTCGGTGACCTCATAGCTGGCCATGCTTCTGATGCTACGCGCATCTGAATCAACCGCACACTCGCACAGCTAATGTGACATCAACCTTAGAAATAAACACCAGTGACATTGAGATTAAGCCGCTAAATACAGGGAACCCCAGTTGAAACGCCTGCACGAGAATGATTGTCTCATTTCACCCTGTTCTCATGGCCTTATTGGTGTGTCCTCAGAGCGATTACATGCTCTAGCTGCTGTACTGCTGCAAATATGGCTAAAACTTCGCTCCTGCAACCGATGCAAAATGATGTTAACTACCAGGCAATATACACAGCGATATGAATTAAAAGAGCATTCACTTATCTTAGATGTACATTTCAGATGTTCAGAAACAAGCTGCAACAGTTTGATTTGCAAACAGCAATGCAATCAGTTAATTGCAATCAGTTAATTAGGTAATTACATTAGGTATTACATCATAGGTAAAAATTGATAGCCTGAATAGCACTGTACAGAGCACGGTAAGTCGCTTTGGATAAAGGCGTCTGCTAAATGCATAAATTTAATTTGTAATTTAATTTAATTGCAAGCAGTGATGCGATGGAGGAGACACTGAAGAATGGGAATTTAAATAGATCGCATGTTATGGGTGTCAAGACTGGATTGGTACACGTCAGGAACAGCTAATTGTCGGCTGATGCAAGCGTGACTAACGTGGCCTGACTGAACTAACGCGATGCTCAATTTAACGCTGTGGCCATGCGGCATCAGTATTACCCATTTTGGTTGTCTATCTACTGTATATTAAGTGTGCCCAGTCTTGGAATAAATATCAGACATGGGCAGACCAGCCACAAATAACCCACAAGAAAGATAAAAAAAAAATTTTTTAGTCTGAAGATTTCTTGATCAGAGAAGCTATTTGTATCCTTCTCTCTCATCAACATTCTGGCTGAACTAAACGGCTCACAATCAGGGAAATAATCTTCCACTTTCACCCCTTTCATTCCTTTGGTTGTTTGTACGAATTTTCTGATTTTCTCAAGTGTATAAGCACTTCTAACAGATATTTTTTGTGACACTGAATTCACAGACCCTGAAGATTCACTTTCACTTTCTAGGGCAGACTCATCAGCATTACTTATATCTGATTCCATCTGATTCACAGGACTTTCGTCACCTTTCCCTACCATTTCATCTGCAGTTACTTTCCTTGCTCTCTTCCCGTGACCTCTTTTCTTCATTCTTCATTTTATTGCAGGTGTTTTAAAAAAACTTTCATCCTCTACCATATCAGTATTTCCTTCGCACTTGATCCTTCACCAGTTTCCTGTCTCTGTTCGTCATTTCTATCTTCACTTGCCAGAAGCAATCTTGCTTCTCAGGACATGCTCGGACTTTGTGCCCTTCCTGTCCACAATTGAAACACTTAATGTTTTCTGAAGATGCATAAATCACATAGTCATAGTTGTCTACCCTAAATTTCATGACTAAATTTAACTCCTCATTTTCATTATTTAAAGTCATGTGAGTCTGCTTTCTAAATTATACCACATACTTCAACTGAGGTGATCTGCAGCCTAGCGAGATCTTTCTAATTTTAGACACAATCTTGCCATGTCTCTTTAGCTCTCTTTCAATAATATCATCTCTGATAAATGGTGGTACATTTGAAATCGTAATCCTTTTTGCCGAGTGGACCAAAGGCATTACTGGAGTAAAAACATTATTATAGACAATACCATTCTCTACAATGCCATTAACTTTTTCCACATTATCCAAAAAAATAACTATAGCGCTATTTCATTCTAGCTGCAGATAGAATACTAGCATATCCAACTATTTCAGCAACCGCAATCATGCATACTTCAACAGAACAGTGCTCCGAGGGGATGATTTTTATGCCAGGCCTACGCGTTAAGTTAAACTTTGAGACGCTGCGGCTGCCATGTCGACTAGCTCTAGCTGATCGACAGCGCTTTCAGTCAGCACGTCAAAATGTTTAGCAATTCGCTCATTCTTGTCTTCACCACCTGACTACTGTTGTAAAATGTTGAGAGTTTCAAACAAAAAGTTATCAATAAATAAAACAAAATAAAAAAATAAAGACTGCAAGTGATGTCACTAGCGGAAGCACAAGTGTCTAAGAGTGCAAGTCTGAGAATGCAAGTGCAAGTCTGCAGCCAGACCCTTCTCAAGCAAAGAGGAAAGTTACACTGCTAAACAATTACACGTTACAACTCGTATTACAGTTACAGTGAGTTAAATGTCACCTTGCTTGTGTTCTTTCTCCAGCTGTTCAGCCAGATCATTCTTGCCGATCTTCTTCAGGATGGCGACCGTGATCTTCACAGCTTCTTCTGGTCCAAAACACGTTACCAGCTTATCCACTGTTTTTAAACGATCCGCATCCTCCATTTCAGATGTTGATATACACTCATGTTTCTTTAAGTGCCACTGAAACTTCTTCAGATCATCTTTGACCAATTCCTCCAGTGACTTCAGAAGCCGTTCTTCAACAGACGCCATCTTTCACCATTTCACAGCTGCAGGACAAGAAAAAAAGATCTGAAATAGTTTCACTTTTAACATGTGGACCTGAATGATCAAGTGATATTTGGAATATTAAATGAATCTGTGATCAGATCAGGAATCTCAGAATCAACTCACCCAAACTCATCTGTTAATAAGTCTTTGATTCCTCACACAAGAGGCACACACAAAAAAACACTGACACACAAAAGCAGACACACACACATCAACAAGCTTGAGGAGAGGTAGTCAGATGTGAAAGCTGAGGTTTGACACAGAATATATTGCTGTGGACAGACTGAACTATGAATATACAAACATTCACATGATCTAAATTGAATTGACCTATGAAGTATCAGAATTGTGTGTAAATATGCTGAAATTATTATTTGTCCTCAAAAGACCCACACATAATGTATCTGTCATACCAATGAGTAAATGATTGAGATTGAAATAGAGGTGACAAACACTGAAAAAGACATATGATTTCATTTTGGCAAAGTGGTTAACCAGAAAAATAAAAAATGCCACGTCATGCCAAAAAGGTTGCAGACCCCTGTTATAGACACTATTCGCCTACTGTGTAAAAGATACAGTAGATGCTTGTCAATCTCAGTGCCCAAATACGTAACGATCTCAACCTGCTCCACTACCTACCTTCACTAAGGCCTTCAGCAAACTGCTGGTAGGAACTACAACAAGCTTCTTCCTGGGTTGGTGACATCACAAACCCTGAAATTTACATAAACCCTGCCCCTGGGAACACGCAAAAAAGGGGGTGGGGCCATGTTGGGCTCTTTTAAAGGTGCTAAAAAATGCAAAAAGTACAAAAAGTACTTTAATGAAGTGTTTGTGTGAAAACAACCAGCCCATAATGGTAAAAACCACCCACTAATTTTTTTATAATCTCAATAAATCATAAACAGTCTCTTCAAGTGATTGGTTTCAGATTTCTCCCTTTATACATGTCATTTAGGGAAAAGTCCTGCCCATTTGTGATGCTGTCTGCCCTATTAGTCTATTAGCATAAACAAGGGTCAGTTAAGTGCTGGAGTTGTGCAAAGTTTGCTTCTGAAAGAGGGATTGACACTAACACTTTATGCGCAAATGTCCACACTCCAGACAAGTAAGCATCACGAGTCATATTTTGTTATCCAAAAAAGCGTCTTGGCTCTCTGTAAGGCTAATGTTGCTAAAGCTACCATTGTCTCTGCCTGTTTTCACTGATGCTGGCGTCAGAGGCTACCAGAATGATCGTTAATAGGAATGTGGTAATGAAAAATTGCATTTGGAAGCAATGTAAGTCTGTAACACGGTTACCACCAGTTAAACTGTAACACCGGTATGCATGAGCTCTTGAAGCTCCGCACTCTTCTGAAAAGAGAGTAGTGGTGGAAATTATGATTCTTTCAAGAGATTCATTCATTTTCAGTTCGTTCACCAAAATGATTCGTTCAGATTCGTTCACTGATTTGTTCAGTGACCATTTCTTCATATTACACAAAATATGCCAGCAGGTGGCAAAAAGAGTGTCTTATGTGTTATGTCTTAACTCAACGAACGTATTCACTTGTTACAAAAACTGATTTGGCTTTATTAAAATGTGTGCATAATCGCATTCAATATATAAAGTCTAATTAAGTTGTTCAGATGAACAAAGCACAGGGTTTTCTTGCATAATTAGCATTTTAATTGTTTGGTCAGACAGTTCGTATATTATTAACATTCATAAATCGGGGATTAAACGTTGAGTTATGTTCTGTATGCTAAATATGAAAACAAGCGTATGTGCACAGTACCTATAACTGCGTTTTGCATTTTGAGAGATTGACATGCTAAATTGCCAACTGACCGGGTTTACTCTCATTCATTTCACTCTCGAACGACATAAGCTATGTACCAGTTAATTTCATTCACGAATGACATATGTACCAGTTCAGTCATTTCATTCACGAATGAGATTTACTAAATCATTCAGCTCATTCACGAACGACATGGGTATCAGATCAGTCATTTCATTCACGAACAACACGTGTCAGTTCAGTCAACTCGTTCACGAATGACATGTGTACCAGTTCAGTCATTTCATTCACGAACGATATCTCTAGATTTCGTTCAGACTCGTATGAAACCCGTTCAGTGAAGGGCGTATTCATTCACTACATTCAACAAATCACATGCTCCGTTACATCTCATACTCAAAGGCTATTGGCTCGAGGTTGAGTAACTCTTTGACAGGATGAAACAGTTCACAGATACCCGGTTCACCGAGCTGCGCATGCAGTACTAATAGCGTCGCGCTGCTGTGGAGGGAGGAACTTCAGTGAACGTGAAATATGAGTCAGTGGATTACATGAACGAGAAAGAGCACCAGCTTATGTGCATTTAAAGGCAAAAAAAAAAAACTATATGTGGGGTATTTTGAAAAATAACTGCAGTGTCTTCTAATTAAACTATAATTTTCTCAGAATTTGAAAGTTTGTGGAAACTGTTGGGATAATGTAAGTACACAACTAAAAAAAAATATGTAACAAAGATATAGTGATTTCTGCTATTTTTAAAGCAGAAAAATTACATATTGTGCCTTTAAGCTTCAAATGGGCAACATCACGAATATGGAAACGTTAGGATTTGGCCCGAAGTCCAATCTTACCTTATATTTCGCTTTAAATTATAATTTATTTAAATTTTTTTATAGCTAATTTATTATTATTATATACTGCAATTATATTTATCCATTAGAATGATATATTTTTAATTCTTGTTCTGTTCTTATAGTTAAATTTAAACAATTTGTTGTAAAGTGAAGGTAACTAAAAATATCCTGCTGGTACATTATATCATTATTAGGCCTGCCGTCATTATTTCTTAATGTAATAAAATGTGATTTATACATGACATATATTTTTTTCCTTTCATAAACTTAAGTTATTTTTTGTGTGTTTTTAAAAAAACATGCAGCAAACGAACATAGTATACTTATCCCTCCTGCCCGTATTGCTGTCTGCCCTGCCCATCTGTTTGAACTGTTTCACTGCAAATTCCCCCAGCTGTTCCAGTCTACGTTTTGATAATAAAATACCCTTGTCTGCTCATTCTGCATTTGGGTCCCATTTCTTGCAGATCCCTGACAGAACGAACCAGCCAACTCGGGACCCAGCATTGAGCATCTGTATTGTTCCGTAACAGGCAGTGGCATCGCTCCGCCAGCAGGGCCGGGAGGTTGGTTCATTTGCCCAGTTTTTCTGGACCATGGCAAGGGGCTTGGAGTATCCGGACTCTACTCTAAAGGAGGCTTTTAATCTCTGCTTGGATGATCCCCTACCACTATGGGAGATGGAGCAACTAAGAGGCGTAGATAGATTATTGGACATTTTCTAAATATTTGCACCATAGCAAGGACTGGCAGATTCTTACACCCCCAGAGTCAGCCTGCAGGGACCGTGCCACCTTCCCTCCCATGCCAAGTCAAATTCAAGACCCTATTTTGTCTCCTACGTTGAAGCGTAGACTGAGGAGGAAGAGAGCTGCCCAGAAAGCCGCATTAGTAGCAGAGCCATTTAGATCTGCCCTTGCCACGCCAGAGCCGGTCGTGCCCAAGCCAGAGCCAGTCGTGCCCACGCCAGTCAGTCTAGAGCCGGTCGTGCCCACTCCAGTCAGTATAGAGCCGGTAGTGCCCACGACAGTCAGTCTAGAGCCAGTCGTGCCCACGCCAGTCAGTCTAGAGCCGATTCAAAGTGTTGAAGTCACCCCAGAAGCTGCCAGTCATGCACATTTGAGCACTTTGAAGATGTAAGAAGAGGAGAGCACCCATTGTGCAGGCAAACGCTCTTCTTTCAGAGGTCCCAAGCACACTGCGCCAAGAGGGCCTGAGTCCAGAGTTTGCCAGTCCATTGACCCGGGAGGGTCCTAGTCAGGTGCCCCCGAGTCCAGTGGTTCCAAAGGACCTGATTCTGATGGTCCCTCCTCCAGTGGTCCAGGAGGACCAGTGTCAGGAGAGCTCTAACACATTGGTCCAGGAGGACCAGACTGAGTTGTTCCTGTATTCAGTGGGTCCAGAGGTATACAGTCTGGAACCAATCCCCAAGTCTGTCCAGTCTTCTCCAGTCATTCCAGAGCCAGATTGCAGAGACCAACCTGCTCTCTTACCCTCGCTGAGTCAAGTCCCAGATCATCTTCTGACTCTAAGGAAGCATAGGGCAAGAAGGAAGAGCGCAGCCCAGAATGCTGCATCTGTCTCAGAGTCAGTCAAATCTGCTCCAGTTATTCCATAGCTAATCCAGCCTGCCACAGGCATTCCAGTCAGGTCCTGCTGTTTCAAAGCTAGTAAAGACTAGGCCTTTCGGCTCAGAGGTGGCCAAGTCAGCAACCATAATTTTTAAGGTGCATAAGTCAAATGCAGTCAATTCAGAGGCAGCCGATAACACACTGCTGTGCCCCCAGAAGCCGAATCAAATGAGGGCCTGTGTTGTGCAGTTCGACATTTCCTCCCAGGAGGTCGCTTGTCCTCTGGTCCAGGAGGGCCTAAGCCATGAGACCCCAAGTCCAGAGGTCCAGGATTTCTCAAGTCAGGATGCCCTACCTCCAGTGGTCTTGGAAGACCAGATTCAGAATGTCCCTAGTCCTGTTATCCAGGCGGACCCTAGTCAGGTGGTCCAATATCCAGTGGTCCCAGAAGTATGTAACCTGGTGGAACCACAACCTAAGCTGCCCACATCACCAGTTGTTTCTCCCCTAGAGAAGGAATCTGTGACTGTCTATGTAACTTCACCTGAACCACCGGTTAATCCTGTCATGCAAAAGAGGGGCAATAATATAAGTCATGTCATGTTCCCAGAGCTTGCGGTTGAGATGGCACCCCCTGAGCCTGTGTGCTCCAACCTCTGAGACCATTCCAGTGTCTGTGCCAGCCCCAGAGTCTGCGCCGGTCAAGGAGCTTCTAGATTCCATCACTGCAGCCCAGGAGGGCACGTCAGAGTCGAGCCCAGTGCCTGACCTTACAACCCCGGAGGGCACGTCGGAGTCAAGCCCAGTGCCTGTCCTTCCAGCCCAGGAAGGCACGCCAGAGTCCAGCCCAATGGCTATCTCCGAAGCCCTGGAGAGTGCTTCCAAGTCCGTATCGGAATCCATTCTTGCACCTCCGGAAATATTTTCCCAAGGATGCACCCTCTCTGCCCATGTGGTCATGGCACCTGTGTTTGTCCCAAGGCCCTTCATGCATCAAGAGTTGGCCCCAGAGGCCATAAAGGCTACTTCCAAGATTCCTCCAGTAAAACAAATCCACCTCCCTAGAAGGACCACCAACAAGATCCCTATCCCATCCACCCTATTAGCTAGTCCTTTTGGATCCCATAAGCCAGAACCTCCCTGGTCCTCCTCAAACTACTCCCCAGGATTATTTTCCTCCCTCCCAGTCCCACCCCTTAGGTTTCCTGGCTACCCTGGAGTTCCAAGTTTTGGTACCTCCCTGTACTGTTTTGCCCAGTGTGGACGCCTGGGGGCGGCCATTGGGGGGAGGGTACTGTCTGGATCCTGCCCTGGCAGTCCTGCCCATATTGTCTCTGTTCCATGTTTTTTTGTTTGTTTTGTCTAAGCACATGATTCTGTCTTTGTTCGTGTCTGCCACATGCTCCTCCTGTCCCACCTCCTTGTTACCCCTGGTCACGCCCCCTATATATTGGGTTCTCTTTCCTTGTGTCTCTGCTGGTTCGTTTTTGGTGTTTACTTGTCTTTTGGCACAGAATTTATCCCTTTGAGCTTGATCATTTTTTTTATCTCTTATCTAGTTATTTATATCATTTTTGGTCTTTAGTTTTGTCTAGTTTAAAAAGAAAAGATTTGTGTATTCTAATATAGTTTTGTTTCTCATTTGATTTAGAGTTTCATCTATTCTTAAGTGATTCCAGTTTTGGATTTTGGTTTTTTGTTCTTACTCTTGGATTATATCTTTGGATCGCTTTGGTTTTCTTTTGCTTCGTTCTAATTTTGTTTTCAATTGGCTGTGTTTTGAGTCTTGCTTGCTTTTGTGAATTGTCCTGTCTTGCCCACACTCAGATTTCCTGGCCACTGAACCCTTCTGCCTGGAAGCAGCTCACCTTTCTCACGTGTCAAGTCTCCGGTCTCGTGAGTTTCTACCTGGCGACTAGACTGGGGACACTTGAGTTTCACTTGAAGCTACGGGTTTCCTGTGTCTGCCTGGCCCTTCCTCTGGAGCTGCCTACTCTGTGCTTGAGTCGTGGTCTTCTTGGACTGTCTCAGTGGTCATCCCTCCTGCCCGTATTGCTGTCTGCCCTGCCCATCTGTTTGAACTGTTTCACTGCAAATTCCCCCAGCTGTTCCAGTCTACGTTTTGTTAATAAAATACCCTTGTCTGCTCATTCTGCATTTGAGTCCCATTTCTTGCAGATCCCTGACACTTAGCCTAGATTAGGCCCAGACGCTGTTGCTATGTTGTTAATGATCTACAAGTTTCGTGTATGGTTTTTATCCAGATTTTTTTTCCATTGCATCTGAAAATTACTTTAAGAAACAAAAAAGCCTCCTCCCCCCTAAAAATTGTGCATGCACATTCACTTTGTGTGCTCTGGTGCAGAAAATGCCTCCCACGTTGCTCAGCTGTGGACGATTTAAAAATGTTTGATATAAAGGTTGCTGTTCCATTTTATATAGGAATTGTTCATTTAAAAGAATCTAATTATATTGTTAGTTTCATTGTAACATGCAATCAAGGTCTTCGGATTCCTCTACAAGATAAGTTCATTTAGGCTATTTAACATGCACTGTGACATTTTACCCGTTTCAACATAAAATTTAAAGTCAGTTTAATAGTATTGAGATTCAAGTTGAATCTGGTTTAAAAAAGAGCTTTAAATTGCTTAAATTATTTCTATGAATTAAAGTAGCCTATAGATTGATTGCGACGCTTAATTGCAGTTGTTGCTGCTAAGGTGGCCCAACCAGTTATTAGGTTTAGGGGTAGAGGTCTTCATGGGGCCAAAAATTTGTGCCCAAACCGGAAAGAGACACGTAATGTGCTACACCGAACTGACCCGGACCCGTCTGTTATTTCAAATGCTGGACCCGAACCTGTGTAGAGCCGAGAAATGCCTACCAGGACCCGACCTGGACCTGTCTATTACTTAAAAGCTGGACCCATTGCATTATTGACACTGTTTTCCTAATGAATGTTGTTCAGTTGCTTTGACGCAATGTATTTTGTTTAAAGCGCTATATAAATAAATAAAATAAAGGTGACCCATACCCACTGGGAAGACACAGACTGCACCCGATTGTCATATATTCCACCTTAAATTGCAATTGCAAGTCAATAAACCTGTTGCGAAAAATACGTTTTGTCTTACCTAATTTAAAGAGCTGTAGTCTCTCTTCCTTGTACCTGACTGCCTGTGATGCATTACAATCCTCAGACAAGAAAGTTATCCATGTTATTCCTCTCGTTATTCCAAGCCCAAGCTTAATCCACTCATTATTTCAGCTTCAAAAGTCCACTTGATGTCACGGTGACGGATGACAAATGCAACTGTGCACATGTACATTCTGATTCGAGTTAACTCGCATAATAACTTTTTACTTTTGAACTATAATAACGATCGCTCATGCAATGCCATGGCCGCTGATGTTATTTATTTGCTATCATCTGATCTCTGTGCTCTCTGCTCTACGTCGAGTCTGAATCTGATCACTAAAACTTTAAGATTAAACGGTTCATTTATATTATTATAAAAATGGGAGAAAATGTAAAGCGTGGTTTGCTCCTCACTGGTTGCCATAGAAACATGACACGCGCTCGAGACTGCACATGCGTGTTAGCTGGATCAACCTAAAATATGCTTTTTAACGCAATTTGAGCGTCATAGAAAACATTCATGTGTCAGTTTACCTCAGATTTTGTTGCTGATTTGAAATATATTAAATATGAGTGTGTCAAGTGTGCAAGCATTATTACCATGCATGCCCTTGCATTAACTCTGAGTCTGCGCACTCTGCTTCTAACGGCAGAGAAAGAGAGAAAGATCACTTTTTTTGGCTCACTTTTCTTTTCCTAATTTCACTTTTCACTTTTCACTTTTCCTAAAAGTTGCATTTTGTTTTCCCTTAATAATGATCTGACAGGTAATATTATTTGATAGAACACCAGATTCACCCAAAAGCTCGTCCTGAAAGATGGAGCAGATCGCTAAATGCTAAATCTAAATGTTAAATCTAAATCTAAATGTTGAATCTAAATGTTAAATCTAAATCTAAATGTTTCGGGTGAAACTAAATATTTAACTAAAATGCTAATTCAAAATGCCGATAACCGGAAGTCCGTGTGTTTATAGCATTGTGTCGAATAAGTAAAGAATAAAAACCATCTCATCCGTGGAAATTGACTCTTGGACATGGATTATCGTGATAATAACTACCTAAAATAATAAACACGTTTGGAGAAACTGTATTTAAAGAGTAGGCTAGTGTCACTTGTATGAAAAGTGCGGGACTTATGATGACCTGTAGCCATAATAGCCAGCCACGAGAGGTCTTACTTTGACTGAATGTTATGTCCTCAAATATCTCTAAGTTGACAAACATTGTTGTAAATGTGCTAAAAAGTGACCGTCAAAAATTCATACCAGTTTTTTAAACATTGTTTGAAGCTAAATGTGACAAAATATTGCTGTTATTTTCAGCATGAGCCGCTTTACAAACGGTGCCCCATACAAGCATGCTTAATATGGTTCTGTGTTTAATCTGGCCATTGTAGTAAAGCCATGGTTAGTCTTCATAATGGGCTCGTAGTTCTGGTGACAGATATTTTGCACAAGACAAAATTAAGACCGATGGGCGATTGGGCAACGTATTGAGGAATTTAGCCAAGCAACTTCTTTTGAGCAGTGTTGCTTGTGCACTTTCTCACTCATTGAGAATTTTAGATCAGTCGTGGGCCCTGTGCCTCAACTGGTTGCCCATTGATGGCAACATTGCCCAACAAGTATTGCCCTGTGTATCATTAGCCTAATGGTGTTATGGTCCACAGTGCACTAGGTGGTTAGCAAATCACAACACACTGGACCAGCTAACCAATCTGAGCCCACTGTGTATTTCTGAGGGAGGGGTTTCATAAAACCAAGAAATCAACAGACCGTTTTAGGAGAAAAGAAAAAGTGAAATAGAATAAAGCTAAAATATGTGAATAAAAGGTTTTTTTTTCTTTTTCTTTTTTTTTACAAAGCCTGAACACAAGTTACAGTGCACCCCATAAACACAATCAAGCCTTTAAAAGTAGCTGGTCGACCACCCCTTTAAATGAAAAAAACCTCCCACAACACAACTCTTTAGTCTTACTAATATTTGGACCACAGAATCTACAAATTGACTATATGAGCGATTCCATGCAAATGTCAACCTTACCATGAAAAAATTAAGTTTTTACCAAAAGAACAAAACCCTTTTTATGTTGTGCATTTAGGTCTGCGTTAATGTGCTTTAAAATAAATTTTAAGGAAATCGTTGTTTATTCACCACATATTATACATATCATTCGACTGTATTTCAAGTTTTCAAGTGAAAAATCAAAGGCTACCCATTTTTTTTATTTATGTCAACAGTAAGCATTTTTAGAAAGATGGAGACCCGGCTGAAAAATGTATAAACTCAAACAGCGTAGATTTTTTTATTTATAAGGGCTAGATTTATGAGATCAGAACTCTTCAGCGCTGTCACGTCTGTAACTTTTTAAAGATTAAGTTTATATCATATAATAATTGTTAATGCAATTAACTTGTGCTTAACCAACTTATGTCTATTCTAATTATGATCAACAACTCATCTCCATTCTTTGCACTTTTCAGTCTTAATAATGCATTACGGATGCTTCATATTAAATCATATGCATACCGGCACAGATGCTTACCACGTTGCTGATTTCTATTAGACTGTGTAGGTCTACTGCTGTGATCTGTTTCAGACTTACGGTATCATAATATTTTAGAAATTAATCCATTCTAATAACATTATAAAAATTGCATTCTCAACGAGAACATTGTGGAGATTTAGCCTGCATTTGGTGTGTGGTAAGAACAGGCAGACTGTAGGACAAATCATCAAAATCTTTAAATGTCATATAATGTTCATGTCAATATTATCTTATTTAAATCTTTTATGTGTTTCAAATAACTCTTTTTGCTATCTGCACTGCATGCATAGCCTTCAGAGTGTCACAGTGTCTGGGTTGTGTTCCCTGGGTTTCCACTAGGTGTCCTCAGTTCCCACGGTGTTTATCATATTATCACTTCCTGTCTCCTTATTTGGTCACCTGCCTCCTTGTTTAGTTAATTGATTGTTCCCCACCTGTCTCCTGTTTCCCCATTATCCTTTTGTGTATTTATACCTGGTCTGTCTGAGTCTTAGTCACGGAGTCCTTGTTGTATGTGAGATACAGTTCATGTCCATTGTTTATCCGTAGTCTTGATCTTGCCTTGTGTTTTGTCGGTTCATTGTTTATTTGATACTCTGGTTTTGACCCTGCCTGGACTGTTTACCCCTTTGGATTACCCCTCAATAAACCTCGTACCTGCATTTGGATCTCTCCCTTGTTTCTTGTTTCACCGTACGTGACACAGAGAGCAAGATTTTGTGTTCAGCACACATGCTGCTGGGTGCGACACGCAAGAGATGTGCTGTGGGTACATCATTCATTCTTATTTTTGGTTTTTATTTTGAATCTTTGCATGTTTAAAATCAATCAATCCATTAGATCACTTTTAAAAATCAAATAGCTTACAATTTACAAGTGCTGGTCATATAATTAGAATACCATCAAAAAGTTGATTTCACTAATTCTGTTCAAAAAGTGAAATTTGTATATTATATTCATTCATTACATACAGACTGATATATTTCAAATGTTTATTTCTTTTAATTTTGTTGATTATAATTGAGAACTAAGGAAAATCCCAAATTCAGTATCTCAGAAAATTTGAATATGACTAGAGACCAAAACAAAGAAAGGATTTTTAGAAATCTTGGCCAACTGAAAAGTATGAACATGAAAAGTATGAGCATGTACAGCACTCAGTACTCAGTTGGGTACTTTTTGCCTGAATTACTGCATCAATGCGGCGTGGCATGGAGTCGATCCGTCTGTGGCACTGCTCAGGTGTTATGAGAGCCCAGGTTGCTCTGATAGTGGCCTTCAGCTCTTCTGCATTCTTGGGTCTGGCATATCACATCTTACTCTTCACAATACCCCATAGATTTTCTATGGGGTTAAGGTCAGGCGAGTTTGCTGGCCAATTAAGAACAGGGATACCATGGTCCTTAAACCAGGTACTGGTAGCTTTGGCACTGTGTGCAGGTGCCAAGTTCTGTTGGAAAATGAAATCTGCATCTCCATAACGTTGGTCAGCAGCAGGAAGCATGAATGTGGATCCCACACTCTTACATTAAACAGTGAAGCTCTGTTGAGTGTTTGAGATAATTTCTAGGAGTCTGTGAGTTTGTGCAGCTTGAGTCTGAACCAGTGGTGTAGTTCTACAGAAAAGTGGTTTACTATTACCCAGTAGTCACCCCTATTACCCCCTGTACCACCACCACAAAAAAAAGAGTAATATTAATACAGTGCACTAGGGTGTTGATGGTGCAGTGGATAAGACACATGCCTTTGGTGTGTGAGACCTGGGTTCGAATCCACTGTGAGACACCAATGTGTCCCTGAGCAAGACACTTAACCCCTAGTTGCTCCAGAGGCGTGCGACCTCTGACATATATAGCTATTGTAAGTCGCTTTGGATAAAAGCGTCAGCTAAATGAATAATGTAATGTACACTAAATTTGATAACAGATTATTTTTCAATTAGTCTACAGTGTGACTTCCAGGTGGTTTAAGCCCATCTGTCAACGCATTATTACAGTTCTTTATAATTTCAACATGTTTCTTTGGAATTATATTCATAGTGAAAAGCGTTTCAGAGATGCATCTGAAATTAAGTGGGTTTTTTATGTTCATCTTAATTTTATGTTTTATTGTATGCTTTTATTCACTGATTGTATTATTTAGGAAAGGGAATTCTACTTCCTGCAATGCGGTTTTTCAGCATGTAGGGCTGGACTGGGGTTCAAATTCGGCCCAGGACTTATCTAGCCAATGAATGTTCTGCTGGGTTATAGGGCCTTCAACTGGAGTAAATAAATGAATAAACAAAACAGGAAAGAAACAAATGATAAATATTACTGAGATTCAAAGCAAATGCATTTTTGTCATATGGAAATGCACTTGACACCAATGCAATGATTTTGAGCTAGAATGCCAAAATAAAATTAGGCCTAAAAAGGTCGGCCTCGGAAGTCACCATCGGGAAAACAGGACGGAACCACCTCCCTCTCATTTCCAGCGAACGCCGAGCAGCACGAGCAAGGCTGAGACATCTCGACAACAAATACAAATAAACAAAGCAATAGCAAATAACAAACTGAGAAGACAACACGGAGACAGACGGCATGCCATAGACACTAGCGCCATCTTGTTGCTAATAAGCTTGATGTTATGTTGATTATGCAAAAGATTTTGTCAGTGTTTAAATCATAAAGTGAAGGCTCACCCCTAAAACTTAAATTCAGTCATCAACTCTTAACCTCCTTGAAAGTAGAAACTTCTGAAAGGTTTCCATTTGTATATAAATAACACAGAGCTTGTTAGCACAACACTGGATTTTTTTTAACACAATATTTATCTTGCCTTAGAAACAGTCAAACAGTGCTCCCTCAAACCATTTTGTGAGATTTGGAAAACTACAAATTGTAAGACAACTGCCACTGCCACTGTTTTTATCTGCATACTATTGTGAGATTTGAAAGCAAGTGTACAAGATTTGGAGATGCGGAGCGAACTACTCTGATTTTGTGATTGATTGTGTAGATTAATAAGACTTGGATAATTCTGCATGGGGTCTCTAATGTAACTGTTATTGATCTGGGCATGGTTTCCCGATAACCATTGATCTCGGCGCTGAAGAGTGTTTTCTACGATTCATTTTATGAACGTTCATTATTGTTTCATGTGTGTTTCACAAACATGCACTTAACACGATCGCATGTAGCTGTGCTTTTAAGTGCTACTTAAGAGTCGCTGTCTGTTTGTCAAGTGCTGAAATATCACATTGTAGAATGGCTAGCTATTGTCGCACATGCTTTTTGTGATAGCAATTCATCTAATTTCTGATTTCCGTTGCTTATTCTACTTCTGTGATCATGTATTGAACGGTCTTGGACTCGAGTCCGGACTCGAGACATTTTTCTATCGTCTCAGACTCGTTGTGTTTGCACTCTGACTTGGCCATTGGACTCGCCAAATGTTCTCGTTGGTCTCGACCGAGTCCAGCAAAATAATAATAATAATAATAATAATAATAATAATAATAATTTTACTTTAAAACCACATTTGCATTATGTCGCGACTCAAAACACTAGGCGCGCCGCTTTCTCCTTTTTTTCCAGATCACTCTATACCCTACGCTCTATGCTTGTGCTCCAGTGGCGTCTGCTGTTGCTAGGCAACCATGACCCCCTCTCCATTAAGACGCAGCAGTTTCAATAAAAGATAAATGTATTTCCAGCACTAAAATTACATTGCAGTAGCTCTGCTAATGAATTAATAAAAAAATGGCTATCCTTGTACAGCTATGATCAGCTATTTCTCCATCTTGGTTTAGCTTTCAATTTTGTTCCGGGAAAGGATGTGCATGACCAGCGGTGCACTTGCTGCTTCTGAAAAGTTTTAGTGTTTCTAAATTTTCTACCTGTTAGATTGTGTTTTATTTAAGTCTACATCTAGATTAAACTTTCCATTTACAATAAAGAAATACTAATTAATGTTGTACAGTATAGGGGTTGCATGACTACTGATTTCTACTAGTCGATTGTTTTATCAAAAAAATACTTCAGTTACTCGACTCTTTGTCCATGCAACTGTAAATGAAAACACATTAAATTGTTTTTTTTTACTTCATCTTTTTTTTTGTCGTAGTTATCACTGAACAAGTATGTCATGTTAAACTAAGATAATTATTAATTTCTAAAATAATATTTATCATGCAAGCAGAGAGATGTCATGACAAACGTTTAGTGATCATTTGAACACGACTGAATCCATTCAATCTGCACATTTTCATTATGCAGGACTCTTTAAGCGAGTCTATAATGTTTAGTGAACTTCACTAAACAAATATCAAGTCAAGTCACCTTTATTTATATAGTGCTTTAAACAAAATAAATTGTGTCAAAGCAACTGAACAACATTCATTAGGAAAAAATTGTGTCAATAATGCAAAAATGATAGTTAAAGGCAGTTCATCATTGAATTCAGTGATGTCATTTCTGTTCAGTTTAAATAGTGTCTGTGCATTTATTTGCAATCAAGTCAACGATATCGCTGTAGATGAAGTGACCCCAACTAAGCAAGCCAGAGGCGACAGCGCCAAGGAACCGAAACCCCATCGGTGACAGAATGGAGAAAAAAACCTTGGGAGAAACCAGGCTCAGTTGGGCGGCCAGTTCTCTTCTGACCAGATGAAACCAGTAGTTCAATTCCAGGCTGCAGCAAAGTCAGATTGTGCAGGAGAATTATCTGTTTCCTGTGGTCTTGTCCTGGTGGTCCTCTGAGACAAGGTCTTTACTGGGGATCTGTATGTGGGGAATGTGTGTGTGCCGCACAAACCAGCAAAAGGTAAAGATGCAAACATGTAGAACAAAATGTATCTGGATCTAAGCTGATTATTAGCCTACTCTTGAGAGAGAACTTGTTTGGTTTTTAAGAGACTGAGACGCGCAACGCAGCTGTTTGATTGGTGAGCGCGCTGTGCTTATTCATTCATTCATTCGTATCATATCATAGCCTAAGCTTTAAATCATTGCCTTGTTTATATAATATTTAATTATATACAAATAATATAACGTGTATGATGTATTATTATAGGTGAAATTACTCTTGCAAAGCTCTGATTTCTGAGAGATGCACTAGAGACAACAACAATGCGGTGTTTGATTTGCACTCTTTTCATTCATAAAGTTTACATTCATTCACTTCACACTCGTGACTTTAGAGATCTGTGTATAATATTGCGGTGATCCCCTCAACTGTTATCTAGCAAACTCCGGACAGTGCCAGCTTCAGTGGAGTCCTCAGGCAGAA
The DNA here is from genome assembly GCF_963082965.1 of Carassius carassius. Lineage (NCBI taxonomy): Eukaryota > Metazoa > Chordata > Actinopteri > Cypriniformes > Cyprinidae > Carassius > Carassius carassius. The sequence continues at coordinate 29,357,527 of NC_081776.1, forward strand.
TTATTCTTTGTCCTTTATTAATTTTTGAAGCCATTATCCATGCCATTCCGAATTAGATATTCGGCTTCAGGCACAACCCTAATATATTACATTCAATATTTTATTTTTAAATGCAACATAGATAAGGTCATAGAAAGTAACAGCTCCACGCAATACTGTAATCCTAAAACTCACATCGTACTTGCAAACACTTTGTATGCATTATTTGTTAATGCATGCTGGAGTAGTCGATTGTTTCTGACAGCGCCGACTACTCTTTCCAAGCACTAGTACTGTAACAAGGAGTCAGAGGCGTTCGGATCCATGTGCAGAATTTTATTAAGAGAATGGTCATACAGGCAGAAATCAGGAATGGCGTCAGGTGTGTTAGGGATATCCAGAGTCATTAATGGTAACAAGCAGAGATCAGGGCAGGCAGTAGAGAATCAGAGTCGGTTACACAATCCAAGATCAGACATGGGAAAAACAAACACAAGGGAAAACGCTCGGAAATCAGGCTAAACAAGACAAGGTGTGGCAAGGTGATTGTGAAGCAGTGACTCATGGGGAATGTAGTTTGGGTGTGGTGCAACAGTATGAGAGGTGCTAGTGTCCAAGTGACATCGGGTGGTTGATGGGTGGAATGGTCCTGTGTGGAGTGCCCTCTACTGAAGTTCATGGGCACTCCATTTAATGATCGTGACATAAAATGGACACAGGGCTTAACTCGGGAACAGGGGCACGCCGTGGGCCTAACTCGGGAACAGGGGCCCGCCGTGGGCCTTACTCGGGAACAGGGGCCCGCCGTGGGCCTAACTCGGGAGCAGGCAGAGCAGGTGGCGTGGGAGCCCACCAAGGCAGAGCAGGTGGCGTGGGAGCCCACCAGAGCGGAGCAGAGGACCACCTGAGCCGAGAAGAGGGGACAGAAGCCCACCAGGACGAAGCAGACGACCACCACAGCTGAGCAGACAAGACAGAAGCCCACCAGGGCGGAGCAGAGGACCACCACAGCCGAGCAGACGGGACAGAAGCCCACCAGGCGGAGTAGAGGACCACCACAGCTGAGAAGATGGGACAGAAGCCCACCAGGGCGGACCAGACGACCACCACAGCTGAGCAGACAAGACAGAAGCCCACTAGGGCGGAGCAGAGGACCACCACAGCCGAGAAGACAGTACAGAAGCCCACCAGGGCGGAGCAGAGGACCACCACAGTGGAGTCGATGGCACAGGAGAGCAAGTCTAGTCAGGTGGTACTGAAACAGAGAACATAAACAGGTTAATAGCGGCCTCCCTGGCCGTGATGAGAAGGTAGCTGGCCTCCGTGGTCATGACAGGGCAGGCGGTGAGTTCATGGAGGACCTCCATGGCTTCGACAGGACAGACAGAGTTGGTGGGTGGCCTCCGTAGCCATGACCGGAACGAATGAGAGCTCATAGATGGCCTCCATGGCCGTGACAGGAAAGGACGAGAGCTCTGGAAGTTCGGCCGAGAACTGACAGGGCACTGGAAGTGCAGCTGAGACGTGACGAGGCTCTGGGAGTTCGGCTGAGACGTGACGAGGCTCTGGTAGATCCGTGGTGATTTGATTTGGTTCATGAAGATCAACTGTGACTTGACTGTGCTCATGAAGATCGTTGGGGACTTGACTGTGCTCATGAAGATCATTGGTGACTTGACTGTGCTCATGAAGATCTACTGTGACTTGACTTGGTTCCCGAAGATCAGCTGTGACTTGACTTGGTTCCCGAAGATCGACTGTGACTTGACTTGGTTCCTGAAGATCGACTGTGACTTGGTTCCTGAAGATCAACTGTGGTTTTACTTGACTGATGGGTGTTAATGGTGACTTGACCTGACTCTGGACGGTCAGCGGTGACCTGACTAGACACCGGGATATCAACAGGAACCTGATCAACGGTGACCTGACTATTCTTTTTAACTGACGTTTAACTGTGGTTTTACTTGACTCTTGGGGGTTAGTGGTGACATGACTTGACTCTGGAGAGTCGACGGGGACCTGACTTGACTCGGGAAAGTCGACGGGGACCTGACTTAGCTCGGGAAATTCAACTGAGGCTTCCATCTTGTGCAGCGGCGCTGGGCTGGCGGCCATCTTGTGCAGAGGCACTGGGCTGGCGGCCATCTTGTGCAGTGATTTTGGGGCTTTAAAGTCCTCTGCCTCTCCCACAGTGAAAGGAGAACCACATAACAAAGTGCAAAGTCCATTATGTCCCTTGAGCTGCCATTAGACTCCCCTCTAGGTAACCATGATTTTACTGGTTCATTGAGTCCAAAATGGAATAAATCCTTAAACAAGACTTAATCGTCTAGAGGAACTCGATATACCAATTCACATAACTGTTGAACATAGTCCTCAATAGATCGATCTCCTTGCATTAGATTTAACAGCTGGTCTACTGGATCTGTGGTTAGGCTGGATTGGTGAAAGGCTGACATTGAAACCGGAAACGATACCTCAGTGACAAGGGGATACCGGGCTGCTGGATCCTGGTATGGCGAAGTCTTCTGTAACAAGGAGTCATCAGATCCATGTGCAGAATTTTATTAAGAGAATGGTCATACAGGCAGAAATCAGGAACGGCATCAGGTGTGTTAGGGATATCCAGAATCATTAACGGTAACAAGCAGAGATCGGGGCAGGCAGCAGAGAATCAGAGTCGGTTACACAATCCAAGATCAGACAAGGGAAAACGCTTGGAAATGCTAGACAGGCTAAACAAGACTTCCCAGTGAGTGAGAGTGATTGTGCTGCTTTTATGTGTGTGTAAATCAGGTGCAGGTGTGGCAAGGAAATTGGCTGATGAATGAGGTGCAGGTGTGGCAAGGTGATTGTGAAGCAGTGACTCATGGGGAATGTAGTTCGGGTGTGGTGCAACAGTATGAGAGGTGCTAGTGTCCAAGTGACATCTGGTGGTTGATGGGTGGAATGGTCCTGAGTGGAGTGCCAATGATCGTGACAAGTACAGTATGACAAAAATGTTGCTGTATTTATGTGTGCATGCCCAGAAGAGCCAAACATATCCCTTCTAGCCTTAACTTAAAATTAAAAATAATTTGACCCTACAGCTTCAAACTTGGTGAGGGTCAGTGTCCTTTAGAGTTTAGCTCCAACCCTAGTCAAAACACTTGAACCAGCTAATCAAGCTCTTACTGGACACACTAGAAACTTCCAGATAGGTGTTTTAAGGCCAGCTGGAGCTAAACTTTTCAGGGCATTGGCCCTCCAGGATGTAGTTTGGAGACCCTTGTCCTACAGAGTTGTTTTTTGTAATAATGCTTTTTGTAATAATGTAAAATTATTTTCTTAGAATAGGAGATAGGCTGTCTCTCGAATCACATACGTTATCAGTAGTTAAGTATGTGGTCTTGAAGAGGATTTTTTTTTCTCTCATTTGGACTCGGTCTTGACTTGGACTTGAACCTCTTTGGACTCGGTCTTGACTCGGTCTCGACTAGTTCTGGACTTGGACTTGGATTTGACTTGGACTCGACAAAGCTGGACTTGACTACAGCTCTAACGTTAGCCACACAATTGCTTATTTCACATCTATATAAATAAACAAATAACTTACATTTATATTTTGAAATGTTTAGCCTAATGATCTTCACCTGATGTGCATTTGCTACTATCTATATAAGCACATACACGGGGGTGGAGACACTAGCAAAATGGCTGAAACCAAAAAACAAAGAAAATAAATTTTTCAAAAAGAGGAAATTAATATAATTTTAGAGGAGGGGGAGCTACAAAAACTTAATTTTCATCAGGTTTAAGGGCAGTCATACAAATAAAGAAAAACAAAAAAATCTGGGACGATATTACTACAAAACTAACTGCAACAAGGGGCATTAAAAGATCAGGGAAGGAGGTCAGGAAGAAGTGGCAGGACTATTGAGGCCTTGCTAAAAGAAAAAAGGCACTACAGAGGACAACAGTTAATAAAACAGATGGTGGGCCTAATGACGCCCCCCCCCCCCCTTCTTACAGCAGCAGAAGATAAGGCACTGTCAATTCTTGGAACAACTGCCTCAGATGGGACTTGTGGTGGTATCAACCTCCATGGAGGAGTAGGGTTGTGTCAACCTGAACCTCAGCCAGTTCCATCATGCTCGGAAGCGGTTCACTTTATATTGGCAGACACCTACCATCTCCGAGTCCTCCCAACAGTAAATCCATGCACCAGCCTCCATCTTCAATTGTTCAGGCTACAGCCACAACACCTCAGCGATTTGAGAATGTCTGTGGTTGTTGTCCGGATTTGGTGTAGCTGGAGCAAGAGAAACTAGATGTTCCAAAAACATCAGACAATCTCTTAATCAGGCCAGTGAGATGGACAACAACTTTCAGAAGCAAATCATTGAACTCAAGAAGGCCAAGCTGGCTTTGGAAGAGAGGAGACTGGCACTGGAGGAAATGAGATTTACAAGGCCCTCCATTTCAGTGCCAATTATCTTGCCAGATAAGTCAGGTAATATTGTTTAATGTTGTTTAATCATGAGTAATTATATGTTTTAATATGTTGTACAACATGAAATATTATTTTCCATATGTATTTAGGACTTATCACATTGTGCAATGTCTTTTGCAGATCCTGGGAAACAAACCACAAATCTGAATCAAACAATAAAAACTATTTAAATTAAATGTTTTCATGTTTGTTAAACCACTCAAAGCCTACGGGGGCTTTCACACTGGCAGTTTACTGCAAAACGGGGCATGGTTCGAATTAAAAATCGTTAATGTGAACGCTGCCATCGGACCCTGGTGTGCACTTGGGTACCGAAGTCTAAGTGTTTTATTTTACACTCAGTGTAATCAGTATGCATTTATGTTAGAACATTATTGGATTTAAACATATACTGCCAACTTTGGAATTATGTTTGGTATGTTTTTTGTTGGAGCCATATTTTCTGTTTTCAGCCCACATACAACAATAATTTGAATGTTTAGGCACGCTGACCAAAGCAATTATTGTAGGGACATATACTAATTTGATCCATGAAATTTGCTAAGGCCTGTTTTGGTAACTGAGTCATTGAATCAAATGGTAATGAATCTCAATATAGTACTGACTGTAGAGCTTACGATGTAGCTGGACCATTAAATGAAATAGCACAACAACAAAACAGAAAACCATCAAATGTTGGATGGATACACTACGCACTTACAATACCACTAACTTGGAGACATAAAGGCCAGTTTTTTAGCGCATGACACAGTCCAGTCTGAACTACAGTCATGGCCAAAAGTTTTGAGAATTATATAAATATTGGAAATTGGAAAAGTTGCTGCTTAAGTTTTTATAATAGCAATTTGCATATACTCCAGAATGTTATGAAGAGTGATCAGATGAATTGCATAGTCCTACTTTGCCATGAAAATTAACTTAATCCCAAAAAACCTTAAAGGACCTGCTGAGATCATTTCAGTAATCGTCTTGTTAATGAGCACAAGGTTGGAGATCTTTATGTCAGGCTGTTTGGGTTAGAATGGCAGACTTGACATGTTAAAAGGAGGGTGATGCTTGAAATTATTGTTCTTCTATTGTTAACCATGGTGACCTGCAAAGAAACGCGTGCAGCCATCATTGCATTGCATAAAAATGGCTTCACAGGCAAGGATATTGTGGCTACTAAGATTGCACCTAAATCAACAATTTATAGGATCATCAAGAACTTCAAGGAAAGAGGTTCAATTCTTGTAAAGAAGGCTTCAGGGCGTCCAAGAAAGTCCAGCAAGCGCCAGGATGGTCTCCTAAAGAGGATTCAGCTGCGGGATTCGAAGTGCCACCAGTGCAGAGCTTACTCAGGAATGGCAGCAGGCAGGTGTGAGCGCATCTGCACGCACAGTGAGGCCAAGACTTTTGGAAGATGGCCTGGTGTCAAGAAGGGCAGCAAAGAAGCCACTTCTCTCCAAAAAAAACATCAGGGACAGATCGATCTTCTGCAGAAAGTATAGTGAATGGACTGCTGAGGACTGGGGCAAAGTCATATTCTCCGATGAAGCCCCTTTCCGATTGTTTGGGGCATCTGGAAAAAGGCTTGTCCGGAGAAGAAAAGGTGAGCGCTACCATCAGTCCTGTGTCATGCCAACAGTAAATCATCCTGACACCATTCATGTGTGGGGTTGCTTCTCATCCAAGGGAGTGGGCTCACTCACAATTCTGCCCAAAAACACAGCCATGAATAAAGCATGGTACCAAAACACCCTCCAACAGCAACTTCTTCCAACAATCCAACAACAGTTTGGTGAAGAACAATGCATTTTCCAGCACGATGGAGCACCGTGCCACAAGGCAAAAGTGATAACTAAGTGGCTCGGGGACCAGAATGTTGAAATTTTGGGTCCATGGCCTGGAAACTCCCCAGATCTTAATCCCATTGAGAACTTGTGGTCAATCCTCAAGAGGCGGGTGGACAAACAAAAACCCACTAATTCAAACAAACTCCAAGAAGTGATTATGAAAGAATGGGTTGCTATCAGTCAGGATTTGGCCCAGAAGTTGATTGAGAGCATGCCCAGTCGAATAGCAGACGTCCTGAAAAAGAAGGGCCAACACTGCAAATACTGACTCTTTGCATAAATGTCATGTAATTGTCGATAAAAGCCTTTGAAACGTATGAAGTGCTTGTAATTATATAATCCAATGGCATGGAGTTTCTCAAGCTGCAGTGAAATGACAACATTGTGTATTTGCTGTTTGAAGTAATAGAAAAACAACAGCAAAAATAACTAAGCATATTAATTATTGAGAAAATATGACATTATTGATGACAGCATTCAGGTTAATACCATTCAGTAAATTTAACTTCATGGTGAGTTTAGCTCACTTCTGACGAGCTGATGATCTGAATCAGGTGTGTTAACAGAGACAGACGTGTGAAATATGCATAGCTGGGGGCGCGAGGACTGGAATTGAGAACCTCTGACCTAAACGAAGTGTTTTTATTAGCAATGCTGTTGTGATCACAAAGGTTTATTAAGCTTTTCTTTATTTAAAAGCTGAAATGTGAGGATTACCTTTTTATTAAACTTTTTCAAAGCTTTATTTGAACATTTACATTCGATATCTTAATCTTAAAATCTTGAATGCTATTAAACTGTTGTCAGTCAAGTTGTCATTTAAAATCCGGACATCATTGGTAATGTTATTGTTTTAGTGATTATGCAAACAAAAAGACATTTCTCATTTGCTGATTTTTAAATATAAAATTGGTTAAGTGATTTATGTGTATGTACTTTTTTAACATCACCAGCACATTATAACAATACCGTGATAATACTGATAACCGTGATAAGAAATTTTCATACAGTTACATCCCTATTCCTGAGTAAACCTTTTGTGAGCTCAGAGAAGTTTGTTTGTGCATCGCTGATCCAAGCTGATAAACGGTCCATGCTGCGCATCTCAAATAAGTAAGATATCCCATTTTTAAACACTCATATTGTGTTTTACACTTTACTCATAAAGTGTATTTACTTACTATTACTGTATTTATGTTAAAGTCATTTTACTGTAGGGGTTTGGAGAAAAATAAAGGCCAATTCATCCCAATCATCAAAGTGCTTTCTAGCACCTACACCATGTCCCATGTTAAAACACTCATAAAAAAGTATTCCTTCACAGGTTTGCTCATTATTTCATTTGATCCTTGTTCAGAGTGACCCTGACTATTGCTGTATTTATTTTTAAGTCATTTTACTGTATAGTTTTGGAGAAAAGGAAAGGCCAATTCACCCCTTAAAGTGCAGTCTTACAGCGTATTTATTCATGTAATATAAAATAATTTGCATAATTACGTTTATACAATAATGTTGTACAAAAAAAATCTTGATTTGCTTTTTGTTAGAACATAAATAAATAAGGATCTGGATTACTTTTATTTAGGTAGTAAAAAACAAATAAATTAATTCCCAGGTTAAAATACAGCAGTGACACACTTAAATTTAAACTTTAAATGATAATAAAAAAATAATAATAACAAAGCTTTCTTCCACTTCACTCTTATAGTTTTCCACCAGTGTTTCTAAAAATTGCTTTAAAACATGCTTCCTCATGTAGTGTCCACTACATCAGTTTGATCATTTCCAATTACCGTTCTGGGTATATCTACACATGTAGGATGATACCACTCTTGGGATTTGGAGCACTGGACCATGAGCTCATTGTAATGAGCGGTTCTGCAAAGACAGTAAACTGGTATTGCGGTTTTGGTCACATTTGCCTCCACTTTACTCTCTCTCGAGTCTTCATGCCAAGTGTGATGCTGTTTTTGGTTAATGAAGCATACAATTGGACCCTTAGTCTGCCCTTATTAAATATGCATAACTCTGGTGGATGACCCTTGCACAGAGCATATGCAAATGCTATTGAAAATATGCCACAGTTTCTTATATTTGATCACTGCTGTACAGCTGGTTGCAGAACATCAAAATGGTCTGACTTTGGCCTTACCAGCCAGGACAGTGTCTGTAGGGTTCTTGGGTCTAGAGGGGCACTGACTTAGTGTCATACACAGAGATCTGATTTTCATCTCAAAATAAATTGCTTACTGTGATACAGTGGTTTTGCTGAATGTTCAATATCTGCACAAACTTTTTTGTGGAGTTCCCACAATCCCTCCACGTGCAATAGCACTAAAGGGCAGAACTGACAGAAACCCATCAATGTCCATATTGTCCTTTGCCATGAAGTAGCTGGCCAGGTCAATAGTATCACTGGTCAACCACTAATCCTGGTGAAGGATTTGTTGCAGTGTTCATTTTTGTTGGCCTGGATAGTCTTCTAGCAGTAGTTATTTCTAATGGACATGACTTGTTCCAGATTGGCCCTTCGATTTTCGCTCGTCTTCTCCAGATATTCTTCACAAGAGCTTTCTGTAAGTACAGAAGATACAAATTACTACTCCGCTTTGTATGTCACTTAAATTTAAATCTGAAAAAAAAACACCAATTTTACACAGGACAACATACAATTTGAACCAAGATTTGTTTTTCCAAACAAGTTGTGAAAATTTTAAGAACAGAAGACACGTTCATGTTAATGCAAATGCATACTTAAAATGTATCTATGTATCATAATATTTGTGCAACTTGCTGACAATGTCTTGAAAAGCTATACTGCTATCATAATTATACCATTCACTTGGCATCTAACCAATTAAGTTCAGATATTAAAGATATTTAGAAGAAGAAAAAACTGATTTTGGATCACATCTTGTTTTTCCTCATGTACGTTTGGGAGTGCTTTGAAGACTTCTCCTGACAAACGCACACACACACATTTGATTTTACACATAATAATTGATTTTAAATAAATAATTCTACATACGCACAGCAAATTCTTCTAGATTTTTAATATTATTATTACCCTCTGATTAAAATGACATTGCTTCTCACATCTTTGAATGGCAGACCCTTCACTAGTGGAGAAACCTATACTCCTTTACGCCTCTGACTTTTCTTTTTCCACTGTTACATTTCCACTCGCAAGGAGTGGAAGTGATGTAGTATATGCACATGCATCACTTTTTGTATGAAATATATTGCAACATCTTGTGTTTAAAACTAAGAGTCATTAAATTGGCAATGTTTTGTAAAAGGTACAAACACAAAAAATATTTCCCTGACTGACTTCTTTATGAATCTTGCTGAAATGCTGGATGCTGAACCTGTACCATGATGACCAATATTCCCTAAAGTATTATGTGATAGTAAGATGACAATATGAATATATGTATGTGTGTGTGTGTGTGTAAATTTTTTATGTTTTATCATCATAATAACTTACTTTAGAAAACTTACCCAGCATCAGTCCAGACATGTGGGAGGAAGTACTTTGCCAATCTCACAATGAATGTTGGTGCATGATAATTGTTTTCTTCACCATCAAAGTCAAGAGGTGCTCTATTACTAAGTCTCTCTATTACCTGCTGGAAGTGGCTCTCGAGAGTTGTGGTTCCTACATCATTCTGGAAAGAAATGTTTTTCATTGTAACCAACTAAACATTCATGTTTATGTACTAGCACACTACGTTGTGTAGTTAGACATTCAAAATGTATGCCCATATACTAAATTGTGTTATTTATACTAATGTAAAAAAAGAGAATTAATTAATAATTCTGCATCGTATTGTGGGTCAGCTACTCTCTAGAGGCATTAAGCAAAAGGTAGTGCTCGTCCTGAATAAAAGTACATTTAAAAGTATTTAACTTTCATGTCTTGTCTTCAGGTACATGATGTAAAACACGCATAGTTGCGAATGCAATGCAAAAGGTTCACAGCAGGTCAAATTCAGAGATTACAACACAAGACCATGCTGCGTGACTGTGTGCTGTCAACATTCTACATGAATAGTCAGACTGTGTTACTTACCTTGTAGTCTTCAGCAGTAATGTTTTGTTCATTAACGTCCAGTGTACCCACTTGTTGCATAAGCACTAGTTGGTTGTTGTAATGCATTGCCACATTGTCTCCACTGCAGGGACTACAAAACACGACTGTGGCACTGAGAAGCACCTCATCCATCTGCTTCAGAATTGATAAACATGTAAATAGCCCAAATGTGTGCATTCCATTCTTGTAATGTTTTTGAATACAAAAATGATAGCAAGAACGAAAAAAATAAAAATAAAAAAAATCAGAATGCATTATAAACTACTCTCCCTTAAAAAATATATCTACTGTTTTTTTGCACAGATCCTTTGCATTTTTCATGATGTGGCTCAGGCACCTATGAAGGATTGGAAGATCAAACTTTTCTGCCTGGTATTGGCCAGTGATTACTTCAAAGTACTTCAGCAGTAGATCTTCCAGACCCAGTTTGCAGAATACAAACGAAATAGAAATTTGAAGTACAAGGGAGACTTGGTGGACTTGTAGAGCTTCCTTTTTGGAGTATACTTCCAGTTGCATTCAGATACCTTTGGGAAAACACTGACAGCAATGCAATAATGCCTTTTGGGTGCATCATGACCCTCTGCAGGACTTCATTGTCTGATCCCTACTTTTCATCAATTAGCTTTTGAAGACTTAGAAGTTAATTTGAATGAGGCCTTTTTAGTTGTCTTTGGCTCCATGCAATGGTTTTCAGAACCTCTTTTGTTGGCGCTTCATCTTTGCATGCAGACTGCATCACCATCTCTGGGAGTTTTTGCATGGAATCCAAATAGATACTTCTGGGTAGTTTGGTTTCCAGAGTTTCTCCAAGGGATATGCATGAATCTGCACGCACTGGCCTCCTTTTTAGCTCAGTGGTACTGTGGCACATATCTCCTCCTGTGAATACCACGGCTGCCTTCAGGGTGACCTCATCTTTGACTTCCACAGAAGCATTCATTAATTAATGGGGCAATACGCAAACCGACAGTAGCCATTACATTTGAATAGTGGTGTGGTTTTAGTGACTGTAGGGCTTTCAGACTATAGCGTTTGAAACCAAAACTGCAGTATGGGTGAATTTATCTAATTCCTCTGGCAATCACGTTTGTCCACTGTAATCCTTGAAAGCATTTTCCTTTTTGATGCTTCCTCAGGTCCTGCCATTCTTTTTTGTCAATAAAAAAGAAACATGGCTCCTGTGGCAAATTACATCTGAAGAATGTATCTTCTGCCCCACTGCTCTCTGTCGAAATGTAAGTTGATTCAACTCAAGTCGGATTCCTTGTCATTATCCTGTAACACAAAAATAATTTATGACATTTTTTGATTGAAATGCAGGCTTTTACTATTAAACAGATGAATTGTGTTATACACTCACCTAAAGGATTATTAGGAACACCTGTTCAATTTCTCATTAATGCAATTATCTAATCAACCAATCACATGGCAGTTGCTTCAATGCATTTAGGGGTGTGGTCCTGGTCAAAACAATCTCCTGAACTCCAAACTGAATGTCAGAATGGGAAAGAAAGGTGATTAAAGCAATTTTGAGCGTGGCATGGTTGTTGGTGCCAGACGAGCCGGTCTCAGTATTTCACAATCTGCTCAGTTACTGGGATTTTCACACACAACCATTTCTAGGGTTTACAAAGAATGGGGTGAAAAGGGAAAAACATCCAGTATGCAGCAGTCCTGTGGGCGAAAATGCCTTGTTGATGCTAGAGGTCAGAGGAGAATGGGCCGACTGATTCAAGCTGATAGAAGAGCAACTTTGACTGAAATAACAACTCATTACAACCGAGGTATGCAGCAAAGCATTTGTGAAGCCACAACACACACAACCTTGAGGCGGATGGGCTACAACAGCAGAAGATCCCACCAGGTACCACTCATCTCCACTACAAATAGGAAAAAGAGGCTACAATGTGCACGAGCTCACCAAAATTGGACAGTTGAAGACTGGAAAAATGTTGCCTGGTCTGATGAGTCTCTGATGATTTTTCTGTTGAGACATTCAGATGTAGAGTCAGAATTTGGCGTAAACAGAATGAGAACATGGATCCATCATGCTTTGTTACCACTGTGCAGGCTGCTGGTGGTGGTGTAATGGTTTGGGGGATGTTTTCTTGGCACACTTTAGGCCCCTTAGTGCCAATTGGGCATTGTTTCTGACCATGTCCATCCCTTTATGACCACCATGTTCCCATCCTCTGATGGCTACTTCCAGCAGGATAATGCACCGTGTCACAAAGCTCAAATCATTTCAGATTGGTTTCTTGAACATGACAATGAGTTCAATGAACTAAAATGGCCCCCACAGTCACCAGATCTCAACCCAATAGAGCATCTTTGGGATGTGGTGGAACGGGAGCTTCCTGCCCTGGATGTGCATCCCACAAATCTCCATCAAATGCAAGATGATATCCTATCAATATGGGCCAACATCTCTAAAGAATGCTTTCAGCACCTTGTTGAATCGATGCCACGTAGAATTAAGGCAGTTCTGAAGGCGAAAGGGGGTCAAACACAGTATTAGTCTGGTGTTCCTAATAATCCTTTAGGTGAGTGTATATTATATAATGGTGTTCCTATGTAATATATATATAATGTATACAGTGTTCCTGTGGCTCAAGTGGTAGACCATTGCGTTAGCAGCACAAGCTTCTGGGTTTGAGTCCCCTGTAAAACATGTTAGGTAAAAACTGTTAGCCTGAATTCACTGTAAGTCGCTTTGGATGAAATTGTCTGCTAAATGCATGCATATAATGGTGAACCTGCAAGATAGAAATCTATGTTATATGTGTGATGATTTCATATTTCTCAAAGAGAGCGCACATTCTGAGAAAAAGACTTTATAAAGTTGCTATTTCTTTAGAATTGTTTTTATCTTGAGTGTTATTCCCCCTTTGAATATTTTTGTAAACTGTCATGTACTCTCTGTCTATACTTGCATTTTCATATCAAACTGCTACTTTTTTGAATGTGATCGAATATTGAAAGGGTTAAAGAAGGACATTTATTTTAATATTCTGCCAGTATGGCTTTCCTTAAATGTATTACTGAAGCAGAAACCCAGCTGTTTTTTAAAAATATATTTACAGTTTTACAACCTTTTCGCCTAAAGATTAGACTTGCTTTCAGCACGAGGACTGTCATCCTTTAAAGATGATGTCAAATTCTGCCATGAGCCCTGAAAATAGACATTATCAGTAACACAAAGAAAACCATTAACAAGAATTTAACATAGAATGGGTACATTTTAGCTTTTACTATGTTCATAATATATAGAGATTTACCTTTTGATCAGGAAACAATGATTTGCATTCAAGCTGTTGAGTCTCCAGCATTACTGAATGACTTGTGATTGCAGTGTCACTGTCAGGCCACATGTCCTGGAGGTGAGCATGTAAAAACATTTGAAATAATAGTCACGATCATCAGCTGAAGTGCCCAGGAACTCCAGCAGAGGGCACTCCACTCAGGACTTTTGTATTTGGTGTCCCGTTCTTAGGGCTAATCACAACCAGGTGTTCCCCATTACCATTCAACTATATAAACTGTGTTTTGACTCTCAGTCTTCGTGAAGTCTTGTTTAGTCCTGTCTGGCATTTCGGAGCGGTTTCTTGTAGTGGTGGGCAGATCGAGGCTTTGTGAAGCAATGAAACAGTTGAAGCAAATGTGCCATATTGTGTCGAGGCTTCGAATCAATCCGACCCCAGTCTCAACGGTGACACCTAATGAGGAAAGATTACTGCTCTCTTCTTTCCATTGAATTAGGGGATCATGAGTTCTGGGCAAAAACGCATCATGGAGGTACAGTATGGTTTCACTTCCACTGTGGCATCAGCTGTAGCATTGTGCATCATCTGGGTTTCATGGATACGATTATCAAAAAGTTCCCATAAACTGTCCTGTGTTTCTAATCGTGTTGATGGTGATGATGATGATGATGATGGGGCTGATGTTGACATTTGTGGCTCTGAATAAAAATGAAAACCGCAATTAGTAACAAATCCTAAACTGACGGCATATTTGAAGTATATATTATATGAATCAGATTACATAACATAACATAGACTGAAACTGTAGCCTACTGGTTTATTATGTGTAAACCTTCATAAACAAATTTATGTTATGAACATTTTGCTCAGTGTGCAGAGAGAAATCAAATGGACTGTAGAACTACAACAATTAGGAAAACCAAAATGATGTCTTCACTGGCTGTAGATTGGGTACTCCTATGTAGACCTATAAAATATGTTCACACAATAGTATATTATATTAACATTGAAGCTGTTTTTAACATGGTTGTAGGGCTTAGGTTGACACAGGGCTATGGACTTTCTAAACAGTGTCCCAACAGTTTGTTGTTATATTTCAATTATAATTATATTTCAAACAATGCATACCTTGCTTCGATGGCCCAGCAGTGTCAGTAGCAGGCTTCGGTACAGGGGCAATGCTACCATCGTCTGCACCCTGCACAATGCCAGGATGAGTGCTCCTCAAATGGCTCATCGTGGATGATGTATTGTTGCAGTAGGCTAGCTGCCGATCACAATACATACATCTCACTTTATCTGGGGTTTCCAAATGGAAATGCTCCCACACCACAGATGTACGGCATCTCTTCTGGGGACCCTCCATTTTTATTGATCTATCTATCTATTTTAATCTATCTATCTATTATAATGTATCTATCTATATTAATATATCTATGTATCTATCTATCTATCTATCTATCTATATTATATATATATATATATATATATATATGAAGAGCTCTTTTCCAAAACGGGATAAACGCCATTTTAAAAAAAAAAAATTGTTTGTCATGTCATTTTCCTGTGTACTGAACCTATTAACTGCTCCATCAACGTTTCATGACAAATCGCTATATGTCCTTGTTTAAAATGTACTGCAACATGCAGTTTCTTTCCAAAACGAGATAAGCGTCGAACCTATTTTTAGCCTAAACTGGATATATCCTCTCAACCAATCAGAATTCGGTGAGCGTTCTACGTAATCCAAATAGGCGGTGATCTGAACAGAGGTTTGTTACTTTGTTTATGTTCATTCATTCCTCAAAACGAGTGCTTTAAACTGTAGTAACACTTTTGATGGCCTTGATGAGCAAGTGAGACATACACCTGGGGGTAGAAAACGCAGACTGGACAAAGAAAATCACAAAAAACAACAAAAAAAGGTTTGTCACTCGGGTGGCGCGTTAATCCCTTACGAAAAATAACCATGGTTTTATTATAGTAAAACTGTAGTAACCCATGGTTTTTCGGCGTGTTGACTACCATTTGTATAACCACAGATTTACTACAAATACCATGGTTAAACCATGGTTAATATAGCAAAACCATGGTTAATTTGTGGTTACCATGGTTTAACTATAGTAACCATGGTTTTTTGGTTTTATTTGTAGTAAAACCATGGTTAATTTTCGTAAGGGATACCAACAGTGGGATGTCAACACAAAGCTGCCGCCAAAGGTTTCTGTCAGGCCGAGAGGCTGTCGCCGGACGATCTGATGGTAAATTTCAACTATTTTTATGAAAAACCAATCAAGGTTGACCAGGACCAGGCCATACTTCATCTCCTGGACATCACGCAAGTGACAAGGAAGCGTCTGAAAGTCCAGGACTAACCAAATTAGTCAATATTGAATCAAAATCGGAATCAAATCACAAGAATGGAATTTTTATCTTGAATTTTTTTGTCAAGCAATAATAAAAACCGTATCCTACCAGTCATAAAAAAAATAAAAAAAAATCTCACTCCAAGCTAAACTCAAAAGTTGGCAGCCCTGGCTAACGTGACGTTAAAAGTACTGAATAGTTCTACTAGCCTACTGATAGATAGACTGGCCTTTGATACACTGACCATGATAAGGTGCTATGGTAGATTGTGTGTAGTGATGATAGTGCAAAAGTACAAAATGCGGCCAGTAAACAGTGCAGGGATATGTGCAAAGATGTGATTGTTGTTACATATAATTTGACATTATGTTGTTGTTACATGGTATGTCATTGCTATAGAGCAGGGCTCACAAACATATTTTCTATGAGGTTTTTGATGCAACTGAAAGGGGAGGGAGTAATATCAAGTTAGTTGTGTGTAATTCTGTTTATTTCATACTGGCTCCAATGTATATGACAATCTAAATAATGTACTTTCACAGGCATCGGCAAAGGCCGTGTGTCCCGGGTGGCTCAATATTACGCTGAGACTGCTGAGGCTCGCCCAGAGAGAAGAGGTGGTGCACGACACAGTGAGGAGCATGCAAGGAGAAGGCAACTCATTGTTGAGCACATACAGTCTTTTACCTGCAGGGCCAGCCATTATGGCCGGAGAGGAGCACCAGGCCGCAAGTATCTCCCCAGTGACCTGAATGTGCACAAGATGCATGAGCTCTTTGAGGCTCAGAGCCATGCTCAAACCAGCTATTCCCTCTATTACTCTGTGTTTTCCAAGGAATTCAATCTTGGCTTCGGTCACCCAGCTACAGATGCATGCGCTGATTGTGCCAAGTACAAGATCAGGATTACAGACCCGAACCTTACTGACACAGAGAAGAGGATGGAATCGGCATCATTCATCTTGCATCCTCGCAGAGCGCGCGTTTTTTATGACATGTTAGGCAGGGTTGCTGAAGGTCATGTGACCCTCTGTTTTGATATGATGCAAAACCTGGTGCTTCCAAAAACTGCGATAGGACAGGCCTATTACTCACGCCAGATGTATCTGTACCTGTTTGGTGTGGTTGTGCACCATGGGGAGAACAGTTACCAGGAAAAAGATGATGTCCATCTGTATGTGTGGCAGGAGAATGAGGGTAGCAAAGACGGCAATATGATTGCTTCTGCGCTGAATAACTGCATCAAGGTTCAACTTCAGGACAAAGTCAGCAGATCCAGGGGGCTTCGGCTGTTCAGCGACTCTTATTTTGGGCAGAACAAGAACATGAGCATGGTGTCCATGCTAATGGAACTTCGGCAGCTTTTCCCCAACCTTGGCATAGAGCACACCTTTCCAGTACGGGGCCACAGTTACCTCCCTGCAGACCGAGTCTTTGGCAGAATTGAGCAGAAGATCAGGAAAATGGACACAATTCTGCTACCACAAGAATACCACGCCATCCTGCAGCAATTTGGCAACGTTCATGTTTATGGCAAAGACTGGGAGGCGTTTGATTACAGTTCAGCCTCAAAAGACTGTGTTAAGGCTCAGAGGAGCTTTAAAATCAGTGAAGCACGAATGCTCGACTTGAGTACCAACAAGGTGGGTGTAAAGACGACTTACAACGGGGAGTATTGTTTCCATAGTGTGTTAAAGTGGGGCAAGCGGTGGGCTGACCTGAATGAAACCTGAAGTACTTCCAAAGCAAAGCTCTGTCAAGGCCGCAAAAAAGAGAGATGTGCTGGCACTATTAGGAGCAATAGGTGTGTCTGATGCTGTGAGGGCTTTTTATGATGAAGCACTGTATCAGGTGACTGACAATGCAGGCCTGAGTGATGACGAGTGATCCACACACACACACACACACACACCCTCTCTCTCTCTTTCTCTGTCCTCTTACACACTCAAAGCACATCTCACACACAGACACTGTGATTTTTTTTTTTTAGATGTATAGCAGACAACTGTTTTACAGGTTCGACACTTTACTGTATGCCTTACTGAATTTATTGCACTATTGAATGCATTATTGAATACTGAATGTTTTTCATGCATATTTGTTGGACAAATTGGTCCTACTTGTTATAGGCTTGACACATTACACCCCCCAAAAAAGACTCTCTCTCTCACCCTCACCCTCTCTCTCTCTCTCTCTCTCTCTCTCTCTCTCTCTCTCGTGTGTCACACACACACACACACACACACACTGGCTCTCTCCTCACACATACTCAAAGGACATACACACACACACTATGTGATTTGTTTTATGTAATCAGACAATGGGCTTAGACACTTTACTGAATTGCCAATGTTTGTATTTATTTTAATTTATTACTGACTGACTTGCCTATTGAATATAGTTATCATTATTGAATATTTTTAATAATTAATGCATATGTAGTGGACATATTGGTCCTGCTTGTTACAGGTTTGACACTTTACTAAAAATGACTCTAAATGTATTACAACCCGAATTCCGGAAAAGTTGGGACGTTTTTTAAATTTTAATAAAATGAAAACTAAAGGAATTTCAAATCACATGAGCCAATATTTTATTCACAATAGAACATAGATAACGTAGCAAATGTTTAAACTGAGAAATTTTACACTTTTATCCACTTAATTAGCTAATTTAAAATTTAATGCCTGCTACAGGTCTCAAAAAAGTTAGCACGGGGGCAACAAATGGCTAAAAAAGCAAGCAGTTTTGAAAAGATTCAGCTGGGAGAACATCTAGTGATTAATTAAGTTAATTGATATCAGGTCTGTAACATGATTAGCTATAAAAGCTTTGTCTTAGAGAAGCAGAGTCTCTCAGAAGTAAAGATGGGCAGAGGCTCTCCAATCTGTGAAAGACTGCGTAAAAAATTGTGGAAAACTTTAAAAACAATGTTCCTCAACGTCAAATTGCAAAGGCTTTGCAAATCTCATCATCTACAGTGCATAACATCATCAAAAGATTCAGAGAAACTGGAGAAATCTCTGTGCGTAAGGGACAAGGCCGGAGACCTTTATTGGATGCCCGTGGTCTTCGGGCTCTCAGACGACACTGCATCACTCATCGGCATGATTGTGTCAATGACATTACTAAATGGGCCCAGGAATACTTTCAGAAACCACTGTCGGTAAACACAATCCGCCGTGCCATCAGCAGATGCCAACTAAAGCTCTATCATGCAAAAAGGAAGCCATATGTGAACATGGTCCAGAAGCGCCGTCGTGTCCTGTGGGCCAAGGCTCATTTAAAATGGACTATTTCAAAGTGGAATAGTGTTTTATGGTCAGACGAGTCCAAATTTGACATTCTTGTTGGAAATCACGGACGCCGTGTCCTCCGGGCTAAAGAGGAGGGAGACCTTCCAGCATGTTATCAGCGTTCAGTTCAAAAGCCAGCATCTCTGATGGTATGGGGGTGCATAAGTGCATACTGTATGGGCAGCTTGCATGTTTTGGAAGGCTCTGTGAATGCTGAAAGGTATATAAAGGTTTTAGAGCAACATATGCTTCCCTCCAAACAACGTCTATTTCAGGGAAGGCCTTGTTTATTTCAGCAGGACAATGCAAAACCACATACTGCAGCTATAACAACAGCATGGCTTCGTCGTAGAAGAGTCCGGGTGCTAACCTGGCCTGCCTGCAGTCCAGATCTTTCACCTATAGAGAACATTTGGCGCATCATTAAACGAAAAATACGTCAAAGACGACCACGAACTCTTCAGCAGCTGGAAATCTATATAAGGCAAGAATGGGACCAAATTCCAACAGCAAAACTCCAGCAACTCATAGCCTCAATGCCCAGACGTCTTCAAACTGTTTTGAAAAGAAAAGGAGATGCTACACCATGGTAAACATGCCCCGTCCCAACTATTTTGAGACCTGTAGCAGAAATCAAAATTGAAATGAGCTCATTTTGTGCATAAAATTGTAAACTTTCTCAGTTTAAATATTTGGTATGTTATCTATGTTCTATTGTGAATAAAATATTGGCTCATGTGATTTGAAAGTCTTTTAGTTTTCATTTTATTAAAATTAAAAAAACGTCCCAACTTTTCCGGAATTCGGGTTGTACTTAATAACAAAAAAATAACAAAAAACTTTACTTTTTTCAGGTTCGGCAGCGAATGACTATTAGCCTAAATGTGTTACTAAATGATTTGAATGTATTTTTAACATTGTTGTATTTAAGGACTGGTATTTGTATGTGTGTTATTTTTAAATTATTTGTTTTATGTGGTGGACAATATTAGAACATGTCACTGGAACTATTTATTTTATTTTTACTATTTATTTTATTTTACTATTTATTTAATTTTGCTTTTATTTATTTCATGCATTTGCACTTATTTAATTTATATGAATCTATACTATGAGTACCTGATTATATGTTGCACGTTCTCTTGTTTGTTTGTTTTTTAAACGACCATCCATAATTTCTTTCCAAAAATTGATGGATTTTTAGCGTTGTGGAAAAAAAATAATTTAACTATGAATTTATCATCAACAAAATTGTTGTTTGATTTAATAATCATAGTTCAACATGTTCAGACTGAGCCAAAAAAAAAACATTTTAACAGGATAAATTGAATATTCACAAAATGTGTGGGTCTAGGTAAAAAATGTAATTTTCCTGAAAACTACTGAAATTGATTTATCCCGTTTTGGAAAAGAGCTCCTCATATATATATACTATATGTATATTCTGTCTGTCTGTAGTCAATGTGTAAAATTAAATGTAAGCCTAAATATAACTAAACAAATCACACTATAAATGTCACTATATCACCAAATATCCGTTATCTCAAAATCAAACTCCTCTCACAAAAACCCACGAGGTCAAGATGTGTTGACTTCACTTATATACAGATGTGCGATTGTGTGGTCTGTACCTGACTGTGTCAATCAAACGCTGATCCGGCGGACTATGCCACCTGTCGAAACACCGGTGAAACACTTCGAGGCTTCGTTTAGCCGTAGTCACGTGACATGGGCGTTTTGAATCACGCTTCGGTTCAGTGTTTCGAAACATCTGCGCTTCGGGATCTCGCAAAAGCTTCGGAACGTCTGTTTCGCATCAGCCATCCGTGCTGAACAGGACTTTTATTTTGATCTGGTGGGTGACGTCATAAGGCTGCGCCGCGCTTCTCCGTCGGTTTTGGCTGAAAAGAGGTTTGTGGTTTTAAAATGTAGTTTTTTAATTAGTATTACAGTTCAGTATACTGTATAGTTTTTACAAGCGATGTAAAGTCAATTATTATTTAATGTAGCGTTGTAAAACTGTACATAACATTAATGAATGTTATTTTCTGTAAATAAAGCGCATGCACACATTAGTGCAGTCGTTTTCAAACTTCCCCAGTTTAGACAAGGGGGAATTTTAAAGCCCCACCTACCCCCATCGCCCCAACACAATGCTAATGAAATGCGCAACAAGCTTAACGTTTTCCAATTTATTGAACTAACAAGTATTATCAGAGTAACAAGTTGTATCTAAAATACAAACTATATACATAAAATAACAGAATGCTCAAAAATAAAGAAAATAAAAGTGCAGCTGTGTCATCATAACTTGCATGAAATAAAAAAAAATAGAGAAAATAAAAGTGCAGCCGTGTCAAATTTTTTACTAATTTCAAAAATAGATAAGATATAAAAGTGCCACTTTGCAATCTGTAAAAAAAAAAAGAAAAGAAGAGAAATCCATTCGGCAGGTTATCCCTGCATTAGTGGCTGCAATGGGCCTGTTTTGCATTGCACAATTTCTCAAAGCGGGGTTGCAGGCTTGATACTGCCACTCTCAAGTCATGCTCAATGTTCAGCTGAGATCTGTACTTCGTTTTCAGTGAAGCAACAGCTGAAAACCCCATCTCACAGAGATATGATGTGGCAAAGGGAAGAAGAATGCACACAGCTCTCTGCCCGATGAGTGGATACTCCCTCTCCACTCCAAACCAGAATCACTAAGATTCTGAGCTTTAAACCTGAGCCTCAGGGTGGAGTATAATAATATAAATAACAGAATATAAATAAATAGGCTTACTTTATTTGTCATTGCATGATAAAGACATGTTTGACAACAGTCTATACCGGTTAGTAAGTAGCACGCCATAAATAAAATGCATGTATAATATATGAGTATAATATTCAATAAAATGTCAAAATACCAACCTGCTGCATTGAATGGATCCATAACCCAGGCATACTGAGCACTGTTGTTCGGGAAGTATTTTTGAAACAATTCTTTGAGGGAAGAGATGTGCTGCTTAATACAAGGGATAACTGTGGTGGCTCCAGAATCAGTGTTTTCAGCAACTTCACTCAGGTTCTCAAAGACATCTATGTTTTGCTGATCGAGGCGCCTGCCCCATACCTCAAGCTTTCGGCTGAATGCATTGATCTTATCTGCCAGGTGAGGTATGTGCTTGTCTTTGCCTTGAAGCTGAAGATTTAATCCATTCAGCTTGCCAAACATATCGCTGAGGTAGGCCAGTTTAAACAGAAATTCTTCATCACTGAACTTGCCTGCAGCTTCATACATGCGCTCCTCCTCCAAGAACATCCGAATCTCTGCCCTGAGCTCAAAGACGCGCGACAGCACTGCCGCGGGACAGCCACCTTGCTTCACTGTGAAACAGCACAGATGTGTGATCAGCTCCCATTTCCTCACAAAGTGCGGAGAACAGTCGCGCTTTCAGGGGTCAGGTTTTGATCAAATTTACCACGCTCACTACTTCTGTCAAAACCTCATTTAATTCAGGGCTGAGCTGCCTTGACGCGAGCGCTTCCGTGAATGACACAGTGCGTCCAGTGCGCATCTGGCGCAACCCTCTTTATTAGTGCCTGCAGCCCGTTTCTTGACCTTGCCATGGTCTGTGCGCCATCAGAGCAAAAGCCCACACAGTTTTCTTTGAGGTAACTGTCCATGATCTTAAACAGCTCATCAGCTGAAGCTCTATTTTTTATGTATTTGCAAAACAGCAAATCCTCGCACAGTGACTCACCATTCACAAAGCGGACATACGAGATGAACAAGCAGTCTTTATTGCTTTCAGGAGCTTCGTCCACTTGTAATACAAAACGACTGTTTTTTAATTTTTCTATGAGTTGTTCCTCAAGATCACTTGAAATGTTGCATATACTTCTTGCAACTGTGTCGTTTGAATTTTAATTTAGTAATTTTAATGAGCTTTTAATTTTGCTGCGCTTGTGTCGTCGAGCATAATTGACACCATGTCTAGCGCAGCGGGGAGAATGAGCTGCTCTGCAATTGTGAAAGTGACAAAAAGTGAAAGTGACATGACATTCAGCCAAGTATGGTGACCCATACTCAGAATTCGTGCTCTGCATTTAACCCATCCGAAGTGCACACACACACACACACTGTGAGCACACACCCCGAGCAGTGGGCAGCCATTTATGCTGCGGCGCCCGGGGAGAAGTTGGGGGTTCGGTGCCTTGCTCAAGGGCACCTAAGTTGTGGTATTGAAGGTGGAGAGAGAACTATACATGCACTCCCCCACCCACAATTCCTGCCGGCCCGAGACTCGAACTCACAACCTTTCGATTGCCAGTCCAACTCTCTAACCATTAGGCCACGACTTCCCTCAAAAAAAAAAAGAAGTGACATTCAGCCAAGTATGGTGACCCATACTCAGAATTTGTGCTCTGCATTTAACCCATCCGAAATGCACACACACAGAGCAGTGAACACACACACACACTATGAGCACACACCCGGAGCAGTGGGCAGCCATTTATGCTGCGGCGCCCGGGGAGCCATTTGTCATGTGACAAGCACGTTCCAGCGCCAACCAACGCACGAAAGCACAATTTGAATCTGGCAGTGATGTCACGTCACTGAACATTCTAAATCCCATATGTGGGACTGTACTCTCAGGGGCACAGAAATAAAAATCCTATATAAGGGACCAAACCGGATACCGCTCAAAAGGTTAAACATTTCATTTGTAACCGTTTAACAAAAATGAAACTGAGATGACGTGTTGAACACACACACCGCGCAGTCACACTTTAGTCTAGTGCACGGTCTTGCTCCAGATTCCGGAAGATTTGATCTCACGTTACCATGTAAGGCATAAAAAGGAAAATTTCCTCCCGTTTGGTGCGCCCCACCTGTCACGTCTCTATTCCCCACCAGTGGGGCGCGCCCCACAGTTTGAGAAACGCTGCATTAGTGACAGAAACGGTGCGTCTCATTTTGCTCCCTATATAGTGAATCGGTTCATCCAAACCACGAATTCAGTCGCTGGGGAGTAGTGATGGAGAAACGGATCTGTTCAAAACTATCAAGTTATTGAATCAAAATGATTCTCTGTTTTGAATCATCACTCTGACGTCATCACACACTGCTGTTCTAAACAGTGTGAAAGAACAACAAACACAAACATGTGCAGAGACAACTTTTACAAACAATAGCTTTTTTTTTTTTAGGAAAGTGTAATCTATTAAATGTTAAATACTAATAATGAAATACCTAATATTTGTCATAACTAAATAGTAAGTGTTAATCTTTGTTCTTTTATTTATCTTTATTGTTATTTGTTCTTAAGGTTTTTAGTGTTTTTGGTTAATTACTCCATTTAAGTCCATTAATTATTCTCATCCTAAACAGGTTAAGTGTCCAAACACACAGAAAAAGTGAGATCCACACGACTCACTATTATTAAGATGGTGTTTTTTAAAGAGGAGAGTGAAGATGTGAAGATTGAAGAATCATTCAGAGTCAAACATGAAGATACAGAGGAACAAACAAAGATGGAGTTTATTAAAGAGGAGAGAGAAGACGTGAAGATTGAAGAAACATTCAGAGTCAAACATGAAGATACAGAGGAACAAACAAAGATGGAGTTTATTAAAGAGGAGAGAGAAGACGTGAAGATTGAAGAAACATTCAGAGTCAAACATGAAGATACTGAGACACACACTGTTATAAAGATGGAGTTTATTAAAGAGGAGAGAGAAGACGTGAAGATTGAAGAAACATTCAGAGTCAAACATGAAGATACTGAGACACACACTGTTATAAAGATGGAGTTTATTAAAGAGGAGAATGAAGACATGAAGATCGAAGAAACATTCAGAGTCAAACATGAAGATACCGAGGAACAAACAGGTTGGTTTTCATTCTCAAAGCTGAACTATTTTGTCCTGTACATTTTCATAATTAATTTGCCATTGGCAGATATTTATATACCCTTGTCTGTCCTTGTCTGTAGTTCCCCTTTATTTATTTTTTTAAAGGATTTCAGCTTCATTCATTGCTTCATTTAATAGAAGAAATAACAATTACATTTCACGACTTCTTCCACCTTTAACGGCAGTACTATTCAATCACCTAAAATACATAAACATTTGCACTTCTTATGGGCTCAAGTCCTTTAAAGTTAGTCTTCCTCCATTTAAACAAGCATGTGTTTAAAAAGAAAAGAAATGCTTATGTGACATATATGCTTTACTTCCACATAAAAAGGCCATTTTCTACCCCTCTATTAGTGCTCTGATTTAAACACTGCATTTAAAGAAGCTGCCTGACATATCTCTATGTTTCACCATGAAACAGGAAGTTGTTATAACTCAGGCATACAATGTCTGATCTGCCCCAAACTTCACGTTTGATAAGAGCCCTGTCCTGAACGCATGCCCATTCCCATATTCAGTCATAGTCATAGTGCCACCTTCTGGCAACAGGAAGTGATATGTTTTGTGCTGTAACAAACCTTTCCTAGAGATTTAATGACACCAACATTTTATTTGGTCAGTCTAATCTAAAGGCTTCTGCGATTGGAAAACTTGTAAAGATCTTCAGTTTTTGTTAAAGGGCGTGTCTGTGGGAGCCTGACAAATTTTGATGTTTTGCCATGGAAAAGGACATTGTTGTAACTCAGCCAAACAATATCCGATTTGCCCAAACTTCACATTTTGTTGAGAATCCTGGCCTGAAAACATCTACATGTCAGTATTCAGTTATAATCACAGCTCCACCTGCTGGCAATAGGAAATGACTTGTTCTCTTACAAGAGTACTCTTGTGTTGCGTAAGCTAGCTTACACTACGGGAAAATCCCTTTTCTCAAGAATACTGATGCCAAAAAAATTATCCTTAATTTTTGCATTCATTTAAATGCATTGCTGCACAAGCAGACCTAGGCGGGACGGCTCGCGTGCCTATTGGTTGCTCTGCAGCAACTGCTGCAACCAATCAAGGGACAACTCGTGACGTAAGCACCAATGAGGGCGCATTATGTCTGTCTTTCCGGCTCATGCCGAAGGTGTTGTAGATGTAGGAAATGTGCCCATGTCCCAGTGCTCACCCCTACACATAAGCACGGCCTATTCAGTGTCACACACTCATTCACGGCCAATATCAATGAAACCGGCTCAGGCTGTGAATTTTAAATGTAGGAGATGTGCCTGCTGTACAGTTCTCACCCCTACTCACAAACACGGGTCGCTCTGTGACACTCACTCACTTAGAGCTCTGTGACACTCACTCACTTAGAGCCCCCATCAATAAACGCGAAGTGCGTTCTGTATGCAGAAAACCCATCAGTAGACACGAAATGTGCGTGCACGCCTCACTGAGTGTGGACCCACAAGCAAACACTGTATGCTATGCGCAGCACACACACAGCGACCAGAGCCCAGATACCATTCTTGCCTAGCGTTAAGCATAAAAGCATGGGAAATGATCCCGGGCGTGTCAGATTGGGTAATAAACACTATAAAACGAGGCTATTTACTGCAGTTCGCTCGCAGACCCCCGCTATTTCGAGCCAGGGCAGAAACCACGGTGAAAGAAGTTGTTTAGCGAGATTTTAAAAGAAAAGGTGCTATATAAACCGTTCAGCTGATTCAGAGCAATGCAGGTTTCTACAGCAGATATTACCTCGTCCCAAAGAAGGATGACGGTCTCAGACCCATCCTAGATCTCAGGTGTTTGAACAAAGCCCTCATGCAGAGTTCGTTTAAAAATGCTCACGACTAGACAGACTCGCGCAAATAGCCAGAGAGACTGGTTTATCTCAGTGGATCTGAGAGATGCCTATATCAGATTCAAATAACGCCCCATCACAGGCCTTTCTTGCAATTCACCTTCGAGGGTCAGAGCTATCAGTACACTGTCCTGCCGTTTGGTCTGTCCTTGGCACCTCGTACATTCATGAAGTGCATGGACGCAGTGCTTGCTCCCCTGAGATAACAAGGGATGTGAATTTTTAACTCTTTGGATGACTGGCTATGGTATCTTACATAAACATGGCAGTGGTATCTTACATAAACCACCAGGGCGGTCTCAGATCACGGAGCCTCCACACACTGGTGGAACGCCTCCTTGTGTGGTCGCAGCACAACCTGCGCTCGCTGAGAGCAGCGCACATGCCAGGATGTCAGAATGTGGGTCCAGACAGGCTGTCCAGAGACAATGTTCCCACAGAGGAATGGTCCCTGCACTCCCAGGTAGTCCAGTTACTATGGGACACCTTTGGCTGCCCAGCATTTTTCATGAAAGGAAGGGGCACGCTGGCCCATGTATGGCACAGCTGCTTGCTTTATGCATTTCCTCCGGTCGCACTGTTACCACAGGTGACCAAGCGAATGCCGCTCTGGAGGAAACAGGTTTGGTTCCCAGAGCTGATCCAGCTAGTGAACACAACCCCATGGATCTCCTCTCTCAGGCCAGGGGCGCACCTGCACGTCTGGGCCATCAACGGGTACCCGCGGATTTCCCAGAGGGAGTATTGAACACTATTACACAGACGAGAGTGCCTTCTACTAGAAGGCTTTACGCTTCAAAGTGGTCAGTGTTTTCTGGCTGGTGCTCAGATCAAAACATAGACCCACACCGCTGTAGCAGAGATTCTCTCCTTCCTACACGAGCTGTTGGAGAAGGGCAGGTCCCCCTACACCCTCAAAGTGTATGTGCTTCCATAGCAGCGTTTGTCATACCTATGCTTGGCCAACCACTGGGAAGGAACGATCTCATCATTCGTTTCCTGAGAGGTGCTAGGAGATTAAACCCTCCCCGGCCCCCTCTGGTTCCGGTCTGGGACCTCTCTACGGTACTGGACGCTATGAAGGGCGGCAGCTTCAAATCGCTGCAGTTCATGGATTTGCGGTATCTTTCCTTGTGGCTCTCGCCTCGGTCAAGCGAGTGGGTGACCTGCACGCGCTCTCTGTGAGTGCTACGTGTATCGAGTTTGGACCTAACGATACATGGTAATGTCCCCAAAGTGCCTTCAACTCCATTCACAGCACAGGTCATTTCACTGTCAGCTCTTCCAAGATCTGATAGTGAGGGTGATGTGAACCTCCTCTGCCTGGTCAGGGTGCTGAGGATATATATCAGACAGTCTGGATTTACCCACTATTATGTATATTGCTCATCGTTCACTGTTTTCCTAGACCCACCAGGGGTAGGTGGCCCTGGGTGTGAGGTCCCTTTCAATGCTGCTTACAGCTTTAAAGTGCCACAATTATGCCATTTTCAATATTGCCTTTCAAAGCTGTGTGTAATTTACCTGTATGTGAATGTAATGTGCACTTTAATGAGAGATGAAATACAAGACAGGAAACCATTTTGTTTTTAAATGGGCAGTTTGAATAATGAAATAATAAACAGGATATTATATTCTAATTATTTGTATTATTCCAAGCATAGGCCTCTGACATTTTGTTGACAACATCTTGGCACCTCATTATTGTTTTAGGTGCTTCACCTGTTTGTCTTCCTATTTATTCTCCTGGTGTCTGCAGGTCTGTGCTGATCCATTGTTTTACATCAGTTGTTACTTGTGCTCTGTTTAATGTCTACCCGTATTGCTGTTTTCTGCCTTGCAGAGTTGTGCTTTGTTCAAAGACTGGCTGTCTTTACCCCTCAGGGTAGTTCATGTTTGTTTTGTTTATTTTTATTATTAAAAAGTAAACATTTTCTCCTGCATTGACTCCTTGCCTTATAACTTCAGTACCATGACAGAATGTATCAGCCAAATTAGAACTCAGGAGAAAATAGCCAACCTCTACAACCAGCAGCCCCCTCTACCAAATATGGTTCAATTATCGGCATTGAGTTTCCTCTGGCAACGGGGACTGACCTGAGGGATTCACCTTGAAATTCAGGAGTGCTGTAAAGGGACTGGAGTATAATGATTCAGCTCCCAAGGACTTGTTTTCTTATACCCTTGATGAGCCCATCAGTACCTGAAAGAGGTACAGCACTTAACACCTGTCTTTTGGAGGCTTTTGTGGACGTAATAGCCCACAACGGCACTTTTCCTGACATGGCTGCCTGTTCAGAGTCTCTTCACATGATGGCCCCCATGCTAGTGTCTCATCACAAAATGGCTGCCAGCACAGAGCCTCTTCACAGAATGGCATCCATTCCTGAGACTTCTCCCATTATGGCCACCACTCCTGAACCTTGTCCTGTTAAGGCTGCCTTTCCAGAGACTCTCCACAAGATGGCTGCCAGTTTGGAACCTCTTCACCGGATGGGCCCAATGCTTTTGAGACTGGCTTTCAGTGTGGCAGATCCAGAACGCAGTCCGGTTAGCACTCAGAATCCAATCAAGAACCTATTTCAGTCTGGGAACCCTCAGTGTCCACTCAAGAAACCTCTGCAGTTCCTGAGTCCAGAGCATACTCCTACCTATGAAACCCTGTGTGCACCCATGTGGTGGTTTCCAGCTCCACTTGATCTAACATTGTAGCAGTCTCTTTCGTCTATTTGCTGTGGTGGTCATCTGCTCCACCATAGGGATCTTCGGTCATGCCTGCTCTGCTGCGGTGGTCTTCTGCACCACCGTGGAGACCTTCAGCTTTCACTCAGCGGTTCTGGTGGGATTGAGCTCCACATTCTCCAACTAGTGGGCTTACGCTCCACCCTTGCTTACTGCTCTGCCAGAATTTTCTGGTCTACCTCTTGGCTTTAGGCCCTCTTCTGCCACACAGGCCTGACCCAACATACCTCCCTCCTGGTCCGACTCCATTCCACCTCCCTCCTGGATTCCTTTTTCTTTTGAAGGAGAATCTTGAGGGCAGGGGGGTTCTTCATGGTTTTCTGCTAGTGTTTTTAGATGGCCACCAGAGGGACACTGTTTTGTGTGAGCACATGTTTGCTTGTGTGTTTGTAGGTGCCATGTCCTCACCATGTGCTAGGTGCAATTGTCTATTCCCTCCCATATCGTTACCTTATTTTTGCTTCAGTTGCTCCTCGTTTGTCAATCTATTTACTCTCCTGGTGTCTGCTGTCCTGTGCTAATCCATTATTTTAATTCAGAGTTACTTACACGTATTGCTGCCATATTCCTGCCTTGCAGTGTTGTGCTTTTTTTTCAAGCCTGCCTGCCTTTTGCCCCTCTAAGGGTAGTTTTTGTTTGTTCTATTTCATTTTATTATTAAAAAGTATAATTTTTACGGTAATGCTTTATAATAGATAACACTTATTAATTGCTTATTAGTATGCATATTACTAGAATAATAGCCATGTATTAGTGCTAATTAAGAACATTTTAATGCCTTATTCTACTTGAACTTATTCTTCGTCCCTAATCTTACACAATACCTAAACCTAACAACTAACTTACTAATTATTAATAAGCAGCAGATTAAGAATTTATTGAGAGAAATGTCATGGTTAATAGTTAACGAGTGTTACCTATTCTAAAGTGTTGCCAATTTTTCTTCTGAATTTAAGTCCACGCCTCACTCTCTGATACCATGACAAAAACAGCCCTGGGAAAGCATAAGCCTATACATGCATGGACATAATTACACCACTGATCTAATAGAACTAGAAGGGAGATGTAGCCACAATCAGATGGCAAAAGTAGGTAATGTAACTACAATAAGAAGTTTGTCATTTCCAGAAGAGGCCTGTGCAATAGGGTGACTATTCATCCTCTTTTTCCCATACACTCTTCGGACCTAAAAGAAAATGTGATTTCTAAATTGCCCAAAATGTCTGGGGTTCACTATTCATTGTGAGTTTTTGCATTGTTTTAACCTTTCTCTTTAGCTCTCCGCCTTCTAGCCCACCACCACTGGTCAGTCATGTACACAAACATTGGTCAAACTGCATCCCAATTATCTCTTATGTTTATTTGTCTTTTCTCACCCTAGACCTGATAGTGCTGAATGAGGAGAGTCAAGAACCGATTGAAATGGAAGAGAGAGATCAATATAAGAATCAACATGATTATATAACTGGAGAAACATCTTTGAGTTGCTCACAGACTGAAATAAGTTCAAGAAAAATGGATCAAAAGACCAGAAGTAGTAGTTATTTCACTTGCCAACAGTGTGGAAAGTGTTTAAGTAAAAAAGAAGGTATTAAAAGACACATGAGAATTCACACAGGAGAGAAGCCTTATGCCTGCCATCAGTGTGGAAAACATTTCAGTAAAAAAGAAGGTATTAAAACACACATGAGAGTTCACACAGGAGAGAAGCCCTATGCCTGCCATCATTGTGGAAAGTGTTTCAGTCAAAAAGTAACTCTTAAAAGCCACATTAGAATTCACACTGGAGAGAGGCCATTCATATGCCCTCAGTGTGGAAAGAGTTTCACTCATTCTGGAAACCTTGGAGACCACATGAGTGTTCACACTGGAGAGAAGCCTTATTCCTGCCAACAGTGTGGAAAAAGTTTCAACCGGAAAAGTAGTCTTAATTGCCATATGACAGTTCACAGTAGAGTGAGTCTTTTCACCTGCCAACAGTGTGGTATAAGTTTCAGTCAAAAAGGAAGCTTTAACCAACACATGAGTATTCACAATAGAGAGCAGCCTTATACCTGCCAACAGTGTGGAAATAGTTTTCAACAACATGAAAATCTTGAAGTCCATTTGAGAACTCATAGAGAGGAACCCTACATATGCCCTCTGTGTGGAAAGAGTCTCAGTCAAAAACAACACTTTGAAAACCACATGAGAATTCACTCTGGAGATCAACCCTACACATGCACTCAGTGCGGAAAGAGTTTCAATTACAAACGACACTTTGAAGACCACATAAGAACTCACACTGGAGAGAAGCCTTTCATCTGCCAACAATGTGGAAAATGTTTCAATATGAAGGGAAGCCTTAATAGGCACATGAGACTTCACACTGGAGAGAAGCCATTTACATGTGGTCACTGCGGAAAGAGTTTCAAAAATAAAGCAGCACTTAAGTACCACATGAGTTTTCACAAATAAGAGAACAGTTTTATGTAATCTGTCGAATTGTGGAAATTTTCACAGACAGGAAACATTGTTAAGAATCATGTTATAACACCAGAGAGAAGGCTGAATCGGATCAGAAATAAACAGTCTTTGAATGACCTTCGCTTTTCCCACTTTCAACCACTCTGTCCCCATTTTTTTCATGGGGGGTGGGGATCAATGGGCAGGTAAATGCATTTTTTTTCTGATCTTTTGGTCAAATGGATTAACACATTCACACAATTTACAGATAAATGTGAAATGAGACAATGAAAAACATAAGGAGAGCAACAGCTTTCTACAAAACATCACCTAATGCTGTGGATGCATGTTAGAAGTGGGGATTGGTGGAGAATATCATGCTTTGTACATTTTTCATCTTCAAACTGAAATTAAAACTTCAGCTGGCAAAGTTTACATCCCATCTGGTAAGATGCTTGCCATTGTGTTTATGCGTTAGATCTGTGGGTGAAGAGTAGGCAGTATTTTGAGGCTGTTTGAATACATTGATCAACTCGCATGTGTCAGTGTTTTTACGAATAGATTAAATGAAACGGGACCAATTTAATCTTGACAATCTATGTATCATTATAAAGATCTAAGCCTCAAGCATCGACGAAAGTTTGCTGTTTTTCAATGGAAAGCTTATAAAGACTGTATTTGCTACATTTGTGTAAGCAGTACACATAAAAACATGAACATTAGAAATGCTGTACATACCAGATCAATCGTAATAACGAGTCATAAACACATCCACAGCTGTAAATCCCGGTTTAGTTAGAAAGGTAAGGGTCCACTGAACGACATCTCATGAAGCACGTTTAGTCCAACGAAGCAATAACGTAATATGGATCATAATTCCTTTGTTTGCGTTTCAGTTCTTCAGCAACAGAACTGTTTGTGTCTGTTATGGAATAACTCACGGTCGAAAACTGCGTCTTGGTAGTAAAAACACAGCATGGTTTTGCAGCAGTGTCACAAACAGAATGAGGCGATCCACCGGAAAAAAGAATGAATGAAAGATAGGCGAAAGATGGTATATTTGAATTCTGGCGCTCCCTCGTGACGCGCTCTGACGCACCTGTCAGCTGATGGAGGCGGAACTTATAGCGATCGCCTTTTTCTTTGTTTTATTTTTTAACAGTTTTAATTTATGTGAGAGTGTGTTTTATGTTGAATGTGAATGTGTCTGCATGATTACCATCTGTTTGAGTGCAAATCAGCTCGCTATTACTGTATGATCATGGCTATCAAAGTGAACGCGTCTATATGAATAGAGAGAGTGGATTATTTACTTTTATGGCACATTTGTGTTACTACCATCTGTATAAGTGGCCAACAGCAATTATTTGCATCGTAATTCATTTTAAATGCTGCATTTCTAACAATCTCAGGATTTTCTGTAATTGGCATGCAAAGTTAAATCTTTTTTTATTTTTCTTATTTTTCTTACTCAAATTATTCTTATTGTATTTTTCTAGTGCTCAAAAAAATCACTTATATGATGTCTAAGTTTCTGTCTAGTGTTTTATAATTGAAAGAAACTATGCAGTGTTATGTTTAATGACTAAATTGTTTGTAGAAGCCTTCAATACAGTTGGTAAATATTTTTCTTATATTTGGGGGCATGGGGGTGTAGACATAGTCTCATAAAAATATTTGCAGGAGTGTCATTTTTCATGATGTCTTGTTCAGATTTGAAATAAAAAAACTCATGAGACATGTGGCTTCGAACCCATTACTTTTCTAGATTGCTCCAGGACTCATTTCATGTACTTTTATATCAAATAAAAAAATATCTTAAGTGTGGTAAAAAAAATTCAAGGCACTTCAGTGTCTATAACTTTAAATATTTTTGAGCATTATCAATTTTATGTTATGATTTATGACACCAAAATTATGTTTGTAACATACTGAAGTAGGAAACTGTTACAATTATATGTTAGGTAGAGCACCTTCAGCTGTAAGTCCCATAATGGGGGGTCAGGTTAAGCAAACCACTAAAAATGGATACTGATGCAATAATCATATTGTACAGAAGTTTTACAATTTTAACCAGCAGCAGTTTTACCTTTATTTTAAATATGACAACTAAAAAAATTAATAAAAAAAATCTTACTATTCCACTATAAACTAAATGTCAGTATTTAATAATAATATACATGTAAATAACCAAAATATTTTATATTATTTTATATTATAACATTTTATTGTTATTTTGATTATAACTAAGGAGCAAAGAAATATATTATGATTGCAATATTCCAATTGTCCTGTAAAATAAAAAGGGAGTTTTTATTACTAATGACAATAAAAAAGTAATTGTAATTTTTTTTATTTAAATGTTAACCATTGTTTGTAAATGTTTTAACATTGTTAAAACCATTGAAAATGATTGCAGTAAAATAAAGTTAGTATTTTAATTATTATCATCATTATTTTTATTAATCATTTTATTAAAAATCATTTATTTCATTATAAATGCTGACTTTTTTAAGAGCAATAATATTCTAATATGTTTTTTATTAATTTAACTGGTATAAATTAAAATACAAATTACATTTATATTCATTATTATTATTATTAATAAATGCATACATACATACAGTATTATTGTAATCATATTTCTTTACCATATTATTATTCAAATAATAAAAAAGATCATATTGTGGTTGCTATTACTATCAATTTATATATTTTATTAAACGCTATGATTAATGTCATATTTTATAATGTCATTTTATAATGTCAGAAACTTGAAGTTGATTTCAGTCTTGTGAGGAATCAATTATATTTATGATACAAAAATGAATTCAAATCTGATCTCAAGTTGATTTATCATTGCATTTTATTTCTTCACATAATCAAGAGAAAAATTTATTACATTTCACAAACATGATTAATGAAGAACTTTTAAATTAAAAGGACATTTTGATAGAAATAATACAAATGATTGATATGACACTTCTATAAAAATAAATGTAAATTTTCTCTCTCACACACACACACACACACATTGATCTCTCTGTCATTAGGAGGATTTCTGACACATTTATTCTGTTATTTCAGTGATAGACATTCATTCAGCTGCAGTATTAATGTCATGAAGAGACAATAACATCTCACTGTTACTGATTTATCATTCAGCTCAAAGCATTATGGGTAGAATCTTTCATGAGTCACTTCTGATTCATCAACACAGTTTCACCGATGATCCAGTAAGATAAACCCTAAACCCAGGATAGAGCGGCTGAGTGAATGTGGTCTGGACTGTGTGGATGAGGCTCATTGTATCAGAGACGCTATAGAAGGACAGAGTTCCTGCACTGTGATCCACATACACTCCTATTCTCCTGCTAATGGACTTCACAGGGAGAACAGTCACTATGTTATTGTGTATGAATGAGTAACTGGAGCGAGAGCAGTACAAACTCCAGGACTGATCGTTAAATCCAAACCAACACTCAACACCCCGTCCCTTCCTGCTGATGCTCTTATATGACACTGATATAAACACATGTCCACTCCACTCAATCTCCCAATAACAGCGCCCACACACACTCTCTTTACACAACACCTGAGGGCACAAATCAAATCTGTCTGGATGATCAGGATACAGCTTTTTCTGTCTCACATCTGTCACCTTTTTGTTCTCCTCAGACAGAATGAGTTCAGTGTGTGCTGTGTTTGGATCCAGTGTGAGAAAACAGGCATCTAAACACAAGAACAGTGAGATTAATAACAACAACAACAACCACTACTGCAATGTGTGTGTGTATGTGTGTAGGTGTGTGAGAGAGAGTGTCTTTTTTTAGGTAATTAGACTGTTTTTCATATTTAGACAATTCGATCATCGATAGAAGACATTGCATAGTTGAATCCTTCAAAAAATAACTAAAGTGAAATGAATTGGTTTCTTGTTAGAGAAACCAATCCACTTTGATTGTGTGAATAAATAAATGAGCCAATGTTTCCCATCTGGCTACCACATCCCGCAGCATGTGTATAA
This sequence comes from Carassius carassius, assembly GCF_963082965.1. Taxonomy (NCBI): domain Eukaryota; kingdom Metazoa; phylum Chordata; class Actinopteri; order Cypriniformes; family Cyprinidae; genus Carassius; species Carassius carassius. The sequence continues at coordinate 29,393,821 of NC_081776.1, forward strand.
AAGGCAGCAGGTGCACCACATTAATTCATATTTTCACTTCGGAGCCAAGCGTTGGTGTATCACTACTGCTCTCCCCTCTTCAAATGATTGCAAAAGATGAGTGCGGGTGTGACGGCAATCACAGTGGTGGTTGTGGTCTCACCAAAAAAAAAAATAATATTTTGTGGAGACAGTCAGATTTGGAGTGTGCGGTGGCCAACTCCAGCACTAAAGAGCAATCTCTAAAAGAGTAACACAGGTGACCACGTCTTTTTAAAGATGTCTTATCACCTGTGTGTTTCTGAATGTAGTTGTTTCCTGGAGCCACAGGATGGTCACGATTGCTGCCTCACATGTCTGGGCATTCAGCATGCTGAGTAAACATTCGGGGATGGTGCATATTTTCTATGTGGGGACATGAACATCGGCGCTGCGTCCCATGAAGTCAGAGGTGATTTGAGGATTATGGTGAGGGCAATGCTGTTGAAAGCTTTATCCAGCAGTTCTCAGCAGCACAGAAGACTGAGGCGATTAAACATCATGTGCCGCTAGTGCAAGAGGCCCTGAGACGGGCACTCCGGACATGGAGGAGACTACTCATCGGGAGATAGTGGCCATACCACTCCCTCCCCCGGAGGAGGACCGGGTGGAGAATCTTTTGCTTCATTATGTGTTTGTTTCCCCGCCGGACCAGCAGCCAGCGGTATCCAAAACTTCAATAAAAGAGCAGTTTTCTCGTTCTCTGGGACTCAAGAGGAAGAGAGTCGTGAACCATGCATCACGAGATCACTTCCCTCCTCTCTCGTCAGTGAGCAGCAGTGGGTTGCCCAAGAGCACCCCACTACTGCCCATTCATGGAACCAGGTAAGGGCTGTAGCACTCGAGTCCCCACTTCATGTCATCACACGCAAGGCTGTCACAAGCCTTAAGCCGGGCTCCTACATTTTCTTCCGTAGGAGGAGGAATCAGGTGTGTGTCACACTTCACACCCTGACTCCACCCTTTGCTATCACAGGCCCTGGGGTGGGTCCCTGTGTCCTACCATGCTGCCCCAGTGTGTGTGTAAGCAGTTCCGTTTGTTCCACTGGCACGGTCTCTCTGAGCCTGGTTAGTGCTTCCCAGTCCATCTCAGTGGCTCTTGAGCACCATCAGACTCGACTATGCGATTCAGTTCACCCGGTGTCCCCCCAAGTTCAGGGGCATCAGGTTCACATCAGTCAAGGCTGTTGATGCCCCTGTTTTGCATGCAAAAATCGCAGTCCTGATGGTGAAGGACGTGATTCAGCCAGTTTCTCCAGCTGATATGAAGTCAGGGTTTTACAGCCCTTACTTCATTGTGCCTAAGAAAGGTGGTGGGTTACAACTGATCCTTGATCTGCTTAACTGTGCACTTCACAAGCTGTTGTTCAAGATGTTGATGCAGAAGTGCATTTTGGAATGCATGGTTCCCCTAGACTGGTTTGCAGGGATCGACCTAAATGATGTATACTTTCATGTCTCAATCATCCTGCAGTACAGGCCATTTCTGCGATTCGCATTACAGTGTAGGGCATATTAATCCTTTGGGCTGTCCCAGTAGCCTCACGTCTTTACCAAATACCAAAACTTTCAACCCGTGTCCAGATCTCGGGCCAGATCTCTGGTTCCCGAAAACTCATGCTCCTCCCGACAGCCCCTCCCTGGCCAAATCCTCTGAGGAAGGATCTGCTTTCTCAGAGATGGGGCACCCTCTGGCACCCGCGTCTGGACCTGTGGAAGCTCCACGTGTGGTCTCTGGATGGGACACAGAGATTCTAGGTGACCTACCCCAGGAGGTAGCACTTCACTATCGATTCAGCATGTGCCCCTTCCACAATATGAGCCTGTGCTCTAAAGTGGAACCAGTTTATTGAATGGTTTTCCTCTCATCACAAGGACCCCTGGAAATGTTCGATCAGTGCCGTGCTTTTCTTCTTGCAGGTTCCTTAGGGGGGCCAGGAGGATAAATCCTCCTAGGTCTCCCTCCCTACCCTCTTGGTATTTGGTTTTAGTGCTGAGAGCCCTACAAGCTGCCCCATTCAAGCCTTTGTACCCTCATGTACTACTCATGACTGCGTGCGCCTCGATCAAGAGGTTGGGGAACCTGCAGCCATTTTCAGTTAGTGAATCATGCCTTGAGTTTGGTTCAGCTGACAGTGCAACGCTGAGTCCTCCAGCACTCCGGTGGCCAGACGTGGCAGAACATCCGGCACTAGGCCTTTCAGCCAATTAATTCCTTGAAATCTGGTGTATTGCTAGTGCCTAAAAGAGTGACCCAGTTGGTATACCATGTGTGTATGTCAAGGATACAGTTACTAGGGCCATGTTTCCCCAGGCAGACTACATATTGCGCCTCATAGGAAGGGTCAAGGGGCTTACACAGAGCACTGGAGGGCTTAGCACCTGTTGTGCTTTGGTAGGGATCCCAATTCATGGGTCATCACCAACGTGAGAGTCTTGGTTACCCCCATTCCCTGAAGGAGGGAATGCAGAGGTCAAGTCCCTTCAGCACAGTTGCTGTACAACCGCTGAGCTGCTGGGTCACCGGCTCGGTTCCTTAGTGAAAAGATGGATTAATGTGGTGCACCTGCTGCCTTTTATACACGTGCTGCGGGGTGTTGCAGCCAGATGTGAAATATTGCATGGCAATGTCTATTGGCTAATTTAGTTACACTCGATCCCAATTCGTCAGTCATCACCGACGTAATGTCTCCATTCCCTCCTTCAGGGAACGAGGGTTACATACATAACTGAGACATTACCACTGATGTACCATTATTTCAACCATTTTTAAAAACATAATTCAAATGCTAATCAGTTTAACAAAAACGTGGTTTATAGTTGTACTATATAACAGTCAAGAACCGGTTGCATCGGTTTTAGGATCATCAGTACACCTAACCGAAAACCGTTTCTGTCAGACGCGTCCGATTCAAAAACCGAGGAGCTGATGATACTGCGGATGCGTGATTCAGCGTGAAGCCGACTGACTCACAGAGCATCTGAACCAAACTGATTCTTTTGGTGATTGATTCTGAACTGATTCTGTGCTAATGTTATGAGCGCGGGTAAAACGAAGGCTTGAATGAAGGGCAATCGGGAAAAACGTAAGTTTATTTACTAACAAATAAATCACAATGGATTATGTATAGTAAGTGAATCATGGTTTCTGCACTGATGATATCTAATTTATTTACTTCATATCTTCAAGACTTAAATCCTCGTATGCACATCATTGCTGTTACTGTTTTTGGCTATGTTGTTGAAAAAAAACTTAATTGTAAACTTTTCATGATTATGAGGTTTTTAACTGACTGAAGTTATTATTACTGACTTTATATATTTGAATGTTTGATAGACTTGACGCCATTACATCATCGCCAATGACGTCATTAATGATGAGGTTTGAGCACATTTTAGCTAGTTAGTTAGTTAGTTTACACTTCAACTGACCAAAATGAGCAAAATTCTTCTGGCATTTGAAAAAGAAAGCTTAGTAGATTTTAGAGGGAGATATTTTAGAGATTAAATCAACTTAGATCTAGAAGGTACTCTAATATTGTAAAAAAAAAAATTTTTATTACCATATAGGGCACAAGATGATATGTATTTTTTATCTGTAATTTAATGCACAAATAAATGTGAGCACAGTTCACTTATAATAGAAAATATGCGAAAATGAAAACATTTAAATGCATAAAATAACTCATTTTATATTCTGGCATTTAGGACTATTGACTTTTATCATTACGCATGCCTCATCCAGGAGTATTCAATGTTGGACAGCAAGCATTTAGGAGTTTCTAGAAGCTGAATAAACAAAGCTATAGTGAGCCCCTTTGTTAAAATACCTGGAGGTGAGGAATATTACAACAATTGTCGTTCACCCAGTATTACTTGATCTAATTTACAAATAAAATTAATTGTACTCAGTTGTGTTTTAGGCACTAAAACAGTCCTGTAAATTAAAATCAAACATTGAAATAATAAAGATTTCTGTGCCACCCCATGGTTGCTGGCACCTCCCTGGCCACCCCTATGAAAAACATCCTGGCTCCGCCATTGTGTATTAAACATCATATCACATGTCTTTTTTGGCAAGAACCAGACATGGGTGTCATTTAGGGTAAATAATTATTTTTTTTTTTTATGGGACATAATTTGACGTGACGTGACATACAGCCAAGTATGGTGACCCATACTAGGAATTTGTGCTCTGCTTTTAACCCATCCAAAGTGCACACACACAGCAGTGAACACACACCCAGAGCAGTGGGCAGCCATTTATGCTGCGGCGCCCGGGGAGCAGTTGGGGGTTCAGTGCCTTGCTCAAGGGCATCTAAGTCGTGGTATTGAGGGTGGAGAGAGCACTGTACATTCACTCACCCCACCTACAATTCCTGCCAACCCAAGACTTGAACTCACAACCCTTCGCTTGCGAGTCCGACTCTCTAACCATTAGGCCACGACTTCCCCTTTGTATTTAAAGAGATTACAATTTAATAATGTCTAAATGTATAATTATATTTCCACGATTATTTCAAACAGCGAATAAATTATATATAGAGAGTGACATTATCACTAACAGTCATCTATCGCGAGTTTAAACACTTTTTGCCCCAAGTCCCCATACGTGGCCAGCCTTACACACACTCCGCCTGTGACAGAGATGTCTTTTAGAGATTATAAATGCAGCGCTCTTTGCTTGCATTCTGCCAGACCATGCACACAGCAGCCGCTTGCTTTAGTTAAAAATAACAATGTTCTGTGAATGTTTATGCTTTAATAACAATTTTTTATCAAGAGTGTGTATGCTGGGATTTCATAAATTTCATAAATTGTAAATATAATGTAGCATATTTTCTGGACTATAAGTCGCGCTTTTTTTCATAGTTTGGCTGGTCCTGTGACTTATAGTCAGGTGCGACTTATCAAAATTAATTTGACATGAACCGAGAGAAATTAACCAAGAGAAATGAACCAATAGAAAACATTACCGTCTCCAGCCGCGAGAGGGCGCTCTATGCTGCTCAGTGCTCCCGTAGTCTACCACTGAAAACATAGAGCGCCCTCTCGCGGCTGGAGATGGTAATGTTTTCTCTTGGTTCTTGGTTCTAAATAAATGCGACTTATAGTCCAGTGCAACTTATATATGTTTTTCCCTCATCATGACGTATTTTTGGAATGATACAACTTATACTCAGGTGCGACTTATAGTCCGAAAAATACGGTAACTAGCAATGTTTTTAAATAAAGTAATCGGAACAGTAACGTGATTACTTTTAATAGAAGTAATTAGTAATTTGATTACATTTTCAGAGTAACTCGCTCAACACTGCATGGTGTATGAGAGTTAATCACAGCTGCTGTGAATTCTATAAATAATTTCATATATAGTTGTTTAAAACCCAAGGTTCAGCCATGTCACAGAAAGTATTCACCAATGGAATCATTCTATTTGGATGGGGAGTCATGAAAATGCAGATATTGGATATAACTTGTATCTTAAGTGTAATATAAACAGGCAGGACAAAAAATCTGATCTGATCAAATCTTTGCATTAAGCCTTGCAGTGTAAACACAGCCTCTTTCTCGCTCTCTCTCTCAACTTGGAAATGGTAAATGTGCTCTTTATTTTTATTCTACAATACACACTCAAATACAGGGAATGCTTTGGAATTGACCACTTGATTTTTTTCCTGGTAATGTAATAACTGAAAATTATGGTGTCTCACATCCATGTGAAATATATCTACAGAAAGCTTAACATGTCTTTTAAACGGATCAATTCAAAACGAAAGCATTATGTAATCTGTGAAGGTTGCATTTATTTCTAAAGGCGTGTCCACGTGAAGAGAGACAGCACTGTGAATTTCATCTTGCAGCCAACAACAAAACATTTGTTTATTTAAAAATAATTAAAATGTCTGCTTTTTCACAATTATTGGGCTACTTCTGCTTGTGCTTTGTGTCTAACGTAATGCATGTGCTTGAGCGCAGAATATATTAAGGCTCATTATAGATTATAGATGTAAATTTAATATATAATATTTGACATCTGACAGGAAACATCTTAGAGACGAACAAACACTCTTAAAAATACATCTTACACATGTAAATGCAGACATTAGATGTCTCCGAGATGTACATGTGTGATTAGGGTGAGTGCCTTATTGTCAGGTGCTGGAGCCACCTTCTGTAGATCTTATGGCACTAGTGCTGGTGTCCTCAAACATTAGTCTGGAGCCCTACAGTGGTTCTCGAAGTCAGAAAAGTCCTAACAGTGTTAGAAGAATGTTCTCTGTGGTATATTTTCACTGCAAAACAATAAGAAATTCTGCAAATATAATTGCAAATTTTGAGAAAAGCCACAGCAAAATCAGTAACAAAAAAATTAATAAAAATTGTAAAATCCTGGAAACCCTGTTTGGTAGACCTATATGCTTACAAAGTTGTTTGTATTCGAACATTTTCATGAATTTGTGATCTTATTATTATATAGCCTACTGTTGCTTTTCGGTAATAGTAGCTATAATATTGGAAAATGTATTTAATTAAATGGAGGTTGGAGTAAACTAATTTACCTGTTAAATATATAATTTCAGAATTAATAGCTCCAGTCTAGACCACAAGCAGAAAAGCCGTGGGGTCCTGCTCCACCTCTCAAATTAACTAAATATCTAGGTCAGTGGTTCTTAAACTTTTCACAGAGTACCCTCTCAGAAAATGTAGGCTTTCCAAGTACCACCATTGACATGGCTTGTGATGGGCATAAAGTTATAGACTTACTGTAATGCTTAATCTTAAGGTTTAGCATGGCTCCGATAAAGCCAAACATAAATTATAGAGATTTTGTTTAAGTGATTTTATTGTATGTTTAATCGTATCCTGAGTACCACCAATAGTGAGCCACAGTTGGAGAACCAATGATCTAACTTTGACAAAACAGTCCTGACGTATCCATCACTGTCAAATGTAGCCCAACACTTGGCTCATGTTTTACTTTAGGTTAATAATGCTATAATTATAGGCTACTATTGTCTAATAAAGCAATAAGCCCTGCGAAGCCGTGTTTTCTAGGAAACTTTGTCCAAAACTATGGACAAAGGCCCATTGTGACATCTTGATGAATCCCTCTGCTTTACTTAAATTTATCAGCTTAATTTATTTTAATAACACCTGTGGTTACTTCACGGCGTCCTCTTTTTTAGATTGCTCACACATCAGATTTAGGGACTAATGATCTATGAAGATGTCTCCTTACTCTTCTGTCTTTTATTTCTATTCTTATCTCTGTGGTCAGCTTTTGAGTCCAGTGTTGATGTTAAGTTATAATGACCTTGTTACATTGTGATGCAATATGTTATCCTATTTGGAAAGAGATTTAATTTACGCCACTACAGTTTCAGCTTGAAGTCGTGCTGGTATTAAACAATATTTCGAAGGTATTAAAAAAGTAGTAAAAGGTATTAAATTTAACTTAAGAAGTTCTGTATATACCCTGATGAACGACTAGTGACTAGAAAAATCTTACTCGGAGCAGACCTATTAAATACCCTCTAGACCTCTTAAAGTTTTAAAGCATTTTATAGTTGTTTGCATAAATTCTTATTTCAGAACGGTCTGTAATGGAGAGATGTCTTAACACTGATTTTTTTCCTCTGAAACACAAAAACGAAAATTGAAATAAAAAGGATATTTTATGTTTTGAGAATGGCCAGCCCTTCTCTACAGATATTGTGCTTTTGGTTTGGGCATTTTAAATCACATAAAGTCTACAAAATATAATGTCTCCCAAGACTCCCAAGAATCTAAAAAAAACTATAAAACATGTTCATAGACGGATACTTTACTGACATCTGGACTCTGTTTGAGATATAGTAAAACTTAAAGAGAGGGTTCAATATATTGTAAATGTATATTTCACATGCTAAAAAATATTGTATGGATGCAACTAAATAAAACCGCCGACTCAGGGCTCCCGTAGTTCTGACTGGAGCGAGGAGCGGATTTTTAAAAGTCGGAGCGTCGTGGTTTTCACTCGCTCCAGTGCTCCACCACTGCTCCATCACAAGTACAATTCATGCCAACAGCCCATAATATAACTGCATATTTATCAAGTATTTACATGACAAACATATTTAGCTATAGCTTGATACACATAATCTCTCCAATCAGAAGGTTATAATGACGCCAATAGTCAAGCGTTACAGGCTAGTTTGTCTCAAGGAGTTTGTCTGTTTCTTTTACTGATTATTTTCGGGTTAAAACATGATTTAAACAGATATAGCACATTCACACACAATCGCTTTAGCAATAATGCATTCAAACAAATGTAGTAATCTTAAAGGTGCTACTTCATCTGTAACTGATTTTGTAATCTGTAAAAAAAATGCATTGATCTGTAGATAAAATAACTGAAGAAAATGTACTGTTATTTTCATCACAAACAGAATTTGCACAGCAGAAAGCAGCAATTATACCTTTTATTGTTGACAATGTTATTAGTTTAGCGTTTGGTAGAAAAAAAAAGTTTACACTATTTTATTTTTAGAGGCTACATTATGAACATAACATTTTTACTTTATCCACGGAGTGAAGGTGGAGCGGTGTTTCTGGTATCAGTGAGCACGGATCGTAGTGATTATTAAATGCTCAGAGCGCGGAGGGGAAGTTGTTGCTGCTTCACCTTCCGGTGTAGACACGGTTAGACAGTGTCTGCTATATTTACAAATCATTTATATAAGAAATAGCAATAAATACATAAACTAAACCAGCAGCATAACGAGATGGAAATCTAGACTAGAAAATATATTTACACTTGCTCTGTCCTCCGTCCATGACACTGACTCACTGCGGAGCTGCCAGTTTAAATCTGAACAGCTCTTAATGCCGAGTGGATGGTTAGATGCATGATGGGCTAGTATTAACAAAATTATAATAAAATAAAATAACGATCTTTCCAGAATTAAGGTAATAACAGTTACTGCTTTTTTATCATCTTGTATCAGTTATAAATTTGACTGGTAAATGATAAAGAATTATATTACAACAAATAGATTAAATTATTATTTTTTTTGTTAAGGCAACTTCCTCTGAAATTAAGTTATAATAACTAATAAACTTTGTTGCGCTATACGGTAGGGGACACTTGAAGTGGATCAAAACCTTTCTTTAAAGTTGTTCTAAAACCAATATCTCCTAAAACCTGTTCTGCAAGTTTGAAACCCTCATAAGACACTGTCCATATGAAAGACAAATAGATTCACACCTTTATCACGACCCCCTTTTAAGGAAAGGCTATAAGACCAAGCGGAATCCTCTGCAGCTGCAGCGCTCGGGACTCCGCTCACTGACGCAGCTTCACCGTCTTTTTTACATCAACGGTTTGATTTTATAAAATCAGTTTGAGGCTAAAACAACTTATTGATCATGAGCCCAACATTTAGCAAGGCTGGAAAACTTTCAGTCTACCTGAAAGAAGACGTATTTCATTGAGCTAATGCTATTAAAGAGAGTAAAAAAAAAAAAAATACACCAGAAGCAAACTGAACTCTCTAACTGAACTCTGCTCTTTCATTGAAAAGTATGCATTTTATTTATTCAGAGGCTATATGGTTGAAATAATATTTTAGTTCAAAACTTTAAGTGCCATTGTTTAAAAAATGCTTTATTGACTATTATTTCATAGACCTTTAGTTGTTATGCTTTAAAATCCCATGTCATTTGTAATTTCACTGTATTTTCATCTCCTAAATTACTACCCCAATTCTATAATTAATTAAGGCCGATGGCATTTTTTATGACATTATTTACTTTTATTTTTATAATAATTGTAGCCTACATAAATGGGTGAATCAAAACAATTATGATAACTTTTTAACTGCAGGCCTATAGATTACAAATCATTACATTACAAATATTTGGATAGTCCCTTATTCCTACCCTTATTTTTATAAAGAATAAATATCTATTTTCTTCATGAATAAATATTATAAATAAAGAATAAAAGAAAGAATCTCAATTAGCCCTTATTTTCCATTTCTGAGTTAATTTGCAACTCTAATGATGATGTGACTCCCCTGACAGTGGCATGTTCCTCAAAAAGAAATAAAAAATAATAATAAAAAAGTTGTTAGAGCTATGTGAGCGATTAATACATTTAAAATAGAAAAAAAGTGGGTGCTTGGTTTCTGAAGTGGAAAACGAAAATTCAATTAAATTCAATTCAAGTTCATTTGTATAGCGCTTTTTACAATATAAATCATTACAAAGCAACTTTACATAAAATTATGTTTCTACAATATTTAGTAATAGCTTGTAAGTGGTGACTGTCAGTTTGTGCACGTATGACAGGATTTTTAGAAAAGACGTAGTCAGCCAGACGATGAATATTATTAATATTATTAATAATTAATAATTATTATATAATGCAGTCACACTTGTAGCAGTATTTGTACACGAAACTTGTAAATAGTTAACAACATAGTCTAGATTAGGCCCATACTCTGTTCCTAAGTATATAATGTAAATTTGTTAACCCACAATAACAGATTTTAACCGATTAATCGCCTTTTTTTTTTTTGTGCATGTTTTTTTTATTTTTATAAACGCGCTAAAAAAAATTGTGAGAGTTGCATTTTATTACATTCAGAAATTATAATGGCAGGCCTAATAATGTTATAATGTGCTAACAGGATATTTTAAATTGGCTTCATTTTATAACAAATCATTTAAATTTAACAAATTTATCAGAACAAAACAATAATTAAAAATATATAATTCTAGTGGATAAATATAATTGCAGTATATAATAGGCTTATAAAAAACAACATAAAATAGTTGCAAATAATTTTAAGCGAAACATAAACTCTTATTTGGGAGAAATCCAAACGTTTCCATATTTGTGATGTTGCGTGACGGAAAAAAAAATCATAATGAGCAAAAAAATATGCCAGTTGTACTGCTGCTCTTGCTTGTTTCCGAACCGAAGTTTAAATTAGACCGGATATCCAGTAGTGTTTGTTGATCATACTGTATGAGAGTCTGTACTGTCTGATCAAAAGTAAGTATCCTAAGTAACACAAATAACACAAAATAACACGAAAAACGGCAAAGTTTGCACAGAGCGCTTGACAGCGATGCCATCACAGCGGCACGCAGGAAGTGAACATTTGTGAACAATTCTGGATGTCCACCTACTGTATATGAGTTTAATTCCATAAAATTGACAGAGAGGCAGCCGTGGTACCATGGTTTTGTTGCAAGATCAGTTTTGTGTTTTCTTCCACTGCATACGTGTAGCATATGCACTCGATTTAGCCTCATATGCTGATGATTACAGTAACTAGCTGAAAAAAAACTATTATTAAAAATAGAATAAAGATTTGGAACTTGTGAACATGTCTGATACATATGTGTATATATTAATGTTTGTCACAAAATAACATATTAAGATTAAGGCACAGCCTTTATTTGAGATTAAAGTCTAAAATTTGAGATTACAAATACATATAAGCTTATGTTAATAACACATGTAGGGTAAAACGGGACAAGATGACCCTCCACTCTCACCCTAAATTTTTTGATCATAGACAGCATTTTTGTCATTTCATCTCATTATCAATGTTTATGAATTAAGTCAGTTGAAACTGTTTTGAGGTTGATTTAGTTTTGTGTCACTTAAAAATCTGTAACTGTATTTTGACATTGTGTATTTGAAAAGTAGGGATCTGTGAACACATTAATATTTTCAGATTTGTGAAGTAAACAATTTATCTTGAAGTGAAATTATCAAATTAAACCCTTAAGAATTGGCACAGAATTTAGGTTTAAATGTAATAATTATTATAATTCAAAAGTAGCTTTCAGTTGATTCTCTTGGATTCTGGTTATTCAGCTATTTTGCCAAAACACATTGTTAGAATAATTTAGTATTTATAGAAATGGTTAATGTTTCATTAATAAATAATTAATAAATATTAATATAAAACGATATAAGAGGTAATTTACTCGGTGTGTGGTTTTTAAGAATAAATATGAAGCTGTATTACACCTTTAGTGTTAATTTGTTTATTTAGTTGTCATAGCTCAAATGCCAAATTATTCTAATTCTTTCCCATATCAACTTGGCTGATGCATTATTGTCATCATCCTATATATTTGAGGTGGGCTAACTACAGCTCCTGGACACATATGGCCCACTCAGTGTTGCCAACTGTTCTGACCCCCTTAGCGACTTTTTTCCAAAAAAGCAACTAGCGACAAATCTAGTGACTTTCTTAGACGAACCTTATTTAGGCCCAATCCCAATTATACCCTGTGTCTCAATACTCTTTTGGTTGGAGGGGAAGGGGTAAGGGAAAGGGTCAGATAGCCCTTCAAAGGAAGATTTTTCGGGGCCACACTTCAAACAAAGGGGTATGAATTATCTCGGCAACATGGCTGCTACAGCGAACAAAAAGATACATAAATGTAAGCTTTTTTGGCATTTAAAAAAAAAAAGATTTTAATGAAAATTAATCATTTGTTTTATGTTACATTGAATTGTGCGTTCATATTAACGGTCATGTAAATCGCTAATATTTGCTAACGTCATATCATTACAGACTGCATGACGGTCCCAAAGCATATGTCTGATCAGAGCGATAACTGCTGTAGACACTGATGGGGGCTAATCCCCCCAATAATTAGAAATCGCTAAACCATTTTCTCAAAGAAAGAGAGAGAGAGAGAGAGAAGAGAGAGAGAAATGGAAATTGCGTGTATGCATCTGTGCGTTTATCTTTTTAGAGTTTACTTAAAAACAGCGGTTGTATCCTCTCGTTGCTGGAAAATATAATGTAGCGATTCAGTATTTAAACTCTATTTAATAAAAGTCATGGGGCAGCGTTGACAAGTTTATTTTCTCCTGGAAGTGTGAGCTGCGCGATTTCAGATATGTGTGTGTGTCAGTAAGCAGCTCATTAATACAGAACGATAATTAAAGGCTCTAATGCACACCAACATATGTGTGTATTGTAAGAGCTAGACGACGAATGATGACATGTGACGTCATGGTAGTAGTGTCCCAGTCCTTAGGGGAATATTTTCTCCCCTTCCCCTTGACACTCTGTTTCAAGGGACAAGGGGGAGGGGAAGGGGTATAAAATAGAACTGGGATTGAGCCTTAGTCTCTGAGAGTCTATGGTACTGCCGCACGAGCACAAGGTCTAGCTTTACCAGCACACACACCTCTCTCTCTGCATCTGCTCTGTTCAGCAAAGGGCAGAGAGGAGCAGCACTTTCAGTTGAAAAAGATATTCAGTTGCTTCTAACTCTATTTTACATGCAAGTATAGCCAAAATCACAGCACAAACATTGTCTTAATCGTATGTGTATTTTATTTCATTAGACAATGTCATGAATAGGATTTTAGTGCATATTAATATCTTTGAGAGCTGGTTATGTAGTCTTAATGGACCGCGTTTTAGTCATTACAATACTCATTCCGTTATATGACAACAGAAACATTAAAATATAATAATAAAAACTATTTTATTGAGAATTTGGCTGCATTAAAATGCAGTTTGTGAGCACAGGGAGGAAAGACAATATGACGCACTTGATGTATGACGTCATCTGGCGACATTTACTGACTTTTCAGGCGGTGTTTCCATTGAAAGAAGTTGGCATCACTGAGCCCACCTAGAGTTTTCATCTGGCCCGTGAGGAGGTGGTCCAAAATGGCAAATTTAATGTAATGTCTGTGATCCAATAGATGGTGCTGTGTGCGCCATATAACTCCTGATTTACACTGCACACATCTGTTATGGGTCCGACACGGCCACTGGAGCTAATTTCAGCCATTCTAGTCAATGCTTGTGTTATAACAGCCATGCCGCAACACGTTTCTAAAGTGGCTCTCTGCACTGCTTTGCTATAGATAAGCCTCTAGTCTCTAGATGGACACTGTATCCAAGCCGCACAGCTTAAATACAAAATGAAAAATCTAAATATATACCCTGTGAAAAACTTTTTTTAAAAATGTGAAATTGTTCATTTGTTTAAAAAAAATATTTTGTCATTTTATATTGCAAAGATGACATTTTCCAAACATATTTTTATGAAAATGTATATAGTTATATAGTTATTATCTAAAACATGCTAGAAATTTCCTAGGTGACTTATTTAAAGCAATCGGGTCAAGTGCAAAATGTGCACATTAAGACTGGAGACGAATGAGAAAGGTAAGTGAGTTTGTATTTAGCATTGCTGCTAGTTTCAGTTTTTCTTTAAATGTTAAGGTTGAGAGTTTATAATAAATGTTTATAGTGAATGCCACTATAATTTGTGTTTGTTTTTTACTTTCGTTCCTTTTTCTGTTCTGAATGCTGCTAAATTTACAGGATTATTATGTGGAGTGAGGGCAATATAAATACACATTTCTAATGTTTGTAAACGTTCAGTTTATTTTACATTATGAATTAAATGATAAAATGTGTACATCAATCGACTTATCTGTGACATAAAGTGTTCATAAGAAAAGGCAGGGATGTACGACAGATTATATGAAATTTTGCACTGATAATGTAGTACCCAAAAAAGAGATGATAATTTATGTTAACAATAAGCCCTACATAACTATGGAAATAAAAAGCTGTATTAATAAAAAGAAACTAGTCTTTCATAACCAAGATCGTTCCGCAGTAAGTTTGGTCCAGAAGAAATTTTATGGATTTTGTAGAGAGGCCAGGAATAAACATAAAGAACTCCTGGAGAATAAGTTAAACATGTCTAACCCTAATCAGCTTTGGGATTCTACGAAATCCATATCTAATATGCAGCCTTCAAGGGAATGTGTATCTACTCCTGATGATTTACAGAAAGCCAAAGATTTAAATAACTTTTACTTAAGATTTGAGAAGAGCAACCATACTTCTGTAAATAGTACTAGTGATATGGAGCCATCTGGTGTTTATAAGGAAAAGATGCTGATTGATGCTAATCAGATCAACCACTACACATTTGTCCTAAGAAATCGGCAGGCCCTAATGAAATTTCAGCCTCCTCTGACCTCTAGCATCAACAAGGCATTTTTGCCCACAAGACTGCCGCATACTGGATGTTTTTCCCTTTTCACACCATACTTTGTAAACCCTAGAAATGGTTGTGCGTGAAAATCCCAGTAACTGAGCAGATTGTGAAATACTCAGACCAGCCCGTCTGGCACCAACAACCATGTCACGCTCAAAATTGCTTAATCACCTTTCTTTCTCAGTTTGGAGTTCAGGAGATTGTCTTGACCAGGACCACACCCCTAAATGCATTGAAGCAACTGTCATGTGATTGGTTGATTAGATAATTGCATTAATGAGAAATTGAACAGGTGTTCATAATAATCATTTAGTTAAGTGTATGTGTATATATAGAGGCCGACTAGAGGCTGACTTGCAGTTAATGCCACGGCCCTGCGGCGGTGGTAATAACCATTTTGGTTGTCAACCTACTGTACAGGGGCACATTTTGACGTGACATTCAGCCAAGTATGGTGACCCATACTCAGAATTCGTAGTCTGCATTTAACCCATCCGAAGTGCACACACACACACACACACACACACTGTGAACACACACACACACACACACACACACACACACACACACACACACACACACACTGTGTACACACACCCGGAGCAGTGGGCAGCCATTTATGCTGCAGCGCCCGGGGAGCAGTTGGGGGTTCGGTGCCTTGCTCAAGGGCACCTTAGTCGTGGTATTGAAGGTGGAGAGAGAACTATACGTGCACTCCCCCCACCTACAATTCCTGCTGGCCCGAGACTCGAACTCACAACCTTTCGATTGCCAGTCCGACTCTCTAACCATTAGGCCACGACTTCCCCTTTTTTCAGGTATTTGTCATGAATGTACACACAGGGTTCCAATTGCAGTGTTTAATAGGGAGACTCCAAAATTCATAGTCCAGACAGGCAAGAGGTCAACATTAACAAAAGCAGTCCAAAAACAAGAAACATGAAAAACACTAGAGAACACGAGAAAGCAGGGTCAGAAAGCAGGGCCAGACAGGAAGAGGTCAACATTAACAAAAGCAGTCCAAAAACAAGAAACATGAAAAACACTAGAGAACATGAGAAAGCAGGGTGACATAAACCAAGGACTCCATGAAACAGAAAGAAACAGACCAGGTATATATGAACAGGTGAAAACAATGAAAGTGGGAAATGTAGTGCCTGCAGTGGGGTCACTCTATGGTGAAGTAAGACCACTAGTGGATACCCAGGGAAACACAAACCAGACACTGTGACATTACCTCCCCCCCTCTAAGGAGCAGCTACCACAAAAACAAACCAAAGAACAAAGAGACCAGGAGAGAGGTGGACTGGTGGAGGATCAGGGGGAAGGATGGAGGGCCAGGTCCATGGAGGGCAACAGAAACAGGAAGTGAAAAAAAACAAAAAACATAACCAAACAAAGAGACCAGGGCAGATCAGAAAGTTCAAGGGCAGTGCAGACAGGGAAGGAATCCAGGGTGGAGCAGAGGACCACCACAGCTATGCGGACAAGACAAAAGCCCACCAGGGTGGTGAAGAGGACCACCACCTCCGTGCAGTCGAGACAGAAGCCCACTAGGGCAGCGCAGTGGACCACTCCACAAGGCTATCGGCACTGACTTTTTAACTAGTGCTCCTATTAAAAGGCATTATCTTCTCATTCAGACTGATTTGTGGATGCAGAATGATTACTCATGTGAACCAGTAATAGCAGATCATTACCACATCCAATCTTGTGATGGAAGTATTGCCTCGTCACGTGGCTTTGTCCCATTCATTCTCAATTACCCCCCATCAAACCCAGCACACTTATTAGGGGTCAGAACAAACTCAATGGAGACATGAGAGACCTGGTCTCCTGCTGTAACTTTATCTGCTGCTGTCACTGTTGGACAGTGTTACTTCACAAAAAAGCTACTTATATCTTATGATGCTTCAACAGCAACAAAGATGGCATTGAATTAAATGTTGCATTTGAGCAAATAATGCCAAATTACAGTAGAGTTCTGTAACTAGGGCTGCACGATGTGTCGTTTAAGCATCGATATCGCAATGTACGAATCCACGATAGTCACATCGCAGGATGTGCGATGTAGGCTGTCGTAGTTGACCCGTTATTCATTAACTGTACGGGCCAGCTGCTCCCCTTGACGAATATGACTCGCGCATTAATTGCACAGCTTAACCATCATAGAGTGAAAGTTTATCATGTTTATCAAACACATCATGCATGTGATTTTAAGTCCTGTCAGTTTAACAGGGCAGAGAGAGAGAGAGAGAGAGAGAGAGAGCGCGAGAGAGAGAGACAGAGAGAAAGAGCGAGCGAGCGAGGGAGCCCTGGCCGCACATTCACCATCTTCAAACAACACGAGCGCTGTCTTGCTCTCTCTCCCTCGCGCATATTAATCAATTGACACAATGGGGTCGATGTTTAAATCATTTAAAATGAGAATGTAAGTGTGCTCACCCCACTTTTGTTTGTAAGAAAAAATTAGATTAGATTTCATATCACAATATATATCGCAATGTCATTTTTTCCCAATATCGTGCAGCCCTATCTGTAAATATAAGAATGTTGCTAGCTGATACGAGGATGCTGATGTTCTACAGAGAAAAGTTATTGTTGAGTCTTACTGGATTACCTAACATGCGCCCCTGGGAATTGAACCCACAACCTTGCGCTGCTAACACAATGCTCTTCCACTTGAGCCACAGAAACACTTATTTCACTTAAATGTTTAAGCAGCCTTTAAATCGTGATACTGAAGTTGTTTGTTGTACTAATTTGTATTAAGTTTTAATAAATTGTTTAGAATATGTTGATCTCATGAGGAGTTTGTTTATTTTACACTCAAACTTGTGTTTTATTTGAACACAGGCATGAAAGAAGTGTATGCAAGTGTTATATGTTGACTTGCTGACCCACTAATGTAATGATTTTTGAAAAAAGGTTTAGATTATAGGTGAAATGTTTGTCAAATGTTTTAACATGCGCCCCTGGGAATTGAACCCACAACCTTGCGCTGCTAACACAATGCTCTTCCACTTGAGCCACAGAAACACTTATTTCACTTTACTAAATGTTTAAGCAGCCTTTAAATCGTGATACTGAAGTTGTTTGTTGTACTAATTTGTATTAAGTTTTAATAAATTGTTTAGAATATGTTGATCTCATGAGGAGTTTGTTTATTTTACACTCAAACTTGTGTTTTATTTGAACACAGGCATGAAAGAAGTTTATGCAAGTGTTATATGTTGACTTGCTGACCCACTAATGTAATGATTTTTGAAAAAAGGTTTAGATTATAGGTGAAATGTTTGTCAAATGTTTTAGAAATGCTTTTTACAAAGAAATATATATTTTGTATTAAATCTACTGAATCTATAAATAATGGACCATTTTTCTTTTGTTGGGAATTGACTTTTTACAAACTGCTTTAAAAATGTGTTGAAATCAGTTTACTACTTTTTAATAAATGTACAAAAAGGATAAAATGGGTGTGAATTTGATTACCACAATGACTATAAACTGGTTGTGTGTTTAGAGGACCCCAGATATACACAATACCTGAAATGTCCCCAAAAGTAACCACTTTGTCAGTTTTAAAACTTTTGTAGTGAAATATTTGTAATCGGAAGTGAGGCAAACAGGCTGTGTCTACTGTTATATATGGTTTATGAGGACATACATGTGTATTATTACATGGGTACTGCACATAAACATGGTTTATGAAGACACTTCCTGTGTCCCCATAAAACTAAAGGATTAAAAAACATAAAAATAAAATAAAAATTGGCAGTAGTTTTCTGTGATACGTAGGTTTAGGTGTAGGGTGATACAGTCTGTACAGTATAAAAACTATTAAGCCTATGGACAGTCCCCATAAACCACAGATGCAAGTATGTGTGTGTGTTTTGACATACATTTCTGTAGTCCTGCTGTAATCCTGGATTTTCCTCCATGATTCACACTAGAAAACACACACAGAATCACATTTAGTTGGTAAACAAATAGCTGTTGCTATGTAGTTGCTAACGTACATGATGTGGTTGCTTTGTGATTGATAATATGTGCCGGGTAGTTGTTAGGGTGTTGCTATTCAGTTGCTAGGATACTTGGGGTGATTGCTTGGGAGTTGCTATGTAGTTGCAAGGGCACTTGGCAGGTTGCTATGCAGTTGATAACATGTTCTGGTTGGTTGCTATGTGGCTGCAAAAGTACACAACATGGTTGCTAGGGTGTTGCAGTGCAGTTGCTAGAGTACATGGGGTGGTTGCTAGTAGGGCTGTGTATCACTTGTAAAGTCCCAATATGATGGATCCCAATACGAGACTGCACTGAATTCACCTCAGCAGAATTCAGGGAAACAGCTGTTTATTAAACACTGCATTCTGTAGAACCATTTCTGACTGTAGGTAGAGCAGGCGGTCCACGTCTGCATTATGAAGCGCCTCCAGAACTGTATAACAATATCAGTAATGGTGTAGGTTTCATGTTAACTTTGGGCACTCTTGAGAGATACAAATGACAGTGTTTACTTAACATTTGTACATTTAACATCTTTTGTTGGTTATCATTACTGACAAGGATATGGACTTAATTAGGAATGCTGTCCTTTTAAGATGGAAGGCATGCATGTACTACTGGCACACATTCAGTTTTCACCCATCTGTAACCATTTAAACATTAATTTACTCCATAACTGACTGTATTTACGTGAGATATTCTACACATGACAGATATCTTGGATGCTTTGGGTGTATTTGAGCACTGAGAGCTGATCGTGCACTGAACACCCTTAATCCGATTGCAATCCAATGACAGGGACGCACATTTTGAAGGACAAGACAGTAGCCTGTAGGATGTATAAACATGTAATACATTACTTCTTGTCATGTTAACAAAGACGCGGCATAAATTTCGTCATAGTTTTTATCATCAGATATTAGTTTTAGCTAGTCAACGTCTCGTCTTAGTCACATAAAAATGTTCATTGGCAAATATTGTTTGTCCTTGTCTTCATTGACGAAATTAACACTGGGCTACAGCTGCCCCAGAGACTCATATAGACTCATATAGAAATATCAGAGACACTGAAAAGTTTAAACAATAAATCTTAACACCTCTTCCTGCTCAACATACTTGAATTTGCCCAGTGAGCAGTTTGGATCCTTCAGTTTATCAGAGAGCAGCTTGACTCCCGAATCTCCGGGGTGATTATAGCTTAGATCCAGCTCTCTCAAGCATGAGGGATGTGAAGTCAGAGCTGAAGACACATAACAACAGCCTTCCTTTGTCACCATACAGCCAGACAACCTAAAAAAAAAACAACTTCAGCAAGTCCACATCACATTAGCTTGTTTGTTCTGTATATTATTACATTGTATCATTTTTGTATTATTGCTGATTATTCAATAAAATGTATTGTGCACATTTGTTGTTTGCTGTCTGATCTTGTCAGTCAGGTTAAATATGTAATATTCACAGAGACAGAACAGACTTTATGAATATAGACAATTAGCTTGTTTGTGTACTGAAAATCTGTTTATTTTATTTTAAAGATGACTGAGCGATGTGCTGAAGAGGTAGAAGCATAGAAACATGCTATTCACACAAGCCTCATTCATACTAATGTGCTCAAATGAGGACATCCTCAGAACTCACCATTAGTTCTCAGTCATTTTACTGAACTGGCTTGTTCAATCATCCCTTCTGGTTGCAAAAGACCATATTTAAGATTAATAATATTAATATTTTTAATTTCTGGACAATGATTTGATGTCTTTTTTGTGCTTAATTCCATTTGTGAGAGTGGCATATTTACTCAAATTCTAATAGGGTATTTTCACACCTAGTTCGTTTAAGCTCTTCAAATGCTCTCAGAACAGTTAATCTGTGATTTTAGACCCCCCTAAAGGAACCTTTCTTGGGGCCCATTTAATTAATTTCCCCTTTTTTTAATCTAGACTCTGTTTTAATGGTTAAATAAAAAAAATATATATATTAATAAAAAATCATTTCTAATTAATTGAAATCATGAATCTTACACAATTGTACAGCAATTTATAAAAAAAAAAATCACTAAAACATTATTTTAAGGACTTATAAAATGTTATATTTTTTCTAAAATTCAGTATTTTTATTTTTTACCAAATTCTGTTGCCCATTAATTTTGTGGATTTTAATGGTTACAATAAATATTAATAATCAAAATCATCTCTAATTAACTTATTCTATAAAATATTTTTTAAACTATTATTATTATTTTTTTTATACTTTTGTATTTACATTTTTTCTGGTAAATAAATTCTGTTTGTATATGATATGATGAAAGTTTTTCTTGAAAGTAACAGTCCAATGCTCTCAAGAGCCTGGTTAGTGCTCCCGTCTGTCTCGGTGACTCCTGCTCAATCAGACTCAACTATGTGATTCGGTTTGCCGTGCGTCCTCCCAAGTTCAGGGGCACCTGGTTCGCTTCAGTCAAGGCTGTCGATGACCCCATGTTGCAGGTGGAAATTGCAGTCCTACTGGTGATGTATGCGATAGAGCTGGTCCCTCCAGCTGATATAAGGTTGGGGTTTTACATCCCTTACTTCATTGTGCTTAAGAAAAGCGGTGTTGATGCAGAAATGCATTTTCCAGTGCATCCATCCCAAATCACATTTGAGGGTCAGACATATCAGTACAAGCTCCCGCCCTTGAGGCTGTCCCTGTCGCCTTGCGTCTTCACCAAAGTCATGGAGGCAACCCTTGTTCTTTTGAGGGTACGGGGGGTACGCATCCTCAACTATCTCGATGACTAGCTTAAACTCACAGATTCTCGGAATTAGCTGTGCAAACTCAGCGACTTAGCCAGTTGGTCCCAAGGTGGGTGTGGCTATGCGGTAATCACCAAGTTCAGATTACACAAGTCTATCGCAGAATCTTCATCCATTGGACAGATCCCTCATTCCTTTGGGCAGGTGTGCCCCTGGAACAGGTTTCCATGGATGATGTGATTTTCACAGATGCCTCAGCCATAAGTTGGGGAGCCCAAGTACAATGGGCATGCAGTGTCAGGGGTATGGTTGGGTCCCCAACTGCGTTGGCATATCTATTGCCTCGAGTTGCTGGCAGTACACCTTGCCCTAAGCCACCTCAAAGAGGGCGCCTTTAGGGGAAGCAGGTTCTGTTCTGCATGGACAACCCTGTGTCTGTTACATATATCAACCGGTAAAGCAGTTTATGTTCCCATCGCATGTCGCAACTCGCCTGCCACTTCCTCCTCTGGAGTCAGAAGCAACTGGGGTCCCTTTGTGCCATCTACATCACTGGGGCATTCAGTCAGGCAGCCCTTCCCTTGAGTATTGCTTCCAGGAGAGAGTAGACTCCATCCCCAGGTGGTTCAGCTGACTTGGAGGAGGTTTGGAGTTTCTCAGGTGGACCTCTTTTCATCTCCAGAAACCACCCACTGTCAGTGGTTCTCCTCCCTAATTGAGACAATGCTCAGAATGGATGCACTAGCACACAGCTGGCCCCGGGGCCTCCGCAAATATGCATTCCCCCCAGTGAGCATACTAGCACAGACACTGTGCAAGATCAGGGAGGATGAGAAGCCCCTTCCCGGCCAATTTCTCTGAGGAAGTATCTGCTTTCTCAGAGACGTGGCACCCTCTGGCACCCGCGTCTGGACTTGTGTAAATTCATATGTAGTCCCTGGATGGGATGCAGAGATTCTAGGTGGCCTATCCCAGGAATTAGCACTTACTATCACTTCAGCACAAGCTCAATCCACATGAAAGGCCGCTCTAAAGTAGAACCTGGTTTACATTGCTGCTATTTCCACCCAACACGACCCATAGAGGGGAAGTTGGTGGGGAAACACGATCTGGTCTTCAGGTTACTTAGAAGGACCAGGAGGTTAAATCTTCCTAGGCCTCCCTCCCTACCCACTTGGGATTTGGTATTGGTGCTAAGAGCCGTACAAACGGCCCCCTTCAAGTCGAAGTTTCTTTCTATGAAATCCCTACTCCTGACTGCTTTGGCCTCGAACAAGAGGGTGGGGGAGCTGCAGGGATATTCAGTCTACGAATCATGCCTTGAGTTTGGGCCGGCTGACTACTGTGCAACACTGAGACCCCCGCCCGGCTACGTGCCCAAGGCTCCTACCAATCCCTTTAGGGACCAGGTATTGAACCTGCAATCGCTATCCCTGGAGGAGGCAGAACCCGCCCTAGCTTTGCTCTGTCCTGTACATGGATAGAACTCAAAGCTTAAGGATCTCAGGGCAGCTCTTTTTGTCTGTTATGGACGACAGCAGAAGGGGGTTTGCCATCACCTTGGCCTATGAAGTAAAAGGTGTGCCCTGCCCACTCAGGTTGTTTTCTCAATCCACTAAGGGTGTCGAATCATCCTGGGTGGTTGCTTGTGGTGCCTCGCTAGCAGACATTTTTAGAGCTATGGGCTGGACAACTCTTAACACGTTTGCTAGGTTTTTTATAGATAAAACTGTAGAACCATCACTTCTACCACAAAAGACTGCTTTGTAAGTAATCTTTCTGATGTATCCCAATTCCTTAGCATATCCAAAACTTCAGAACAACTTGATGATGGACTCTCTTTTCTAGCATTTTAAATACAGATGCTCCTTTATGTTTAAGGAAGATTAAAGAAAACAGTCTAACACTGTGGTATAAAGAGCACATTTGCACCCTAAAGATGCAGCCTGGAAAATGGAGTCCACTTACAGAACATCCTGATATTGCTAGAAATGCAGCATTTACAATGAATTACAATGAAAATACATGCTGATGGGGAACTTCCGGTTTGAAGAACCAGGAGATGGCAGCTTAGAGAACGTGCTCCCGACAATTTCGGAAAAAGTTACCCACTACAACTCGAATATTTAAAAGCAAACTTAGTTTACAGAGTGATTTAAGACAGTGGGTCTCGAGAATGCCCAAAGGGAAAAATAAAAAGTTAAAGCAGAAGGAGATACTCGACGTCGAAGGAGCTAGCCAAACTTCATCGCCTAGCAGCGTAATGGAGGACGATGATGACGATACGCACACGCAAATCGGAGCGGGTCAAAGTGAGACCGGGGACTTTGGCCTCATACTTAAAGAGTTGAGAGAGTTCAGAAAAGACAGCAGTCAGCAGCTGAATGCTATACGAGAAGAAATTAATAAATCCAATACTAGGATCGAAGAGGCGGAGAAGAGGATTGACGCGACGGAAACACGGTTACAAGTGGCGGAGGATACCGTGCAGGAGCTGCTACATCTTCAGATACACCTAGACGCTAAGCTGACTGATTTAGAGGGCCGCTCCAGACGAGAAAATATCAGAATTCACGGCGTTAAAGAGGGAGCGGAAGAAAATTCCCCGTCGTTGGTGATGTATGTGGAGCGGTTGCTGCGGGAGGGCTTGGAGCTTCCGGCTACATTTGAACTTCGAGTGGAGAGAGCTCACCGCGCCTTGATGCCGAGGCCACCTGAGGAAGCCTCGCCGAGGTCCATCGTTGTCAAGATGTCAAGCTACAGGATGAAAGAAGAGCTGCTGAGAATGGCCTGGCAAAAGCGAGGATTTCAATATCTCGGGAAAAGAGTTAACCTCGAGCACGATTATGCCCCGGATGTCTTGAAAAAGCGAAGGGAGTATGCCGAAGCAAAAGCGATATTGAAGGAGAAGAAAATCCGATTTCAGACACCGTTCCCCGCCAGGTTCAGAGTTTTCTACCAGGAGGGAGTTGTGATGTACGGTTCGGCGGAGGAGGCTACGGAGGATATGGCGAAGAGGGGGCTCCCGGTTTCGGTAATTAAACACCCGGACTCGCTTTGGAGCGGATTCAGCGGTTCACGTGGCATACCGTCAAGAGACCAGGGATCCGGAACAGAGATGGCAGGGCTTTGGATTATAGGGAGAAATTACAGGCTTTTAGACGCCAGGATTCAAGATGACTGTTAGTGAATTGAAAACTGTTGTGTACGAGTTCACTGGGAATATAACGGGTGAGTCCGTTGAGTCGTTATTTTCTTTTTTCGCTTGGGATTCCCGGAAAAGAGAGGAATTAAGTCCTTTAACATGTTCTGTTTATTATAGAAACTTGGAACGGGCTGCATAACCAACGGTATAATGTACATGTCGGTGGGTTTTTCTTTTATATGTTGCCAAGACAGAGACAATATCATGCATGAAGGCCCTCTCCCACCTGTTAGAGGGGAGGCTTTACCTCAGAGCCCTTTTTCCATCAGGGCTTCATCAGGGTCAATATTAAGACCCCACAGTTGGAAGTCTTTTTATTTCTGTTTTTATTGTTCTTATTGTGTTTTGAGTGTTGCAGCAGTTCTTGCTGCGGTTCTTTGTAGTTTGTGGGATATAATCTATGATTCTTTTTGTTACACATGGTCACTATGGGAGGATTTTTTTTTTTTCTCATTTTTCCCCTTAGTATGCACTGAATGCAATCAGTTAAAATAGCAACTTATAATGTGAATGGCCTTGTCAATCCCATCAAGAGAAGTAAGATATTAACTAAACTAAAGAGAGAGAGAGTTGAGGTGGCGTTTTTACAAGAAACGCATCTTTCGGATACAGAACATGCTAAATTAAAACGATTGGGCTTTAAACATCAGTTCTCATCATCATATAAGGGGGGGCACAGGAGGGGGGTGGCAGTATTGATATCTAACAAGATTAGTTTCGAACCCATTTTTGAAAAAAAGGACATAGAGGGAAGATTTATTCTTGTAAGGGGAAATTTAGGGGGCTCATTGGTTACTCTATTTAACATCTACGCTCCTCCTAACTCTGACTGGAAGTTTTTCAAACAGATATTCGATTTAATAACAGTTGAGACCCAGGGGGTCCTAATCTGCGGGGGGGATCTCAACATTAGGTTAAATCCTAAACTGGACACCTCAAATACACACACAGTTCAGCCCAATTTGATAAGTCAAAAGATCAATCTGACTATGAAAGAAATCGGGTTAATTGATATCTGGAGAGAATTAAACCCTTCAAAGAGAGACTACACTTTTTTTTCAAATCCACACTTGGTGTATTCGAGGATTGATTATTTTCTTACTTTGGCTCAAGATCTAAACAGGGTAGTTGGTTGCGATGTAGGGAGCATGGACCTTTCAGACCATAGCCCCATGTATTTAAAACTAAATCTTGAACAATATCGGAAAGACACCTTATGGAGGTTGAAAACATTTGTACTGAGTCAGATGAAGGAACAAATTAAGGAGGATATTGCTGAATACTTAGAACAGAATGACAATGGGGAAGTTTCCCCTCCAATATTATGGGATGCATGTAAAGCCGTGCTTCGAGGCAAGATAATTGGATACAGTGCTCATCTAAAGAGAATAAGACAAAAAGAGCTAATTCAGTTGGAAGTAGAATTAAAACAATTGGAACAACACCACAAAGACACAAATGATAAAAAAAATAGAGAGCTACTAAGGAAGAAAAAGAACGAAATAAATGAGATTTATACAAAGGATATACAAAAAAAGTTAATTTTTACAAAACAGAAATATTATGAAGGGGGTGGGAAAGCCAGCAAATTATTAGCTTATAGGCTGAAAAAACAACAAGCAGAGAATTCAATTCATAAAATAAAAAATCCTATTACTAATTCTATGCATTACAAATTAAACGAAATTTTGTTTCCAAGATTGTTTTGAAAATTATTATAAAAAACTATATTCCCAACCTCAAATAGATGGAGAGAAAATGGAAGATTTCTTTCAGAAAGTTCATCTGCCTAAATTGAATAGTGAACAAAGTAGGAATCTCGTAGCAGAAATAACAGTGAAAGAAATCCGCTCAGCCATATCGCATCTTAAACCAAATAAGGCTCCAGGTCTGGACGGGTTCCCTTCCGAATGGTACAGAGTCATGGAGGGTTCTGTGACCCCTGTGCTGCAGTCCCCCTTTAACTGGGTACTTAAAGAGAACAGTATACCTCCCTCCTGGAGGGAGGCGGTAATATCTTTAATTCCGAAGGAGGGGAAGGACAAGTCCGAATGCGGTAATTATAGACCAGTAAGTCTGTTGAACCAGGATTATAAAATATTTACCCATATACTAGCCAAATGAATAGAGGGAATGCTACCATTAATTATTAGTCTTGACCAGACGGGTTTTATTCGTGGAAGACAAACTCAAGACAGTATCAGAAGGACTTTACACGTAATTAATCATATAACAGAATATAATTTAGATGCAGTACTAGTGGGGCTGGACGCAGAAAAAGCGTTTGACTGTGTAATTTGGTCTTTTTTATATAAAGTTTTGGACAAATTTGGATTTCATAGTACATTTATTAAAACATTACAAGCTCTCTACGATAACCCAAGGGCAAGAATTAAAATAAATGGGGCTGTCTCTAGCCCCTTTACATTAGAAAGAGGAACAAGACAGGGCTGCCCAATTAGCCCCCTCCTGTTTGCAATTTTTATTGAGCCCCTGAGCCGATGGATCATTCAAGACAACAATATTAAAGGAATCGCTATGTATGGGGGAGAACAAATTATTTCGTTGTTCGCTGATGATGTACTCGTGTATTTAACTGACCCTGAGCAGTCTTTGGCACGGCTATTGGAATTATTGGAGCAATACGGATCCTTCTCTGGATATAAGCTGAATGTTCCAAAAACACAAATTCTCTGTTTTAATTACAGCCCTTCTGTAAATATGAAAAATAAGTTTAATTTGAAATGGGACTCGGTTTCAATTAGGTATTTGGGGGTAAACATTCCAATAGACTTGACAAATTTGTTCTCACTTAACTACCTCCCCTTGAATAAAAAGATTAGGGAAGACATAAGGAGATGGGATCTTTTACCTTTTCTCAGTTTCGGATCACGCGTGGAATCTGTCAAAATGGTTATTTTGCCGAAGTTGCTGTATCTCTTTCAATCTCTTCCACTAGATATACCTGACCAACAATTTCAGGAGTGGGACAAGTATATTTCAAGGTTCATTTGGCAGGGACGAAGGCCAAGAATTAGATACCAGAGTTTACAATTGACAAAAAACAAGGGCGGGGTCGCTCTCCCATGCTTAAAAGACTACTATACTTCTGCTCAATTGAGGCCATTAGTATGCTGGTGCAACCCAGATTACTGTGCTAGATGGAAGGAGATTGAAGGTGCTATGTCAGATGAATTTCCAATTCAGGCTGCAATTGGGGATAAGGACCTGTTGTACAATTTAAAGGACTTGGGTAACCCATGGATATGTTTGTCACTTAAGATTTGGAGCAAGGTAATAGCTCAAAGTAACCTGAAGGATGTGGTAAAGGTTCTGAGATGGTGTGCATTTGATGCCGATTTTTTGCCTAATAGATGGGACGCAAGATTTAAGAGATGGACTTCGCAAGGTTTAACCCTCTGGAGTCTAAGGGTATTTTTGGGGCCTGGAGAAGTTTTGTCATGCCTTGACATTTGTGCTTTTTTCAGTTTCTTATAAATATCTAAATGGGTAAAGACTAATCTCACTGTAATCAGCACAAACTGGGTTGTAATAATATGTGAAATGCATGTATGTACATGATTGTGTTTTTGAGAAAAAAAATGTTATGCGTGGTTAGTGAAAAACTAAAAATGTTAAAACGCTTGAATAAGGCAATAAAACACATAAAGAACAATGGTTCCCGGGATTTTTGAGAACTGGAGCTTGTAGCCTAGAATTTTTCTTTCTAAATGATGTGAAAATCATCTTGTTTACTCACTCACAGAAAACAATATATTGATTTAAATTTTCTAAGACACTTTTTGTTGGTAAAAGTCATATGCGAGTAGGCGTCAACTACCATGAATATCATTGTGATTTACACCTGAGAAGACAAAGGGCCGCATAATGAGCTGCATAATGAGCCATTCAGTCATCTGTGCCACTGTGAGTGAGGAGTTACAAGAGAGAATGTGAGAACAAAATAAATCTATATAATTTTATGTTTGTAGTTTATTAAGAATATATTTAATTATCCCACAACATAGTTTAATATCCACTTGGGGGAGCAGTTAAACAGTTTATTAGAAACAATCAAAGCTGACTTTCAAACAAATTGTTTGGCATCCTTACTCCAGTCACACAATCCTTCAGAAATCCTTTTAACAATCTTATTTTCTACAAAAAAAAAAAAAAAAACGTTTGTTGTTATTATTATCATCATTATTATTAATGTTGAAAAGAGCTGAGAATATTTTTCTGGGTTTTTAGGGGGAATAAATGGAAAGAAAAGCATTGTTTTTACATTTGTTACAATTATCTATTTGTTACATTTATATTATTTATCAAGCTTTCGAAGGGTATAGTGTTGTATATTGTTATTGAAACTTCATAATGTTTCACTTGATTATACATTTAGTCAGGAATTATAGTTTGGAAAAAGTCTAACTAGTAAAACGTTTACACGTTATGTGAAAACTAGTACAAGTATATAAATAAATAAAAAGAGACTTACTCATGTTTATGATCTCTGCTGAATAAAGTGCTTCATTCTTTTTTCTGAGGAAATCCATTTCTCAAATCCTCAACCACATCACATCTTTTTGGGGTGAATTATGTGTTATTCCTCTCATCGCGAAGCAAACAGTAAAATAAAAAAAAACTTGAATAGTCTCGCTGCTTTTTCTTCTGTTATGGGCGTATTCAAGCTGCGCGCTTCAGTTTGAATCTGAATAGCGCGCTCGGCGCGGGGGCGTGGTCACATTAGATATAATGAAGGGAGACATGAAAAACAGACATCGCGTTGTTTTCATATGGATTACTTTATCACAGAATATCTGTTTTCGGCGACACTTGTTTAGTTTAAAAGTAGACATGTCAAGCTTTCTATAGATATCTCTCTCATGTATTTTCGTTGAGTATTCACGGAGTTACAGTTCATTTAAATGACGTGTTTGTAAAAGAAGATCAGCGCAGACAAAGGCTGCAGACAGCGCACCTTGTTTGTTATCTTTATTTTATAAGTGCACAAAGTTTTGTTGTTATTATGTCTGTATCCAAAAAAAAGTAGACCCTTTACAGATTCGATTGATGTATTGCTCTTATTTGTACGATTAAAACTGAAAGTGTAATTTAAGTTCTTTTCGGGGTTATCAGGAGAAAATGACTCAAAACGCGTATCCGCATTAATCGACTTGATAGGGTTAACAGCGTACTGTACATTTATGCATAAGGGGACTATAAATAGCTTTCAAAATCTGAAGACGCAATTTGGCTTAGTTAAGGACGATTTTTACAGATTCCTACAGGTCCGACATTATATTGAACAAATGCAGAAGAGGTGTACAGTGGGCTGGGATAACATTTTGTTAAAAGTGTTTATAGAGGCGTATCTTGCTGGCTCTAACCGGAAGCTCATCGCAAGAATATACAAGGGGCTACAACAAACAAAAGGTAGTTCACTGTATGTAAAGCAAAAATGGGAACGGGAAGGAAATTTTGTTCTAAAGGAAGAAGATTGGGAGAACTTATGTGAGATACAGTGGAAAACTACCAGTTCATCTTTATGGCGAGAGTTTAGCTGGAAAAACCATATAAGGTTTTTCATTACTCCAGCCCAGAAGAAGCACTGCACCAATTCTTCGGCATGCTGGCGACAATGTGGGTGCCTCGAAGCAAATTATTTTCACATTTTCTGGTCCTGTACATTATTGATTCAATTTTGGCGGGAGTTTTATAAAATTTTGCAAAGCATTTTTCATATGGATATTCAATTTAAATTTGAATCTTTATATTTAGGTGCCTTAACAACAGAAAATGTTTCTTCTCATGCCAAATACTTATTTCAGATTCTAAGTGCTGCTAGTAGAAAAGCTATTACTAGAAGGTGGTTAAAACCAGGGAAACCTACCGTGGAAGAATGGTTTGACATTATCTATGATATTTTCAAGATGGAGAGGATTACTTTTGCTTTGAGATTGCAACAGGGGACTTTTTTGAAAAGATGGGAAAGATGGATAACGTATATCACTCCATTACGACCATCTTTTGTTTAAAATGGATTTCGGTGTTTTTTGTTTTTTCTCTTTTCCTTTATTACCCCTCGGAAGAGGGCTTTGTGAGTCATAGAGGTTTATCACATGTTTGTTTTAGTTCTCGTTTTGATTTTACTATGTCTAAAAATGATTATGCATATGTAATGTAGAAGGAAGGCCTACTGGGTCCTTGCTTACTTTAGTACTACTTACCGAGCCTGTGATGCTTTTGTTTTTATTTATTTTTTTAATTTTTATGGGTTATTAGTGCTCATTTGCTGAGGGCTTAATAAGAAGTATGACAGGTATTAACATTGATTGTAATGTATGGACCTGTAAAATCAAAAAAAAAAAAAAAGAAAATACATGCTGATATGCTGATGCCCAGTTATAGAGATGGTAATAACACAAATGTGCCATAAAGTCAATAATCCACTCTCTATTCATATAGATGGTATTCACATCTATAGCCGTGATAGCCATGATTATACAGTAATAACCATCTGTTTGAGTGCATATCAGCTCGCTATCATGCAGATACATTCACATTCAACTTAAAACACACTCACACATATATAAAAACTGTTGAAAAATCAATCGCTAAGTCCCACCTCCATCAGCTGAAAGGTGCGCGACAGAGCGTGAGTCACGAGCCGTCTCGAGAGCGCGCCAGAATTCAAATAAACTATCTTTTGCTTTTCTTTCACTTTTTTCCGGGTGGATTGTCTCATTCTGTTCGTGACACTGTACGCTATAAAACCATGCCGTTTCTTTACTACCAAGACGTAGTTTCTGACCGTGAGTTATTCCACAACAGACACAAACAGTTCTGTCCCTGAAGAACTGAAATGTAAACAAAGCAAATATCATCCATATTACAACGTTATTGCTTCATTGGACTAAAAGTGCTCCATGAGATGTGGTTCAGTGGATCCTTACCTTTCTAACTAAATCGGGATTTACAGCTGTGGATGTGTTTATGACTCGTTGTTACGATGAATCTGTTATGTTTTCATTCTTCATGTTTTTATATGTACTGCTTACACAAATGTAGCCAATACATTCTTTATAAGCTTTCAATTGAACAGCGAGTCGTCGATGCTTGATGCTTAGATCTTTATAATGATAGAATTTCACAAGATTAAATTTGTCACGTTTCATTTAATCTATTCGTAAACACTGACAAGTGCAAATTGAGGGGTGTTGACGATGCCCGCGTCGGGGTGCAGGCTAAGAGGTTAAAAACGGCTAGATCTGACTACTGTTCATCTCTTTTAGAAGAAAACAAACATAACCCCAGGTATTTATTCAATACAGTGCTTAATTTAATTAAAAATAAAGCTTCAACAAGTGATTAAATTTCCCACAGCAGTGATGACTTTAGGAACTACTTTACTTCTACGATCGATACTATTAGAGATAAAATTGTAACCATGCAGTCATCAGCTATAGTATCACATCAGAAAGTGCACTATAGTTCCCCCGAGGAATAGTTCCACTCATTCTCTACTATAGGAAAGGAAGAATTGTATAAACTTGTTAAAATATCTAAGCCAACAACATGTATGTTAGACCATATTAAATCTAAGCTCCTAAAAGAGGTGCCTCCAGAAATCATAGAAAGTCATACTCAAGTAAAAGTACAGATATAATACCAGAAAATTACTTTGGTAGAAGTTGAAGACATCAGTTGTAATATTATTTCAGTAAAAGTCTTAAAGTATTTGATACTTATTGTCCTTAAGCACAAAAATTATTTTTTAAATCTCAAATGTACTTAAAGGGATAGTTCACCCAAAAATGAAAATGATGTCACTAATGACTCACCCTCATGTCGTTCCAAACCAGTAAGACCTCCGTTCATCTTTGGAACACAGTTTAAGATATTTTAGATTTAGTCCGAGAGCTTTCTGTTCGTCCATTGAAAGTGTGTGTATGGTATACTGTCCATGTCCAGAAAGGTAATAAAAACATCATCAAAGTAGTCCATGTGACATCAGAGGGTCAGTTAGAATATTCGGTAATACATTTTGGTCCAAAAATAACATAAACTACGACTTTATTCAACATTGTCTCCTCTTCCGGGTTCGTTGTGAGCATGTTCACTGCAGTGTAGTGATGTTTGGTTCGCGAACAAATCATTCGATTTAACCAGTTCTTCTTAGTTAACCGGTTGAACCAGTTCACCAAATCAAACTGAATCGTTTGAAATGGTTCACGTCTCCAATAATCATTAATCCACAAATTACTTAAGCTGTTAACTTTTTTAACGTGGCTGACACTTCCCCTGAGTCAAAATAAACCAATATCCCGGAGTAATTCATTTACTCAAACAGTACACTGACAGCTCCGGCCGATGATCAAATTGTGTCTTAGAGACTTTAATTAGTTCAAGTGAATGTGCAACTTGTGATAACCTTTGAACTGTCTTATTTTTAAATGATTTTAGCAGTGTGGAGCATAGGGGTGTCCTGCCTTGTTTTTGGACAGGGAGTTAGGTACCCAAATGTATTTTCTTTTGTAATTTGATTAGGTTATTAAGTTTCCTTTTCTTTTTAAATTCGTTTTGTTTGTTATTTTGGCTTCTTGGACAACCTGAAGAGTTGCTCTTTATTTCACTTGTTACTCGTTAATAAATATAACTTTTTGCTTTAATATTGTGCATTTGTTTTTTTGTTATTATCGACCGGAGGGAGGTGTGCTGGGATTCCAATTGCACAACCCAGACAATTATTTATTATGCCTCTTTAGTGTTTTATATTCCCCTAGATGCGGGGCATAATAGTCCTCTTTTGGGAGGTTAAACAAAGTAGTTTCACTTTCACAACAAAACACAGCATCTCTACGACATGGCGCCGACAGCAACAGCGAGAATCAAAAGTTATGCCTTTTTTCTTTACGTGAGCATTTGGGCAGCATTATGCAAATCTTCCCACATCATGACACAGACATGTAAGGGTGTGTTAGAATGAGACATTTTAGGAGGGAGGGCGTGGATGAGTCTTAACTTTTATAAAGAATATCTCTTTGGATTTGAGACTTTAGTCTTTGCAACTTTACAGATCTTCTTTATGCAACAAGAGCTTGTTACACTACAAAGAGAGAGGAAAACTTGAAATCGCATCATATGACTCCTTTGAGAGTTAATCTGTACATATTTGAAAATAAAAATATTAATTGAAACATTTACAGTAAAATTACAACACTAATATTTATGGCTCTCTAAATATCTTTGCTTGCAATCTTTAAAAAAATAACTTATTTTCATAATGTATATAAAAATATAAAATGTATATTTTATAAAGCCAGTGGTTCTTGATGCTTCAAATATTTAGAAACAATTCTCAATACAAATTGTTTGAAGCCTCCTGTTGTATGCCTGGTTTCTTGTTCCTGTTTTCTTCCCCGTTTGTCTCTTCATTGGATCTTCTCACCACTGTAACCCTGTCCATTCCACATCGGATCGCTCATCTCAGTTCATGTGTCACGCTCTCCTGCTGCCTCACCTCATCGCCACTTCCTGGATTACTGCGATATCAACTCTCTACCTACCTGTTGTCCCTGCTGTTCATCTCTGTTCACTTGACTCCCCTAATAAATCTATTATCATTAACTTGCACTTGCTTCCTCACCATCATTGCCGTAACAAAGGGTGACCTGCACATGGCTGTTAGGTTCTATGCTGCTACCTTTGCAGTGGTGTCAGAAGCAATCTTTGAAAATGCAGCAGTTTTGCAGTTTGTTTAGTAATTGTCTCAGGCCATTTCAGTCGTAGAGCAATCCACATCTACAAATATCTGTATAAATATTAAAAAAATATGCCTGCAAATGTCTCTAGTTATGGATTTCCCAACATGTTTTGGAAAACAACAACAACAGCCATTTATTGTGGTAGCATTTTGTTAATTACTTTATGGAAACCCATTTACCTCAGTTTCTCCAGCTGACAGTTCGGACTCTTCAGACCATCAGAAATAAGCTTCACCCCTGAATCCTGCAGGTCATTGTTACTCAGATCCAACTCTCTCAGGACAGAGTTTGAGGATTGTAAAACTGATGACAAACTCCCACAAGACTGAGCAGTAAGATTACAGATGGGAAATCTGAACAAGGGGAACACCATAACTGTGTAAAAGAATACTTTTTAACTGTGTTTTTAAATAATTTCCTTGCAAAATACGTATTTGAAACTCAAACCTCAATATCTCCAGCTTAGTGTTTGGACTCCTCAGACCTTCAGAAAGTAGTTTCACTCCAGAATCCTGCAGGTCATTGTTGCTCAGGTCCAGCACATTTAGATGGGAATTTGAGGATTGTAGAGCTGAAGACAAACTTTCACAGGACTGAGAAGTCAGATTACATCCACACAGCCTGTGTAAAGTACAAAACACACAGCTATATATTTTTTGTTAATAATTACTTTTTAATTAAACTTTATTGGTAACATTTTATAATAATTATACAAATTAATTAACAAAGTACTTATATTTCATTTTAAAATTGTAAAATTTCATTAATAGTTTATAAACTTTGGTTAATACATTAATAGACTATACAAATAGTGAGTTCATCATTTGTCACTGTAATTAACAAAGTGTTGCTTTTTAACCCTCTGAGGTCTAAGGGTATTTTTGGGGCCTGGAGAAGTTTTGTCATGCCCTTACATTTGTGCTTTATTCAGTTGCTTATACACATCTAAATGGCTAAAGTCTAATCTCGCTGTAATCAGCACAAACTGGGCTATAATCATATGTGAGCAGCATGTATGTACATGATTGTGTTTTTGAGAAAAAGAATGTTATGCGTGGTTAGTGAAAAACAAATTTTTTTAAATCACTACAATAAGGCAATAAAACACATACAGAACAGAACATTGGTTTTCAGGACTTTTGAGAACTGGAGCTTGTAGCCTAGAATTTTCCTTTCTATATTATGTGAAAATCATCTTGTTTACTCACTCACAGAAAACAATATATTGATTTAAATTTTCTAAGACACTTTTTGTTGGTAAAAGTCATAATGTGAGTAGGCATCAACTATCATGAATATCATTGTGATTTACACCTGAGAAGACAAAGGCCTGCATAATGAGCTGCATAATAAATCTATATAATTGTATGTTTGTAGTTTATTTATATTTAATTATCCCACAACATTATTTAATATTCACTTGCGAGTGCAGATAAACAGTTTATTAGGAACAAAGCTGACTTTCAATCATTACTCCAGTCACACAATCCTTCAGAAATCCTTAATCTGATGTACTACAAAAAAACATTTATTGTTATTATTATCATTATTATTAATATTATTATTATTAATGATGAAAAGAGCTGAGAATATTTTTTCAGGGTTTTTGGGGATAAATTGAAAGAACAGCATTGTTTGTTACATTTGTTACATTTACATTTATTTGTTACATTTATATTATTTACATCAAGCTTTTGAATGGTATAGTATTAGAATCAGAATGAGCTTTATTGCCAGGTATGTTTACACATACGAGGAATTTGTTTTTTTGTTACAGAAGCACCGCAGTGCAACATAATGACAGCGACAGAACAAAAACACATAATAAAAGAATATACAATACAAATAAGTAGGTAAGGAATGACAATATACTGTACATTCTTTTTTTTATACAGTAGTAGTGTATATTGTTATTGAAAATTCATAATGTTTCACTTGAATATACATTTAGTCAGGAATTATAGTTCGGAAAATGTTTAACTAGTAAAATGTTTACACGTTATGTGAAAACTAGTACAAGTATATAAATATATTTTTAAGTGGTAATGTTAAGGTTTGGAGATAGACTTCATGTATTTGTAAACATTTTAAACAACTTTGTTAACAATATAATAAATACAGACTAATAAAGTACTTACAAATAATTTAGTTCAAAGAAAAAAACCTATATGCTCATTTTTTGTTGGAGGACAGGCTCCCCAAAACTTTTTCAGAAATGGAGCCATCACAAAAAGATTCACCTTGTGGTTGCCATGACAACCATTTCACTTTCCACCATAACCAAATTATGTATTTTGTGTCATAGCTCCTGAACCACACATGATAACACATGTCTACCCCCATGTTGTGATGGTCGCCGTCTTCTGATTCTAACGCCATCTGCGCCGAGGTGGCATTTGTACTAGTCACCTCCGTTCACTATTCAGGGCTTCAGTGCGGACCACTTGAGCCCTGAGAGATTAGGATGTCATTGATTAACGCCAGGTCAGTGTCAAACAAGAAGATTATCATCAATTACTTTAATTCATGCACACTTGACTTTTCGTTTATCAGGGAAACTTGGCTTACCCCAGTGTTCCTGAGCCCTTTTTCTGAATTGGTATCATCTGATTGCAAATGCTTAAACTCTCCTGGCTTTGGGGGTCAATGTGGTGGACTGGTTTCTATTTTTAAACAAAACTATTGTTAACAAATGGGCATCTCAGTCATTTATCATAAACGTAAACCACATAAGGACTTTATTAACAAGTTTTCCACATTTTAGGTGAAAACATCCTCAATTTTGATAGACTTTTAATCCTTGATGATTTTAATATACATGTGTGTTGCCCAGCTAATCTCTTAGCCAGAGAATGTTTGAGCCTTATTGACTTTAGATTTGGCACAGCTTGTGAATGTTCCTACTAATACACATGGTCATACCCTTGATTTAGCGCTTCTCATGCTTTGTCAGTACGTGATTTTGCAATAGATGATCATGTTATCTCAGATCACAAGACTATTACGTTCAGAGTCCCCACAAATGTTAAGATTACTCGACCTAATAAGGCTGTTCGCTGGTCGCGTTCAATCACACCAACTACAAACCTGATTCCAAAAAAGTTGGGACACTGTACAAATTGTGAATTAAAAACAGAAAACAATGATGTGGAAGTTTCAAATTTCAATATTTTATTCAGAATACAACATATATGACATATCAAATGTTTAAACTGAGAAAATGTATAATTTTATGGCATCAACACATTTAAAAAAAGTTGGGACAAGGCCATGTATACAACTGTGTCTGAAATGTCTGAGGACTGAGGACACAAAAATCTGGACTGCAGGCTGGCCATTTCAGTACCCAGATCCTTCTTCTACGCAGCCATAATGTTGTAATTGATGCAGTATGTGGTCTGGCCTTGTCATGTTGGAAAATGCAAGGTCTTCCCTGAAAGAGACAACGTCTGGATGAGAGCATATGTTGTTCTAGAACTTGGATATACCTTTCAGCATTGATGGTGCCTTTCCAGATGTGTAAGCTGCCCATGCCACACGCACTCATGCAACCCCATACCATCAGAGATGCAGGCTTCTGAACTGAGCGCTGATAACAACTTGGGTTGTCCTTGTCCTCTTTAGTCCGGATGACATGGCATCCCAGTTTTCCAAAAAGAACTTCAAATTTTGTTTTGTCTGACCACAGAACAGTTTTCCACTTTGCCACAGTCCATTTTAAATGAGCCTTGGCCCAGAGAAAACACCTGCGCTTCTGGATCATGTTTAGATGGCTTCTTTTTTGACCTATAGAGGTTTAGCCGGCAACGGCGAATGGCACTGTGGATTGTGTTCACCGAAAATGTTTTCTGGAAGTATTCCTGAGCCCATGTTGTGATTTCCATTACAGTAGTATTCCTGTATGTGATGCATTGCCGCCTAAGGGGCCGAAGATCATGGGCATCCAGTATGGTTTTCCGGCCTTGACCCTTACACACAGAGATTGTTCCAGATTCTCTGAATCTTTGGATGATATGCACTGTAGATTATATCTTCAAAGTCTTTGCAATTTTTCTCTGAGAAACTCCTTTCTGATATTGCTTCACTATTTTTCGCCGCAGCATTGGGGGAATTGGTGATCCTCTACCCATCTTGACTTCTGAGAGACACTGCCACTCTGAGAGGCTCTTTTTATACCCAATCATGTTGCCAATTGACCTAATAAGTTGCAAATTGGTCCTCCAGCAGTTCCTTATATGTACATTTAACTTTTCCGGCCTCTTATTGCTACCAGTCCCAACTTTTTTGGAATGTGTAGCTCTCATGAGCTACTATTTGGCATGGCATTTCAAAATGTCTCACTTTCAACATTTAATATGTTATCTATTCTATTGTGAATAAAATATACAGGTGCTGGTCATATAATTAGAATATTGTCAAAAAGTTGATTTATTTAATTAATTCCATTCATAAAGTGAAACTTGTGTATTTATTCATTACACACAAACAGATATATTTCAAATGTTTATTTCTTTTAATTTTGATGTTTATGACTGACAACTAAGGAAAATCCCAAATTCAGTATCTCAGAAAATCTGAATATTGTGAAAAGGTATAATATTTAAGACACCCGGTGCCACACTCTAATCAGCTAATTAACTCAAAACACCTGCAAAGCCTTTACATGGTCTCTCAGTCTAGTTCTGTAGGCTACACAATCATGGGGAAGACTGATGACTTGACCGTTGTCCAAAAGACGACCATTGACACCTTGCACAAGGTGGGCAAGACACAAAAGGTCATTGCAAAAGAGGCTGGCTGTTCACAGAGCTCTGTGTCCAAGCACATTAATAGAGAGGCGAAGGGAAGGGAAAAAAGGGGGATAACCTGGAGAGGATTGTGAAACAAAACCCATTAAAAAATGTGGGGGAGATTCACAAAGACGTATGCAAGATATGGGTTTCAGCTGTCGGATTCCTTGTATCAAGCCACTCTTGAACAACAGACAGCATCAGAAGCGTCTTAAGATAAAAGGGACTGGACTGCTGCTGAGTGGTTCAAAGTTATGCTCTCTGATGCCAGACCCAAGAATGCAGAAGAGCTGAAGGCCACTATCAGAGCAACCTGGGCTCTCATAACACCTGAGCAGTGCCACAGACTGATCGACTCCATGCCACGCCGCATTGCTGCAGTAATTCAGGCAAAAGGAGCCCCAACTGAGTATTGAGTGCTGTACTTGCTCATACATCTCATGTTCATACTTTTCAGTCGGCCAAGATTTCTAAAATTACTTTCTATATATTGGTCTTAAGTTATATTCTGATTTTCAGAGATACTGAATTTGGGATTTTCCTTAGTTGTCAGTTTTAATCACAAAAATAAAAGAAATAAACATTTGAAATATATCAGTCTGTGTGTAGTGAATGAATATAATGGAATGGAATTAGTGAAATAAATCAACTTTTTGATGATATTCTAATTATATGACCAGCACCTGTAAGTTTATGCGATTTGTAAATAATTCCATTCATTTTTTACTCACAATTTGTACAGTGTCCCAACTTTTTTGGAATTGGGTTTGTACTTGTACTGAGTGTTCAGCTGTTTTTAAGGAGCTATCCCAATCATCCAACTTAGTTTGTGATGATTTGAGTGATACAAACTATTTTAATTATTTTAATACCATCTCTGCTAATATTTTAAACTCTCTGGCTCCTAAAAAAGCTAAGCAACACAAACCAAAGGCTCAATGAGGATACTCACGCTCTAAGACAGGACTGTAGAAAGGCTGAAAGACATTGGAAAAAAGATAGCTTCAAGTTTCTTATAAAATATTAAGGGACAGTCTGATACAATATCAGAAAGTGGCGAAAAGAGCAAAGTACTTTTCAGATTTGAATGAAAAGAACCTTCACAATTCAAGAGCACTTTTTTCCACTTTTAATGCGGCTATTAATCCTTCATAATCATAATCATAATCCCTCCTAGTCTCTGGCTATGTGTGACAAATTCCTTAATTTTTTTGTGGACAAGATAAGGGATATTAGGCTAGATTTTCCATCTCCTTGCTGCCTTGAAATGGCAATGGTTCCAGATGACATGAAGCACGTCATTGTACATTTCTTAAAAAGCCTAATTTAGATACGACAGTGCTGACTAATTTTAAGCCAGTCTCAAATCTCCCTTTTATGTCTAAAATTTTAAATAAAATTGTTTCACCAACTACAGAGCTCTCTGTTTAATAACAATATTTTCGAAAGTGTTCTAATCGGCTTTTAGGAAAAACCATTGTACAGAAACAGCACTGGTTAAAGTTCTGAATTATATTTTACTCACTCTTCATGCTAGATCTGAGGTGCTGGTGTTCTGAAGGCGTTGTTTTTTTTTTTTACAATTGACCACTCTGTTTTGATTTCTCGTTTGGAGCACTAGGTGGGCATTCAAGGTAATGCTCTCAAATGGTTTCAATCCTGTTTTAACAATATGAGGTTCTATAAATCATAATAGCATGGAACTCAAAATAATTTTTATTGCATAGGGAAGAGTGGGTTCAGTATTTCCAGTTATTATAAATTAAAATACCAGAACCTTTCCAGCCTGATGTGGGGGGGGGGGGGGGGGGGGGGGGGGTGGGGGGTGAGAGAAAACAAAGTTGTTAGATAAAACAGCAGGGGTTGTGGAGTCTTCTCAACGAATCCAGGTCTCAGTCAAGTCCAAGATATTAAAGAGTAGACTGGCCAAAATTAAGTTTGTTGACAGCTTACTGACAATTCCAGAGACCCACAGAAAATGACAGAGGTGCAGCAGAAGATAGGATGCAATATTAGCAATATTATGTTGCTTTCTTTTTTAAAAGTGAAAGTCATGACATTTGCCAAGTATGGTAACCCATACTTGGAATTGGTGCTCTGCTTTTAACCTATCCAAGTGCACACACACAGCAGTGAGTAGTGAACACACAACCAGAACAGTGGGCAGCTATATATCCAGCAACTGGGGGTTCAGTGCCTTGCTCAAGGGCATTTCAGTCATGGGTATTGAGAGTGGAAGAGAGCGCTGTTCATTCACTCCCTCCCACCTACAACTCCTGACAGCACCGAGACTCGAACCAGCGACCTTCTTGTAACTAGTCCGGCTCTCTAACCATTAGGCCACAGCTGCCCCCATCTGTGTATGTTGTTATGCTCCTCAGCTGATATTCTGTTAAAATAAGCTATTTACCCATTATTTACCTTTAAGCTATTTAAGCTTAATGTTAAGTGTTGTGATGGATGTATTTGAGTGGGTTTATGTTGTAAAATTAGTCTAGATATTTTGATTAAGTGCTAACTTAGTTGGCATCTGCTACGTAACGTTACATTTAAAAAAATTAGCTTTCAGTACAATACAAATGTTTATTAATTAATGTTAGCTAGCTAAAAAAAATCTGCTGCATATTTTTGTAGCTCTTTACTACATGACATATCCAACCAATTCTTATTGAAGTCGCCTAGTAAAATTAACTCATTTTTACCAAAAACTGAATTAAGTGGATATCAAGGACTCCACTGGTAAAGAGGGTGGTCTGTATATGCTCTCGATGATTATACATTTATTTAAATGGAAAACCACCTTAACAAAAATACATTCAAAATATAAAGGATCAATCGAAGGTATAATTAATTCAGAAACAAGACCTGTAGAAACATATATAGCCACACCTCCACCCCTGGAGCACCTATCAGATCTGTAGACAACATAATTGGTTAAATTAATTTCTTTATCTGAAACATTGCTATTAAGCCATGTTTCGGAAAGAGTGATAATATCAGGCTTATTTAAATCAACCCACACACGAAGTAAATCGATTGTATTGGAGACTCGAATCGTTTAAAACAATTCAGTTCGATTTGGTGAACTGGTTCAAAAAGATCCAGTTACATCGAATGACTCGTTCATGAACCGGATATCACAAACTGCTTTGTTTTGAACTCTCTACAACAGACACGGAAGAGAAAACAATGATGAATAAAGTCGTAGTTTTTGCTATATTTGGACCAAAATGTATTTTTGATGCTTCAAAAAATTCTAACTGACCCTCTGATGTCACATGGACTACTTTGATGATGTTTTTCTTACCTTTCTGGACATGGACAGTATACCATGCACACAGTTTCAATGGAGGGACAGAAAGCCCTCGGACTAAATCTAAAATATCTTAAACTGTGTTCAGAAGATAAACAGAG
This sequence comes from Carassius carassius, assembly GCF_963082965.1. Lineage (NCBI taxonomy): Eukaryota > Metazoa > Chordata > Actinopteri > Cypriniformes > Cyprinidae > Carassius > Carassius carassius. The sequence continues at coordinate 29,436,803 of NC_081776.1, forward strand.
GTCTCAAGGGTTTGGAACGACATGAGGGTGAGTTATTAATGACATAATTTTGATTTTTGGGTGAACTATCCTTTTAATAAAACAACATGCATTTTTGTTATTCGTTACCTGTCCTTTGTTTTGACAGATCATTTCTTGGGAAAAAGACATTTGTCTGTAAACTGATTAAGAAATTGTTGCATGTTTAGTAAAACGTGAAGCACTGTATAATTTCATTCCCATTGTTTAGGCCTAATTAGCCTAAAACAAGAAACAAATGAATTAAACCTGCATGATTTAGCTAAATCTTTGAAACTCTAAAGAATGGATGGATTAATAAAATGTCATCACATCTTGCTTTTAGTGCTGGGTGATAGCATATGGCCTAAAAAAAAAAAAAAAAAAATCAGATTTATGATTTAAAGGCCATGTTGCATGTTAACCACCACTTTCGATTAATGGGTACATAAATCACTCAAGATATGTATATTTTTTAAAATGTCTCAAAAATGGTCTTAAAGACCAGTTTTTTACGTTTTTGGTATTAATGTTTTTTTTAACGTAACTCGGTGATGACGTCATGTTGGGGAGAAGTGGAGGAAAGGTAGCCAGCCTCAGCCTAGTATGATGCTGCGTTCCAAGCAACCCGTAACCAGTGTTTTTCCAACCTTAAACCCGTGAAAGTACACTGGAATGGCAGTCAAACCTGTGACAGTGTTTATGCAAGTGGTACACATTGAAAAAATGATTTTAGGTCAATGTAACGTTGCAATAAAATAAATATTCTAGCTACAATTCCTTGCGCTCAGAAAGTTTGGTGTATCTTGCCTGGAACGGTACAAAGTCGTTAGTCGTGGTATGAAATAGTGATTTCATGCTTAAAAACCTGCCTGGAACGCAGCATTAGAACTATAGCGACTGACTGGGATGAGCCAACATGTGTGATGGCCCAAAGCCGTGTAATTTCGAACCTGCAGACATGAGAGAGCAAATGAGGAATTGCCAACAACTGATGTCCGTCAAAGCCAATTAAATGCATTGTCCGAGGAGAATGAGTGGAGAGTTGGTGAAGTGTCCTGGTGAGTTGATATCATTTAAAAATGCAGCAATGAGCACTGGAGCTAGTCTACGAGCAGCAGTGCACAATAACGGCACATATTTTTTACTGTCATTGAATAGCACCGAGTGAAAAATCAATGTTTTCTTTATATCTAGTGGCAGTGATCATGACGTTAGTTCAGATAAGTACCGGTAACCTTTGTCAGAGTGTCATAGTACTGGTAAACTTTGTCTTTATGGGCATTTCTAAGCGTTTATCTCTTCCTCCGGTAAAAATGTTGTTGCAAACGTAACAGCGTGTCTGTCGCTGTGTTTGGCAGGTGCTTGTGTGGGCGGTGCCGTCCCATGGAAACTGCGTTGGAAAGCTTGTGCTGTAGGGAAGCGAGTGCGTTTTGGTCGCTAGTGGTCAATATCTATCTGTCTGTCTGTCTGTCTATCTATCTATATCTATGTTTTTATCTATAATCTGCGCTATCTGAATACTCTCGTCTACTACTTGTCTCTCTAGTCACTCTCAATGCTCTCAAGGCGGGCTTTGGTAAATTCTCTCTCCAACGTGATGTAGTGCAATGCATTGTAGGGGAAAGGAGACCGCAGTAAGATAGTACCTACTTTTTCGTATTATATTCCATTTTGTGATACCCAACAACATAAAATACAATGGATAACAGTTTAAATGTTTATTACCAACAAGCAAATTGCACTTTTTCTTTGAAAAATTTACCCTGCAACACAGCCTTTAAATCGATTTTAAAATCAATATTCAAATGACAAAGAAATTTTTCAAAACATGTTTTAATATAGTTCTTTATCATTCATTTACCAGTCAAATTTATAACTAAGACAAGATGATTAAAAAAAAAAAACATTAATTTGATTAAAAAAGTCCTTAAAATGGATAAAGACATGCTGATTGACAGATCCAACCACACTTTGCAGGCGAAACGGATGGATGGCAAACCAAGAGCGATTATAGCAAAATTACAATACCTATCAAGATTGTGTAGAAATCCTCCGCCTCGCTCAGGAATCCGGCCCGCTACAATGCAACGGCTCAAGCATATTCATCTTTCCTGATTACCCACCGAGTATAGCCCGCGACAGATTTAGCATTTAACGAGGCCCGTAACTTACTTCGAGGACGAGAGGGGGTCCGCTATGGTCTCCTACATCCAGCCCGATTTCGGATCACGTATAACGGGACGGATAAGCAGTTTCAAGACGCAGCGGAGGCCATGACGTATGTTAAGTACAGCATTCTGCGTGAGGAGGCTTAGCTTCGCTTTTATTTTGATGAGTACACGATCTTAAGTTTGGTAAACAATAATGCAAAATATAACAATGAGGCTTGTTGATATGGGACTACATTTAAGTTATTAATATATATATATATATATATTTTTTTTTTTACCAGTATTAAGGTCTGTTAGAAGATAAAAAGCACCAGTTTTTTATCTTTTTATTTTATTTGTAATTGGGGTTATATTAAAATATCTTGTTAACATGTTTGTGCAGAGCAAGCTGCAGAGCTAGAACTCTTTAAAAAGCACTTTATGTGTGGATTTGTTATTTGCGAGGGGTTATTTTATCACCATGTTCCAGTTGGTGACTGGGGAAGTTACTGTTGTACCAAATTGTTTGCTCCTATTTTTTGTTTTGCTAACTCTGGATTAGAGGAGGGACTCTCTTCTGTTTACGTGGAATAAAGGTTATATAGGCTGGATCCGTACTACTATAATTTGTAAATACTTAACACTAATATAAATAAACGTTTGCACTGATGTATCAGGCACTTGCCAGATAAACTTAATTAGCTGGAATGTTAAATCTCTAAATCATCCAGTGAAACGCCGAAAAGTACTCTCACCTTAAGCAGCTGAATGCAGATATTGCCTTCCTGCAAGAAACCTACTTGAACACATCTGACCATTTTAGACTTAGAGGGGGATGGGTGGGACAAATTTTCCACTCTATTTTTCATTCCAAATCTAGGGGAACGGCTATTTTGATCAAAAATAATATCCGTTTGTAGTATCAAAAGTTGATGCTGACTCTGCTGGCCGTTATATAATAGTAGTGGGCAGACTGAATAGTACCCCAGTGGTCTTAGCGAATGTGTATATAGTGCATTTTTTACCAGCCTCTTCTCTCGATAACCTGATATAGACACACATCGTGTCATATTAGGAGGAGATGTTAATTGTGTACTGTTTCCCTCACTGGATCGTAGTTCACCCAAGACTATGTAACTCGTTCAACAGTAGTAATTAATCAGCTTCTCAAAACTTATGGATTGACTGATGTGTGGCACTTTCAAAATCCTAGGGGCAGATGCTACTCCTTCTATTCAACGGTTCACAAAACATTCTCGAATCGATTATCTGTTTGTTGATAATAGTTTACTTTCATTAGTCAGTAAATGTGAATACCAGGCAATAGTGATATCAGACCATGCACCATTGTTAACTACTTTGAACTTGCCTACTACAAATAGTGGATATCGACTGTGGCGATTTAATACACTACTACTCTCAGATTGTGAGTTTGTTGCATTTATTTCTAAGGAAATACATGAGTTTTCATAGCATAACCGGACCCCAGGGGTATCATATTGTCTAATTTGGGAAACGTTATAAGCCTATCTCAGAGGCCAAATCATATCGTATAGTGCCTGTGTAAAGAAAAAACTACAGGAAAGGCTTAAAAAGATAGAAAGTGATATCCTGCAAATCGATGGGGTTCTCTCACACTCGCCATCAGTTGATTTTTTAAGGAATGTGTGATGAGGTTCGACTCAGTTATGCTCAGGAAGGAAGAAGACAGGGGTCGGCTTGAGGCTAGGACTCTCGTTTTTATTTGTACAATAATCAACAACAGTGCACACCAAGCGCGTTCAGTGTGCCCTTGCACAATACTGCTCAGTAACTCAGACTTCCTGTCGTGTCACTCCCAGCTCTGTTCACGAGGTCCCAGATTGTCTCTCTCTATCTCCCTCTGTCGTGCTCCGGCGTATATCCGGTCTCTCCACGCCAATTACTGAAATCAAACACACGTGTTTATCATTTGCACTTGACCTACTTACACCTCGCTCTGCTCCGTCATCTCTCTCCCATTACAGACTCTGCCAAACCACGCCCCCTCGCCACAGAATGATAAGCTCTTCAGACAGAATTCAATCTGTTATCTATGAAACTTATTGAGAACCTTTAAAGTCTTATGAACACGGCGAAAAAATAGAAAAAAATCTTAGCTCATCAACTATGGCAACAAAGCGTCGACCAGTCAATCCTTGAAATTATTGATGAGCACGATACAAAATTGACTGATCCAGTAGAGATTAATAATAGGTTTTTGGAGTATTATTCGCAACTATACACATCTGAATCCAGTACAAATGAGGTAGTGTTTGATTCATTTTTTAGCAAATTTACTCTGCCTACTATTGATGAACAATATGCATTAGATTTGGAAAGGCCATTTTCAAAGGTTGAAATATTGAAAGCAATTGCCACCATGCAAAGTGGAAAATCGCCGGGGCCTTTCTTTCCTCAGAACTTTACCCTATCCTACTGGCTGTCTATGATGAGTCCTTCACCTCAGGGTCGTTACCAGAAACCACAAGACAAGCAGTTATTTCTTTAATTGATAAAAGGGTAAAAGTAAATTAGATTGAATCCAAACATAAAGTGTCCCTCCATGCAGATGATACCTTCTTGTACAGTCGTGGCCAAAAGTTTTGAGAATTACATAAATATTAGTTTTCAAAAAGTTTGCTGCTAAACTGCTTTTAGATCTTTGTTTCAGTTGTTTCTGTGATGTACTGAAATATAATTACAAGCACTTCATATGTTTCAAAGGCTTTTATCGACAATTACATGACATTTATGCAAAGAGTCAGTATTTGCAGTGTTGGCCCTTCTTTTTCAGGACCTCTGCAATTCGACTGGGCATGCTCTCAATCAACTTCTGGGCCAAATCCTGACTGATAGCAACCCATTCTTTCATAATTACTTCTTGGAGTTTGTCAGAATTAGTGGGTTTTTGTTTGTCCACCCGCCTCTTGAGGATTGACCACAAGTTCTCAATGGGATTAAGATCTGGGGAGTTTCCAGGCCATGGACCCAAAATTTCAACATTCTGGTCCCCGAGCCACTTAGTTATCACTTTTGCCTTATGGCACGGTGCTCCATCGTGCTGGAAAATGCATTGTTCTTCACCGAACTGTTGTTGGATTGTTGGAAGAAGTTGCTGTAGGAGGGTGTTTTGCTATCATTCTTTATTCATGGCTGTGTTTTTGGGCATAATTGTGAGTGAGCCCACTCCCTTGGATGAGAAGCAACCCCACACATGAATGGTGTCAGGATGCTTTACTGTTGGCATGACACAGGACTGATGGTAGCGCTCACCTTTTCTTCTCCGGACAAGCCTTTTTCCAGATGCCCCAAACAATCGGAAAGGGGCTTCATCAGAGAATATGACTTTGCCCCAGTCCTCAGCAGTCCATTTACTATACTTTCTGCAGAAGATCAATCTGTCCCTGATGTTTTTTTTTTGGAGAGAAGTGGCTTCTTTGCTGTCCTTCTTGACACCAGGCAATCTTCCAAAAGTCTTCGCCTCACTGTGCATGCAGATGCGCTCACACCTGCCTGCTGCCATTCCTGAGCAAGCTCTGCACTGGTGGCACTCCGATCCCGCAGCTGAATCGTCTTTAGGAGACGATCCTGGCGCTTGCTGGACTTTCTTGGACGCCCTGAAGCCTTCTTTACAAGAATTGAACCTCTTTCCTTGAAGTTCTTGATGATCCTATAAATTTTTGATTTAGGTGCATTCTTAGTAGCCACAATATCCTTGCCTGTGAAGCCATTTTTATGCAACGCAATGATGGCTGCACGCGTTTCTTTGCAGGTCACCATGGTTAACAATAGAAGAACAATGATTTCAAGCATCACCCTCCTTTTAACATGTCAAGTCTGCCATTCTAACCCAATCAGCCTGACATAATGATCTCCAGCCTTGTGCTCGTCAACATTCTCACCTGAGTTAACAAGATGATTACTGAAATGATCTCAGCAGGTCCTTTAATGACAGCAATGAAATGCAGTGGAAAGGTTTTTTTGGATTAAGTTAATTTTCATGGCAAAGAAGGACTATGCAATTCATCTGATCACTCTTCATAACATGCTGGAGTATATGCAAATTGCTATTATAAAACTTAAGCAGCAACTTTTCCAATTTCCAATATTTATGTAATTCTCATAACTTTTGGCCATGACTGTATGTGTCTGAGCCACTTAAGACCCTGCCTCGTCTAATGTCAATACTTGATAGCTTTGGGAAAATATCAGGATGCAAAATAAACATGCAAAAAAGTTAACTCATGCCGATTAATGCTGCAGCCAGACTTATCACATTTAATTCCTTACTAAAATTCCTTAAAATTAATTCCTTATTTAAATTGAGTAAAGATAAATTTAAGTGTTTAGGTATATGGGTTACTAATAACTATAAGAATCTCTATGAAACAAATTTTATACCATTGATACTCTATAAAACAAGATTTTGAGCGTTGAGGTACACTACTGCTATCACTAGGAGGTAGGATAAACATCAAGATGAATGTCCTACCTAGATTTCTTTCTGTTCCAGTGTATCCCGATATTTTTGACCAAATCGTTTTTCCTACTGATAGACAAGCTGGTATCAGTTTTGTATGGAATGGGAAAAATCGACGTATCCGTAAAAGTGTTGGGCAGCGACACAGAGAACATGGAGTACTATCATTACCCAATTTTCAGTACTATTATTGGGCAGCCAATGTTCGTGCTATGTTATACTGGTTTAAATCACATGCTGGTGGTCTTAAGTGGCTATCCCTTGAGAATTTATCATGCCATCTTGCTTCTTTACATGCATTGCTCTGCTCAACCTTGCCGTCACCTCATCCAATATATAAATACTCTATGAATCCAGTGGTTAAGCACTCCTTCAAAATATGGGGACAGTTTAGAAGACATTTTTCACTTAACAATATATCAGTCTATGCTCCCATAGTAAGAAATCACATGTTTACACCTTCTATTATAGAGGATTCTTTTGATGCCTGGTCTGTAAATGGCCTTCGGGTACTAAAGGATATGTATATCGAAGGCAATTTTGCAACCTTTCTGCAAGTGAAAATTAAATTCCAAATCCCCAACACACACTTCTTTAAATATCTCCAACTTCGCAGTTTTGTTGCAGCATCTATTAGTCACTTCCCCTCATTACCACCTGAGACACTTTTTGAGACCGTTTTAAAAGTAAGTCCATACTCTAAGGGGGCCATTGGTAAAATCTATAATGCAATGAATTATCATAATATGGGACTTCTGGCTCATGTGAAAAGATTGTGGGAAGAGGAACTGGATATAGGAATCTCTGATGGTGTATAGGTATTTATATTGAAAAATATTAATTCATCTTCAACATGTCAAAGATATCGGGTGATTCAATTTAAAATTCATAGATTGCATTGGTCTAAAGTAAAGCTGGCAAAATTTAAGTCAGACATAAGTCCTCACTGTGATAGATGTGAAACCGAACCAGGAACACTGTCTCACACAAACTTGAAGATTTTTGGAAGTCTATATTAAAGTTTATTTCAGACACATTGGGGACAGTCTTGGAGCCTAATGCAATAATCCCTGTATTCGGCATTGTACTGGAGCATTTTCACTTAAATCAAAACAACGAAAGCCTCATAGCATTTACTACTCTTTTAGATCGATGGCGGATACTGCTTAAATGGAAAGACAAGTCTCCTCCAACTCAAAGTCACAATTCTATAATGGTCAAATTTACTCAGGCCGATGGCATTTTTTAATTACAATATTTTATTATTATTATCAATATTTATTTATTATATATATTTTTTGAATAATTGTAGCCTACATAAATAGGTGAAGCAAACAACCCACTGAAACAGATAATACTACATTTTTGGTCACACATAAGGCATAATTCAAAAATGCTAAGTGTTAGTAGTTTGAAAAATCAAGAATAATAACAGAGTTAATAATAATTATTGCTAAATGCTTGACCGTTTTCATTTCGCTCTGCATATGGAAACTGAAGATTTTTTAAAACCAAGAATGAACCGAAATTGAAAATGAAATATATATATATATATATATATATATGCCTCATATTTATTTACTGTTTAATAACATGCATATGATCCTTTGTGTAGAGGTCTTCTAATTTTTGATGAGTAGACTGTAGCCTAAGACTATCCTACGTTTTGAAATTAACTCACTGTACATTTTTATTAATGTTTTTTTAAAGATGTTACAATGTTATATAATAATGTTATTGTTGTTTTACTTCTTTTATCTCAGTTTACAATTACATTCATTTTGCAATCTGTCCCTTTGCACCACCTGGCGGTAGTTTCTAGTTGGATGTGTGGACTCGAATGCCGTAGCTAGCATGATCGATTATAAAATCAGTAGCCTACTAACACTTCGCAATTAAATCCATTTCCTACCTTTTCTTGTAACCCAATAAAATCAATCCATGCATTCTGAGCATATTATTTCCATTTGTTGGTTTTCACATCAATCCACAAGTCATTCTTTAAAGTTATATAGTTGTGGCTATTTGGTATGGCTATATGTTCTTTTAATATTTAAGGCTATTTCATACAAATAAATAAAATCAAATAAAATCAACTATGCTATGTCTAGCATTCTTTTACTTTACTAAGCATAGCAAATAAACTGGTATCCATGGTATCCACTCATGTTTAACTTTTAGTCTGCTTGTTACAATCAAAAAAAAAATAAAACGCTTATTACAGTCACATTACCATATGCAATATCCTATATGAGACAGCCCATTATTACTATATTTTATACAGGTGTCACTATGACGATTTTTTAAATGGTGATCAGCAACCAATTATTGATAATATGGAAGTTAGCTACTGCCTTTTGCTTTGGTGTGACTTTCAACGTTTTGCAGACAATGCAAAGGCAGTGCACGTTAACTTCAAAATAGGGGGAAAAAAATAAAGTTTGCGGTCACAATTTTTTCATTTAGATAACTTTTATCACTAAAACATAGAATTGTTAAAATTCCAGTGTCCTACCTATAATTAATTTGATAAAAATCTTTAGTAATTTTGCTCAGTTTCACACTTTAGCGAGGTCTTTTGCCTTTGTAGGGCAGTATAGTTAAGAAACACGTATTCATCCACATATTTAATCAGTGATTCAGTGAATGTGAATGTCATACCTTAGTATGTTCAGTTGACAGTTTGAACTCTTCAGGCCATCAGACAGCAGCTTCACTCCTGAATCCTGCAGGTGATTGCTGCTCAGGTCCAGCTCTGTCAGATGAGAGTTTGATGATTGTAGAGCAGAAGACATGGTTTCACAGCATGTTTCATCAAAACAACAACTGTGAAATCTGCCAAAAGAGAATGTTTAAACATATTATTTTCTAATGTTCAGTCATTCTGCAATAATTTATTGTAGCCTTCATAATCTGGACAGAAAAATATTTCACATAGTATTTTGATATGTAATTATTTGGTGATGTAGAACAAAACAGCAGTCAGTGAAATTACTTACAAGGCTTTTCTGCAGCATCTCACAGCTGGAATGAGTCTCTTGTAGTCTGCTTGTTTTGACGTGAACCTCTTTGGGTTAAACTCATCCAGCACCTTCTCTGACATCAGCAGTATGTAGGTCAACACTGTGCACATTGAAGATGAGAGGTCTCTTCCTGGATGTGCATCTGAACTGAGGTATGTCTGGATTTCATCATATAATGAATTATCTTTCAGTTCAAGTAAGCAGTAAAATAGGTTGACTGTTGCTTCATTTGAGATGTCACCTTTTTGTATTTCTTTAATGTGTTCACATATTTGTATGATGCTCTCTGTGGTGTCTTCAGTGTGTGTGATCAGGCCTTTGAGCCGTTTCTGACTGGATTCCAGTGAAATTCCCATCAGAAACCTCAGGAAAAGGTCCAGATGTCCTCTCTTACTCTGCATGGCTTTATCAGTGGCTCGCTTTATTAAGTCTTGAAATGTGACATTTCTAAAGATGAAGTGAAGCATTTGTCTGGCTGTAGTTTCTGAATCTTTAAAGAAAAACAGAAGGTCTCGCATGTTCTTGTTCAGGTAGCAGATGAACACATGCACTGCAGCAAGAAACTCCTGAACACTCAGATGCACAAAGCAGAAGACCTTTGTCTTATAAAGTCCATCTTCCATCCTAAAGATCTCAGCGATCATTCCTGTGAACTCAGTGTCTTTACTCACATTAATACCACATTCTTTCAGATCTTTCTCATAGAACACAATGTTTTCCTTCTTCAGCTGTTTAAATGCTAGTTTGGCTAATTTCAGGATCATTTTTTTATTTGAACGCAAGAGCTTTGTGCGTTGTCTTTGTACTTTTTTATCATACTTCTGGCTCTTTATGTTCATCTGTATATGCAGGAAGTGAATGTAAATTTCAGTGAGTGTTGTGCTGATGTTTTCTGCATTGTTCTTGATGAGAATATCCTGAAGTACTGTGGCTGTTATCCAGCAGAACACAGGAATATGGCACATGATGTAAAGACTGCGAGACATCTTAATGTGTGAGATGATTCTGGAGGCTTGAGTCTCATCCGTGATTCTCTTCCTGAAGTACTCCTCCCTCTGTTGGTCAGTGAATCCTCTCACCTCTGTGTACAAACCCACATACAGAGGAGGGATCTGATTGGCTGCTGCTGGTCGTGATGTCACCCACACAAGAGCTGATGGTAGCAGTTTCTTTTTGACCAGACTTGTAAACAGCACATCTACAGATGATTTTTTCTCAACAGTGTTTAAAGATCTACTATTAAAATTTAGAGCCAAGCGACTCTCATCAAGTCCATCAAATATAAATGCTATCTTAAGTTCCTCATATAACTTTGATTTCTCCATGTCCTCCAGTTCAGGATAAAATTCCAGCAGAATCTCATGGAGACTGAAATTTTCATTTGACATTAAGTTGATCTCTCTGAATGGAAGCAGGAAGACACAGTCTATATCCTGATTGGTGTTTCCTTCTGCCCAGTCCAGGATGAACTTGTGCACAGAGACAGTTTTTCCGATGCCAGCAACTCCCTTGGTCAGCACAATCTTCTCTTCATTGTTTTTCCTCAGTTCAGTAAATATATCATTGCATTTGATTAGTTTGTCCAGTGTTTTCTTTTTCCTGAAAGCATCATCAATCTTCAGAATCTCATGTTCCTGATTGACATCTTTCATATCTCCCTCTGTGATGAACAGTTCTGTGTAAACAGTTTCAAGATCCATGTCGTTTTCTTTGTTGCCCTCAAAAATAAATTTTGCTTTCTTCTTCATGTTGTTTTTGTGAGTTTTCAAGAAGTTTTGCAATTCTATAATTATAAACAAATAAATTAGACTGATAAAGCATTAAACAAATTGGAGAAATATTTGTCATATCAGCATGATCATCATTATTAATAACTTATGTAAATTCATACTGCTGAAAACAGCACAGACCATCCCAAAAAATTTGGTTTCAATTTTACAATTTCTGAATGTTTTATGTTCTTTTTAGATCACTTCTTGTATTGATTGAGATCATCTCTAGGCAATGCTGCCTAATGTTGTTAAAAGCTGATGATTCATTTAGCACATCACATCAGTTTGTGAGGCTTTATTTAAAATGTTTTGACCTGCTTAAATGAACTTTTTGTGTGTGACTGTAATCATGGATCGATGATAGTGATAGTGCCAGATGACTGGTGCCAGTTCCACCTATTGGTCAACTTTAATGGTAACACTTTATTTTATGGGTCAATTCTCACTATTAACTAGTTGCTTATTAGCATGCACATTACTTACATATTAACTGTTTATTAGTACTTATAAAGCACATATTAATGCCTTATTCTGCATGACCACATTTTAGATCCCTTAATTCCTACACCTTACCGAAACTTAACAACTACCTTACTAACTATTAATTATTGTTGCACGGTGCAACGATACTTCAAAAGTATCGCAATTCTCAGAAATTAAAAACGTCACGATTCCTAAATTTATTAGTATCGATACTTCAAAGAATGACTGCGTTCCTGATTTGTAAGAGACATATTTCATGTTGGTGTGTGCAACGCAGGCTTCCAGTGCCTCCTTATGGACGTCTGTGTTTTTTCTCCTCCCGCAAGCAGCAAAAAAGCACTACAGCGAGATGGCTGCATTAGTGGCTTTACTAAACTGATTTGGCTTTACTAAATGTTTACTAAATGACTTTACTTATGTCAGCATAATCGCATTAAATAGTTTAAATAAGTTGTTCAGATGAACAAAGCACGAGGTTTTCTTGCATAATTAACATTTGAATTGTTTGGTCAGACAGTTCATATATAATATTCACATTAATCGGGGATTAAACAAGGAGTTATGTTCTGTAGGCCTATGCTAAATATGAAAACAAGCATATCTGCACAGCATCTATAACTTCGCTTTGTATCTTCTGATTGCTGAATGAGATTTACATGCTTGGCTCACTGACCTTGTATACTCATTAATTTCGTTCATAAATGAGATGTATCAGTTCATTTAACTAGTTCACGAATGAGATCTCTCGATCTCGCTCAGTGAAGGGCGTATGGGTTCACTACATTCAACAAATCACATGCTCCGTCACATCTTGAGTAACTATTTGACAGGATGAAACAGTTCACAGAGCTGTTCACGAGCTGCGCATGCGCTGCTAATAGCGCCTTGCTCGCGCGCTGCTGTGGAGGGAGGAACTTCAGTGAACAAGAAATATGAGTCAGTGGATTACCTGAACGAGAAAAATTTGTTCACCTTAAAGATTCGTTCACGGACGAACCATCACTAGTGCAATTTCATATAGCCTATATTAAATATGTGGAATATATATTTTCATATTTTATTAGGTTCTTTGATAAGGTTACAATACAAAGGTCTAAGTAGCAACGTATCTTCCGTGATGTCCCCGATGCGCGGGTCAGGGTGGGTAATGAATTTTGACTTTATTTGCGGGCTATAATTTCATAAAAGCAGGACCCGCGGGTTGGAAAAAAACCGACCCATGCATCACTAGGCTGCATGTGCGAGCACAAGTGATACTGTGGCCGCCGGTCCCCGACTGGTAAAAAAAGATGACACACACTAAAGCTCACTGGCTGAGTTTTCTCATCTGAAAGAAAAGGTTGCACAACTGACAGAATAAGTTACAATATCTGAGATATTGCTGTTAAATTTTATTTGCTTTTTTTTTTACTTGAATGGCATTGCTTAAATTGATACTATTTATCTTTTGACATTTAATCTTCAGATTTCACATTTAAAGTTCAGAAACATTGTTTAATATAATCGCTGTTCATATTTTTATTCAAAGTTCAGAATCAAGATAAATTTATTACTCTTATGTTTCTTATGATAACTGAGATAATGCTGCTAAATTTATTCTTTCTTTACCTTGAATGTCATTGCTCTAATTTATTTTTTATATTTTGATATTTCATATTTTGTTCAAATGTTTAATATATCTGCTGTTCATTTGTTCATTTATTATTGTGTTATATGATTAGAATGTTGTCCCGGTTTTAAAATAAAGCACAGCAATGATATTTGAGAGTGTATTTTCCCTTTTCAGGAAAAGTATTGAAAAAGTATCGAAATTGCAATTCTTGACTAGGTATCGGTATCGAAACAATAATTTTGGTATCGTGACAACACTACTATTAATAAGCAGCAATTTGGGAGTTTGTTCGGGGAAAATTCTTAGTTAATAATCAATATGTGTTCCCTATTCAAAAGTGTTACCAGATGGTCTTCTGTTTGATATATTTGTATAACATTTGCAGCTGATGTCACTGGCACCGTAATTGCTGCTTGCAGTTATATTTTACCTTGCTATTTAAAGACAGTGATTGATATTTACTCTAGATATGTTGTGAATTACCTCCAACAGGGACAGATGCCTTCTTATTGACCTGAGCTGTGTGAGAGAGAAAGAGAGAATTAATCACTGGGAAACATTTATCACACAATCACATCAGCAGAGCGAGCAAAGAGGAAAGGAGTTTTAAGTCAAACCATCACACTTGTAATCACGTTGCAGTCACAGTGAATTAAATGTTACCTTGCTTGTGTTCATTCTCCAGCTGATCAGCCAGATCATTTTGCTTCATCTTTCTCAGGATGTCCACCATGATCTTCACAGCTCCATGTGGTCCAAAACATGCCACCATCTTTTCCACTGTGTCGAATATATCTGCTCTTTCCATATCAGACTTTGATATACACTTAAGATGTGCATTCATTAAGCGCCAATGAAACTCTTTCAGTTCAGCTTCTACCAAGTCCTTCAGTGAGTCCACGAGCAGCTCCTTAACAGCTGCCATCATCCTTCACCAATTCACAGCTGCAGGACAATATAAAGATCAAAGTACATTCACTCTTAACATGTGGAGCTAAGTGCTCAAATCATCAGCTTTTCCAGACTCGAGATGAGAGTAAGACCATGTGGAGAATCACTGTCTGCCATCAACAGACCCACACACAACATATCTGATGTACCACTGATTAAAATAATTGACAAATTACAGATAAAAAAACAAAGAGAGACAAACAACACTGAAAATAGATAAACAGAGTAGTGATGCACTGGTCATGATTTCTCATGGCTGTTTCCACTATTTCAAAATCAAATGCTACTCATTCCTGTCTCAACCTCATAGCACTGACTGAGACTTGGATCAAACCTGAAGACACTGCCACTCCCGCACCCCTCTCCAATAATTTCACTTGTTCCCACACTCCTCGTATGACTGGGAGGGGTGGAGGTACTGGTCTGTTTTTATCAAAAGAATGGAAATTTGGTCTTCAACCATCACCTACAGGTAACGGTTCATTTGAATCACATGCCATTACTGTAACCCACCCAGTTAAAATCCACTTTGTGGTCATTTATCATCCCCCAGGTCAATTGGGAGACTTCTTGGAGGAGTTGGATTGGTAATGGAGATCGGAGGGTTAGTGGAGAGGAGTCTGGTGTTCAGAGTAGGGAATGGTAGACCGGACGCTGGAGTACTGTTGTGATAATGGCGTTATACTGGTGAGTGATTGCTAGGTGTAGATGCAAGTGATCAGTACTCCGGTGATTGAGATCGGGAGTGATTGGGGTCAGGTGCTGGTGATGATTGGGGTGGCTATGACATGAATTCCTGACAACATGCACATTACTAGCATATTGTCTTATTCTGCATGACCATATTTTAGATCCCTAAATCCTACCTCATACCTTGACAACTAATTTACTAACGGTTTAATAAGCAGCAAATTATGATTGAATTGAAAAAAAAAAACTGTTAATAGTTAATAGTGAGAACCTTTATTCATTTCCTTTAATACACCCTTCCTTGCACACTGATTACTCTCCAGCTGCAGCTCATTGGATTTTAGTATTTAAGCTGCCATCTTTCTTGTGTTCATTGCAAGGTCTTGTCTTACTACGGTTTGCATTTCTGAACGTTTACTATTTCTGTTGTCTGCCTGTTATTGATTTGGTCTGTCCCCCATTTACAATTAGTACTGTCGGCCTACTGGATTATTACTTGTTTATTGGACTGTGATTCTCTGCTTGATACCATGACATTTCACCTGTGCACCAACTACGATTCTGCCTGTCCTTCTCTGCTGTGTTCGCCGTCATTGACCTCTGCCTGTACGACCACGATGTTTCTTATTAAAAGCTTGCAAATGGATTCCATGTCCTGTGATGACTCCCCTGTTACAGAAGACCTCGCCATGAATGAATCCAGCGGCTTACCCAATGAACATTGGTCTGGTATGAACACAGCATGTCTGTTACTAGCGCTGAATCAGGGCACACGCACACGAATATTTGGCCTTAGCCAATGGCTCAGATTTACCGGACTGTCTGTTAATAGACTTTTTTGTGATGGCCTTAATCAACCTTTAAAGTCTAAAGTAATTCATAAGGGTCCTCATTCATCATTCTGTAACTTCTTGGATTATGTTCTGTGGACTGCTGGATCAGCGTTCACTGTGGGTGTTGTGGATGAGGAACATCGCAGTCCTGCAGTATCTCCAATTCCAGAAATGTTCCACGATATGGCTGTCATTCCAGAGTCTGCTTTCGTCAGGCCTGTCAAGCTGATGCCACTGTACAAGACGGTCGCCAGTCCAGTGCTATTGGTTCACCAATCCAGCCCCCCGAAACGAAATGGCCGCCACAGTTGATCTTCCGGAATCAAGTGAAATCCCCATTGATCTTCCAGAGTTAAGGCAAGTCCCCGTTGACCTTCCAAAATCAGGTCGAGTCCCCATTGATCTTCTCAAGTCAAGTCACCATCGATCTTCCTGAATCGAAGTCCGGTCAAGTCACCGCTGACCATCCAGAGTCAAGTCATCAATGTTCTTTGTGAATCAAGCCAAGTCACCATTAATCTCCTTGAGTCAAGTAAAGCCACATGTAGACTTCATGAGTCAAGTCAAGTCCCAGTTGATCTTCATGAACAAAGTCAAAGCCAAGTCACCATTAATTTCCATAAGTCAAGTAAAGCCACAGGTAAACTTCATGAGTTAAATCAAGTCACCGTCAGTCTTCATGAACAAAGTCAAGTTGCCACCAATCTTCATGAACTAAATCTGGTCACAGTTGATCTTTATGAACCCAGTCAAATCACCGCGGATCTTCCAGAGCTTCGTCAAGTCTCAGCCGATCTTCCAAATTTTCATCACGTCTCAGCAGATCTTCCAGAGATTCAACATGTCTCAGCAGATCTTCCAGAGCTTCATCATAACACAACAGATCTTCCAGAGCCTCGTCACGTATCAGCAGACCTACCAGTGCCTTGTAACGTCTCAGCAGACTTTCCAGAGCCTCGTCACATCCCAGCAGACTCTCCAGAGCCTCGTCACCTCTCAGCAGACCTTCTAGAACCTTGTCACGTCTCAACAGACTTTCCAGAACCTCGTCATGTCTCAACATATCTTTCAATGGGTCATCTTATCTCAGCTCTTGCCCATGAAGGGACTTCAGAACTCGCCCCAGCCTATGAATCCATTCCAGAACCCACTCCAGTTCGGTGATTGACTCTAGACTCCACTCCAGAGTCCACTTCAGTCCTTGAATTCACTCCAGAGCCTGTCCCAGTCCATGAACCTGTCCAAGAATCTGCTCCGCCCTGGTGGGCTTCTGTCTCATCTGCTCGACTGTGGTGGTCCTCTGCCCCACCCTGCTGGGCTTCTGTCCTGTCTGCTCGACTTTGGTGGTCCTCTGCTCCGCCTGCCTGCGCCGCCCTGGTGGGCTCCAGTTCCGCCTGCTCCACCCTGGATTCCTGCTCTGCTGGCACTGCCTTGGAACTTCCACGTGGACCTGACCCTCCATCCCTCCCCGTTACGCCTCCGCTCCACCTCCCTCCTGAACTTTGGACTGTTCTTTAGTTAGGAATATCTGAAAGCCACTCCTTTTTTGGAATATTTTATTTTAGCTTTTGAACTGTTACATAAACAAAAGAAAACAGACAAAAAACTCACACAGCTTATTGCACAAAATAAGACAGAGATTAGTCCAAACAAAACAACCAAACGTCAAAAATAAATAAATGAATAAAATAAAAATACACACTATACAATACAATGGGATGATACAGGATATCGTAAATATACGGTATAAAGCCTCACTCGACAAGAGAATCCAACCGGTCTATTGAAGTTTCTTCTATATAGCGGAAAAAGGGTTGCCAAATTTTATTAAATATTTTACTTTTTTTTCTTAACCAGTATGTTATTTTTTCCAGTGGTACACAGTTATTAACCTCAGATAACCATAAATTTATAGGAATAACAGTATCAGATTTCCACTTAATTGCAATGCACTTCTTAGCAATTATTAGCAGAATTTCTGTGAGACTTATGGCATAATGTAATATTGGAATTGGTGTAATTACCCAATAAACATACTTCTGGGTCTGGTGGAAAACTTACTCCATGGATATCAGAAATAAAATGACATACTTTTTGCCAAAATCCCTGAATGAGAGGGCAAGTCCATGTGGAATGCAAAAAAGTTACTTCCTCCACACCACATCGAAAGCAAAGAGGTGAAATTTTTTTGTTAAACTTATAAAGCTTAGATGGTGTGATATACATCTGATGAAGGAAGTTAAACTGAATCATTCTATAGCTAGAGTTCAAGAATGATGTAACACCATTTTGACAGTTCACCCCATGTTTCTCCTTCAATGCTAATGTCCAAGTCTTGTTCCCATCTCACTTTAGATTTATCTAATTCAGGCAGTGGTTTATTTATCATAAGAGATTTATATATTCTAGAGATTATTTTGTGTAGCGGTTGACTTGAGTAGACATATTGCTCCAGTTGTGTTAAACTAGGTAGTTTCAGTTGGGTTTTAACTCTTAGAAAGTCTCGCAATTGCAAGTACCTAAAAAACTCTTTATTATTTAAATTGTATTTGGTGAAAGCCACTCCTTGAGGGGGGGTCTATGTCATGATCACAAGTGAGAATCCCCGTCATGACCACCAGAGGGCACTCCAAACTGGACTTCACATATCCATTGATCTCCATTTCCCATTCAACCTGCACCTGCCACTCTTCCTACAACCACACACACACACACACACACACACACACACACACACACACACACACACACACACACACAGACTATTTCAATACATTTCCCACAAGCACTCTTCCTTGCACTCTGATTACTCTCCAGCTGCAGCTCATTTGATTTTAGTATTTAAGCTGCCAGCTTTCTTGTGTTCATTGCGAGGTCTTGTCTTACTACGGTTTGCATTTCTGACATTTACTATTTTTGTTGTCTGCCTGTTACTAATTTGGTCTGTCTCCCCTTTACGATTACTGCTGCCGGCCTACTGGATTATTGCTTGTTTATTGGACTGTGATTCTCTGCTTGATACCATGACATTTCACCTGTGCACCAACTACGATTCTGCCTGTCCTTTTCTGTTGTGTTCAGCATCATTGACCTCTGCCTGTATGACCACGATGTTTCTGATTAAAAGCTTGCAAATGGATTCCATGTCCTGTGATGACTCCCCTGTTACACCACGTATCAGAAGACCTGCACTCCGGCATGGTTAGCATTCACTCACGGATCTATATATAATTGAACTGCGGTCTTGCACACCTCTTCCAGCCGAGCCAGGCACTGCTTAAAAGAGCGATCACACTAGTTAAATGAACCAGGCTTTGGGGGTTAAGATTGTCTAGTGTGAGCACACCCTAATTATTCTTCGCATGCATGGGTCCCGTGATCATGCAGGTCTCTACTTGGAAGATGCCTGTTATAATGTTATGATTGAGGCTCTTGACTCTGGGCATAACTTGTTTTTCTATAACGAACTATAAAATATTTTCTAAAAAAAGGTTATTGTCCTGACAGTGACAAATAGCTTGTTTTATATTTCATTTAATTACATCCACGTTATAAGTTAAGATAATATGGGTTGGTGACCACTGCTATAGAAGAACATAACTTGAAAGACAACAAGCCATTGACTTCAAACACAGTCCTGTTCAATAATTAAATAGATTATATATATTGATCACATTCACTTGCGTGCTCTGGCGCAGATCCACCTCTCCTGTTGCTCAGCTGTGGTCAATTTAAAAATGTTTGATATAAAGGTTGCTGCCCCATTTTATAAGGAATTGTTCATTTAAAAAAAAAAATCGAATTATATTGTTAGTTCTAATTATATTGTTAACACAAGCTATTTAACATGCACTGTGACATTTTACCCTTTTTTACTTATAAACTCCTTGAGATTTTAAAGTCAGTTTAATAGTATTTAATTTCAAGTTTTAAAAAAAAGGTTGTAATTGATTAAATTATTTCTATGAATTAATAATGTTATCATGTTTATTCTTGTGGAAAATAAGTGTTTATTCTTAAAGAAAATAAGGAAAAAATAAGGGACCTATCCAAGTATTTGTTTTGCTTCACCTATTTATGTACGCTACAATTAATAATAATAAAAAAATAATAATAAATAAATTTGACCATTATAGAATTGTGACTTTAAAGGTTAGTGATTTAGGAGGTGAAAATACTGTGAAATTACAAATGGCATTGGATTTTAGAGCATAACAACTGAAGGTCTATGAAACGTTAGCCAATAAGTTGTATTCATCTCAATCTGATTTAGTAAATTCAACCCGCGGACGGTGAAGCTGGGTTAGTTAGAGTCCCACACGCTGTGAAGCGGGAGCAGCTGACGGAGGATTCTGCTTGGTCTTAAAGCCTTCACAAATAACAATGATTTTCGTAAAATAATGATTAATTATCAATTGATCATTTGTTATTATTATGTGAAAATAATAATATGGGCTGCGAGCAGGGCTTGACATTAATACACGCCAACCCGCCAAATGCGGGTGAAATTGCTTATGGTGGGTTACACAGTGACTCCAACAAGCCACTTTGGTGTGTTGAATAATTGTAGTGTTCTTAAAAAGCATCTGAAATAAGCCATATTGCAGTGCACATATTTACATGCACACAGTGTTGCCTTGCGCGATAGTGACAGATACGAATAGACAGATATCCATTTCTTCACATGCTGTATGGTCGAAATTATATTTTAGCTCACAACTTAATTAAAAATATATAATTCTAATGGATAAATATAATGGTAGTATATAATAATATAGGCTTAGCTATAAACAAACAAAAATAATAATAATAATTTAAAGCTAAGCATAAGGTAAGGTTGGGCTTTCTCATTCTCTCACTCGGGAGAAATCCGTTTCCATATTCGTGATGTTGCCCATTTGAACCTTAACTATTATTTATAAAATAATTTGTATTATTTGTAAAATAGGCTTTGTAGTTCACGTGTGTTTCAGTATCGATGGAAAAAAATCATAATTAACAATATGTGGAGTAAGTTGACTGCTGCTAACGCTGAATGTCTGGTGAACGACTGCTTTTTCCAGTGAATATGTGCGCGAGGCACCAGCGCGATCAAACAGCTGAAACAGATAATACTAAATTTTTGGTCACACATAAGGCATAATTCAAAAGTGCAAAGTGTTAGTAGTTTGAAAAATTCAAGAATAATAACAGAGTTAATAATAATTATTGCTAAATGCTGGACCGTTCCCATTTCTCTCTGCATATGGAACCTAAAGAGTTTTTTTTAAACCAAGAATGAACCAAAATGGAAATTAAATTAAAACATTTAGCTTTTTATCTTAAGACTAAGACTATCCTACGTTTTGAAATTAACTCACTGTAAATGTTTTAATATTTTTTAAAGATGTTATGATGTTATATCATAATGATATTGTTGTTTTACTTCCTCCTTTTATCTCAGTTTACAATTACATTCATTTCGCAATCCGTCCCTTTGCGCGAATGATTTTAACATGCGACTGAAATACAGTTACCGCCGCGGCATTTATGGAGGCAATATATTTAACCCAAAGCATTTCTGCAGACTCTGTTGATACTCTCCTTGATTCTTTCAACTCAAAAGTTAAGAATGTTATTGATGATATTCCTCCAATAATAGCCAGAAAGAAAAACTAACAGACAGAAATCAGTTTGGAGAAGATCAACAGCAGTTCAGACTATGAAAAGACAATGCAGAAAAGCAGAGCGGATGTGGAGGAAGACAAAACTTGAAATTCACTATAGCATCTACAAAGACAGCCTTCATGCTTTTAATGTGAAACTAGCCACAGCTAGACCGATTTCTTCTCAAACCTTATAAACAGTAACTTAAATAACACTCGTACTCTTTTTGCCACTGTTGAGAGACTGACAAACCCCCCAAGTCAGATTCCCAGTGAAATGCTCTCAGACAGCAAATGCAATGAGTTTGCATCCTTCTTTTCTGAGAAGATCATCAATATTAGGAAGGCGATTAGCACATCCTCAAGTAATGCAGAGGTCAGACAGATTAGGCCACAATATCAAAAAGATACTATGTCTACTTTTGAAGCAATTGATAGAAAAATTCTGGAAGACATAGTGCAGCACCTAAAATCGTCAACCTGCTTTCTTGACACACTCCCCACATCTTTTTTCAAAAGTGTGCTTAACTGCTTAGAAGCAGATCTTTTAGAAGTGGTGAACACCTCACTTCTTTCTGGGACATTTCCAAACTCCTTAAAAACTGCAGTTGTTAAGCCCCTCCTGAAAAAAGGCAATCTTGATAACACCATTTTGAGCAATTTTAGACCAATATCTAATCTTCCTTTTATAGGTAAAATTATAGAAAAGGTAGTTTTTAATCAGCTGAACTTATACAAATACTTACACTCAAATGGATACCTGGACAATTTTCAATCTGGTTTTTGACCGCATCACAGCACAGAGACAGCACTCATTAAGATGATAAATGATATTCGCTTAAATTGTGACTCTGGCAAAATATCGGTATTATTTAATGAGCTAACATGAACTAAGACTTTTATCTTTTTTAACAAAGATTAATAATTTCTGTAGCAAATCTAGCTATTGCTCATTGTGAATGTTAATGGTTAACTAATGAGATTGTAAAGTGATACCTATGGGTCTTTATAGTTCTTTTGCACTTTAATCTGTGCAGAACCTTTAACTTATATATTAACTATATAAACGATATATTTTTTTTGTATTGCTTTATTTTATTTAAATGTTCAGTTATTTTTGTTATTAGAAAAAAAGTTATTTAACCTATTATACTATATTTTGGGCACATTTTTAAACAATTTCAATACAGTGATAATACTGTTTACGTGATAAAAGCATGAGCAATTAATAGCAAAAGGAAAATTTGATACCGGCGTATCCCTAGTGTGAACTGAAGTAAAACAGTTTTATTGAACTGCTGCTCATTGTATTAAATTTAGAATAAAGATTTTGAGTGAGAGTAAAAAGTGCATGATGAGAAATACTGAAATCACAGACTCACTAACAAACAGTAAAATGAGAGAAACAGTGATTTCACACGGTGTGACGACAATATCAGAATGAGCAGCTCTCCATGATTCACTGACAGACACACTTGATCACGACATGAAGAACTTTAAATAAAATCATCAAAACGACTTCAGCACAGCATTAAAGACTCAAAGTGACCAATAACACATCACAAGACGACACTCAAACATGAAAATAACTAAAGAAAGATCAAACACCCACCTCAAACAATATTTCTAGACATTTCTATTTTCTTCTCTGAACTGTAGTTGAACAGCAGCTCTGAAATTTCTTTCACTTCTTTAAAATAAGTGAAACCTACTTCCTGTTTTCTTTAAGGAAGAGACATGAGAATCAGAAGAATGACAGTAAGACATCAACACACATACACTCTGATCTGGTTCCTTATAAAGATTAATTTTCAGGAAACTGTACTGCTGTAGTTGCACAAATACTTCAGCCAGAGCTGACAAATTCAGACAAATAATGGAAAAGAAACAGTAATTGTATGTGCTTGCTGGTGTGAATGAGGTGTTATAGATCATTTGGAGATTGTGTTAAACTCAGAAACCACAGAATGCACACAATTAATTAATTGGCTTTCCAGCCAGATTCATCACTTGTAATTCTATAAAGCAGATTGAAATGCTTTCCACATTATTTGTAAATGCTGGTATGGACTACATAATGTCCTCTGTCTCCATTTACACATATTTTCTTAAAATGTTCTGTATAATTATGAAAGAAACCAGCTTGAATGTAGTTCCATGGACTCTCAACTTTAATTCCTGATTTTAAAGTACTTTTACTCGTATATAAGTCACTAAATGACCTAGGACCGAAATATATTTCAGATATGCTCACTGAATATAAGCCTAACAGAGCACTCAGATCATTAGTATGCCGCCCGCAGCTGAAATCAGCTTCCAGAAGAGATCAGATGTGCTAAAACACTAGTCACATTTAAATCTAGACTCAAAACTCATCTGTTTAGCTGTGCATTTATTGAATGAGCACTGTGAGATGTCCGAACTGATTGCACTGTATTCACTGTTTTTTATGTAAAATCTTTTAACTGTCTTAAATTAATTTTAAATAAATACATTTTTAAATAATTTCCAAAGTTTTAAATTGCTTGTTTTTATTTGTTTATTTTTTTTCTTCATTACTATTTTACTTTCATGTTAAGCACTTTGAATTACCATTGTGTACGAAATGTGCTATATAAATAAACTTGCCTTGCCTTGAATAAAGTTGTAGTTTTTGTTATTTTTGGACCAAAATGTATTTTCGGTGCTTCAAAATATTCAAACTGACCCTCTGATGTCACATGGACTACTTTGATGATGTTTTTCTTACCTTTCTGGACATGGACAGTAGACACACAGTAGTACACACAGCTTCAATGGAGGGACAGAAAGCTCTCGGACTAAATCTAAAATATCTTAAACTGTGTTCCGAAGATGAACGGAGGTCTCACGGGTTTGGAACAACACGAGGGTGAGGATTAAACAAAAACAAGAGGGAAAATTAAAAGGATGTGTAATTAACAAAAACATGATTCATGAATAACTTTTCAATTGGAAGAACATTTTGATAGAAATAATACAAATGATTGATGTGATTTTACAATAAAAACACAAATGTAGATAAACACTTATTGTTTTTCTCCCATAATGGGGTCCACCATTTTTGGCAAATTGTTTTGTCCTCTTCTTTCTAGTGGATCTACACACTTATAAAAAAAATCAAGTAAGATAATGATTAATTCTTAATAACAAATGTCACTTAAAATATTGCAAAATCCAAACAAAATTAGCATTTTTGAGTCACTTGTGGGGTTTTGCTTTAAACATTTAGCACTTGTGAGGTCCGCTTTCACAGATACACACACATTTCTAGTTTTTACATCTTAGCAGGGACAAAATGACTAATCGGAAACCATTTACATTGTTTGGCTTTTAACATATTATTAAATAATTAGGGATGCACCGATAACGGTATCGGGCCGATACAGAGCTCCTGTACTCGTACTCATTAAATGCTCCGATAACAAACACGATACCACACACAGCATGAGATAAGAGCCATATTCAGACAAGGAAACACAGACAGCAGAATGGAGTTATTAGAGATTAAGGTTGTCTACATAAGATATTTATACAATTAATATAATGTTAAACATTCAGTATTAATGCCTGTATAACATTGTCAAGATAAAATTGTTCTGACACAGTTCAACTATGAGTTCTTGCCATATTTTATTACCATTATAATGTGAAATGTTGAAGGTGTCTGAATAAATTTTGGTTTGACTCTATTTAATAAATTAAGTTAACCAGCTAAAATTGTACATACTCTTTTGGTTTCTGTACCCAATATTTAAACAATTTATACATGCAATAAAAATATCGTTATTTGTAACCAGTATCGGCAAGTATCAAAAATAAAAGTATCATATTGGGTGAGTACTGGAAAATGTGGTATCAGTGCATCCCTAAAAAATAATATATAATATAAACACGTATAGATTATAATTGATATCCTCTAAATGAATCAGTTCACAAACCTATTAGGTTAGTGACTCCTGTGATTGGCTAGATCTGAGCAAAATATCATGAAGTAGAAGACATGGCAATGACATGACATCTAAAAGTAAAATACCTCTAGCTCAACAGTTCTCGAGCCATAGAGTCTTTTCTACTTACTGACACTTACTGAACTTAGCCTATATTGTACTGATAATGGAATGGGCTTCACTAATGCAGTGTTCCTGGAGGGATCTGGCTTTTCCCTGGTTAGTTTTCTCCATTTCAACTCAAGTTTTGTGTTCCTAGCCAGTCAGCTATTACTTGTTTAAGAGGGCCTAAATGGTAATTAGCTCCTTCTAAATGGCACTGAAAAGATAATGACTTTGGGTCAACATTTTTCTTTCTGGTGTATGCTGTGAGTAATATTTTACACACACACACACACACACACACACACACACACACATTAAAAACAACAACAACAACAACATGATATGTCCTTGGTATAATGAACATTGTCATTTACTCACACTCAACACATTTTAAAACCATACGAAATTTCTTTATCTTCAGAATACAACTGAAGATATTTAAATGAAACCTGACAGCATTCAGTCTTTCCATTAAAAAACTGTTCATCCTAATCTTTAAAGCTTCAAAACATTCATGAAGAAAAAGCTATCCACATGACTCCAGGTTTAATCCCAACGTTATGGAATATTGTGAAATCTCTTGTTGTGGCCCTGGAATAAAAGCAAATTTAAATGAAGTAAAAATATTTTGTCATAGACCTTTTTAGCACATACAAAGCATTCACATCACTTCATAATATTGGGATTAAACCACATGAATTACTTCAATGTTGAATAATTTTGAAAGTTTAGGATGGACAGATTTTCAGCAGAGTGACAGAAATGGAAAAGGTTTCACTCAAAATCTTCATTTGTGTTTTGATGATTAACAAATTTCTTATGGGTTTAGAATGACTAAGAAAGTTTATTTAAAAAATAATAATAATAATAATTTTTGGGTGAACTAACCCTTGAAGAGGATAATACAAATGAAAACAAAATCAAGAGTAAGCGACTGACCTTTTTTTGAAAACACTTTGAACTGGTGTCCCACTGTGAACACTAGTGGGAAGGTTGAGATACCTGTAAGTTACTGTACTTTTCTTCTTATGGAAGTAATGCAGTTTTTGATGAAGAATTTGACTGCCTTCCAGTCTCGACTTTCTAAAACTTGAGCTTGTGCACTTTTAAATTACTTGATTGACGTTTAGACAGTGACTGCTTGTATATTTTAATTATATTTTGTAATTCTCTTTAATACATTTTCCCCCGATTTGATCCATGGGAAATTTATCATTTAATTTAACATCATTATATATTATTTTGTTGTCATTATTTTGTTTTAATGAGTTAAAATGGCTCTTAACAACCTTGACTTACATATTCTACCACATAATTTTGACATTTAAAGTTTTGGGCGGTTTTTTGTTGGAGTGGGCGGGTTTTTGTGAGCTTTTGGGCTGGAAATCATCTATACAATCTGGCAACACTGTCGTCAACTGGCACAGAAAGAGCACAGTCCTCCAGGAAATAATTATTGTGTACTAAACTTACATGTATGATTTAAAATGTGTATATGTGTGAGCTACTGTTCTTAACAGGCTCCTTCGTCAAGCACTGCAGCCGCCCAAAAAAGGTTAACAAACCAAATAATTAGGTGTCATCTGGATGTGGTGAAGAGCGATTCTTTTTCTACATTGTTGTCCTCCACTACGTGTGTGGTAGACATAATGCTTCCAAAAAAAAACGTAATAAAATTTCCTAATGAGCCCCGTTTACTCTGACAGAGATATCATACTTTGATAGTACATGGGAAATACAGGCCCCTACAGAGTTCCTTCTGGAAATGAGGCTACAAACAAGAAAAACTTCTGCTGTCAAGCGGCTTGAACCAGTCAGCAGGGAACAGGAAGAGAAAGAAGAAGAGAAGTGCGCCAAGTCCAAAAACACATTTCAAGGTAATTGCTTTATATAGTGCGCACACACACATTGTGATAGCAGCTTACAGTTAACATGGAGTCGGTGGGTACGTGAAGAGGCAAAAGAAAGGCAAATGACATTGGTATGTGGACTGACAACCTCAAATGTGTGGATATTGATGTATGCACTAAGTTGGTTTTGTTTGAAATTTATGTCCACAATTGCATAACCAGGTGGCTTGCTAGCAAGTAAGTTACACTAGCTTAGCTAGCTGCTCGATGCCCAGACAGAGTAATTATCGGCTGCAAATGTTAATTAATTTTCCCCTAATGTATAATAAACCATACAAATATTTGTCAGATTTCTGATGCCTGGCAGCATTAGACATTAATCATTAGTCATAGATTGTATTCAAACTTAAATACTTGATGTGTGAACAATTAGTCTAAATTAAAATTTAAATTAAATTTATGCATTTAGCAGATGCTTTTATTTAAAGTGACTTACATTGCATTCAAGCTAACAATTTTCTCCTAACATGTGTTCCCTGGGATTCAAACCACCAACCTTATGCTTGCTAACACAATACTCTACCACTTGAGCTACAGGAACACAGAAAAAAAATAATAATAATTAAAACTTTTAGGAATAGAAATTTGTCTATGAAGGGCACCAGTCGTCATTGTAATTGCTGAATGTAATGTTCCTGCCTCAGTATTATTTGGCTTGAAGTGCTGAAACTTGCAAAGGTTTTTGTGATCAGGATCCTACAGCTTCAGCTATATTAAAGGAAAAATATGATGGATCCTTTACTGGATATTTACAAGAACTAAGCACGTTTGTATATGTCAGTATGCCATGTGTTTGTGCCATTTATTTGTTTATTTTATTTTTGTTTAGCATTAAATATTTCATGAGGAGTCCATATGAGTAGTTGTTACATTAAATAGTGGTTCCTTGCCTTAAAAAGACCAAGCTGTTTGTGAAACCTTTTTTTCTATTTATTTGCAAATCCTTTAACAGCTTTATGGTTTTGTTAAGTGTTTTCAGATAAAGGCACTTAAGGTTCATGGTATATGTACTGAATTCCTAGGCATTGCAGTTCATTAAACTGAGTTATACTGTTTCAGAATAAAACAGAAAGTTAAGATCAAAGTCATTCTTTGTCCAGTGCATTATGTGCAGAAGTTTGAACTTTCTTGTTCATATTCAAGTCATTTCACAATCAAGGTCCAAGTCACCACTTTAGTTGAGGGGCCATACACATGATGAAGCCATGAGAAGCTAATGCTTAATTAAAAATGACTACTGTTTTTGGGTGTTAACAGAATGCACATATGTGCTGTGGTTGGCCAATGTTGGGGTCTGTCCATTTACTGCAGGCTGTATGAGGATGAGATCAACGTACTTGAAAACTTTAGTTCTTACATGAATAGACATACTAGGCTTTTCTCAATGTCAAGGAAGGATCCTCGGAAGAAAGAATTTCCAGTAGCCCCTCACTGCAGAACACAAGATCCAGGGGGCGGAGATCTACGAAAAAGGGGGCAGAGTTGGATCTACGTTCAGGGGTGTTTTTTGATTGGCTAAATCTTTACCCCTCTCAGTAGTCCACTTTGACTTCAAATTAATAAGTAGGCACATCTGCTTTTATTGGAGTGGTATTAAATCAAGTGTCTACTACATATTTTCTAATCAAGTAGAAAATAGGTGTGCTTTCATCTACTGATCGTGAACATTAATAGAAACAGCATGTGACTAAAATATAGTCAAAATCCTATGTTGTAAAAGATGACTTGCTATGCTGGCTATTTTCATTAAGAAAATATTTGCCCAACCTCTCTATCTTCACTGTTCCCACATCTCAGACCTCAAATAAAGTATTCAATTTTTAGACAGTTTTAAAGTAAAGAAGTAAAAAATAAAGAAAATACTATGCACAACTTATTGAAACATCTCTGATGCGAGTGCACACAAGGGCCAGTGTCAGAACTGCCTCGTCACCCTCCTGGAGAACAACATTGATAAAAATGTTTTTACAGATGCTGGCAACTGTAAGCAAACAAAAAGGAGAAATATGAAGATTTTGGCCCCAGTGCCCAGTTTTTGTCTTTGTTCTGGGCATACATGTTTGTAGTGGGTTACATATAAAAAAATATATAATAAAAAAAAGGATAATGGCCCGTCCGTTTTCATTATGAAGTATATAACAGGGTGATCGGGACACAGGTGAAGTCAAGATTGTATAAAAACCACATACTCCCAGTAAAAGGAATACAAAGACCAGTATGCTGAGAGCAGTGTTGGGTGTAATTAGTTACTAAGTAAATAGTTACTATAATTTAATAACAGTTACTTCATATGTAATTGAACTAACACTGTGTATAGACTGCAGAACATTTATACACAATTAAATAGTGGATTTAACATCAGCATTTAAAGTCTAACATTAAAATGCATGCTTTTTATGTACCCTTCTCACTGTAAATATTTTGTCCAATTCTCATAATAAACTAGTTGTGTATTAGCATGAATAATGCTGGGATATTGCCTGTATATTATTACTTAAAAAGCACATATTAATGTATTATTCTTCAAAACTTATTCTAAATACTTAATCCTAATCGATTCTGTAACTTAACAACTACTTTGCTACGTATTACTATGCAATAATCAGGAGTACATTGTGGAAAAATAGTCAATAGTGAGAATTGGACCCTAATCTAAAGTGTGAACAGAATAATTTATATAGTTACTTGAAAGAATTAAAAGAAACATTTCATGTCTATCTTTGTATCATTAACTTGTCAAGGTTGATATAAGATTTAGAAAGTAATTAGTAATAAGAAATTGAGTACTTTTTGGAGAGAGTCATTTGTACAGTAACCTACACTAATGTAATTATTAACTAGTAATTAATTACTTTTTTTAGAGTAACTTACCCAACACTGGCTGAGAGTTAAAATTTCTAAAATGTACAATTGCTAGTGACTCAGACATTATACCACAAGAATCCCATGCTCCTTGAGACAACCGTTCATGTAGTTCACTTTGTCCTTCTTGAGGCTTCCCTATAACACAGTAAATGGTGTCAGAAATAAAACGAAGAAAGTTAAAACTTTGGAAAGAAAGCATGGTTTTGCAAATCTGGTTCTCACTTTTTATGGCTAATGCACTTTAATATTAAAGGGTTAGTTCATCGAAAAATCTAAATTATGTCATTAATAACTCACCCTCATGTCGTTCCAAACCAGTAAGACCTCCATTTATCTTCTGGACACAGTTGAAGATATTTTAGATTTAGTCTGAGAGCTCTCAGTCCCTCCATTGAAGCTGTGTGTACGGTCTACTGTCCATGTCCAGAAAGGTAAGAAAAACATCATCAAAGTAGTCCATGTGACATCAGAGGGTCAGTTAGAATTTGTTGAAGCATCGAAAATACATTTTGGTTGAAAAATAGCCAAAGATAAGTGGTTACAGACATGGCCACCACATTAAGCTCCATGGTGGGTTTGAACACAGGCAATAATAATTAGAGCAACAGCTCTGGCTTCTCTGAAGGGCAATCTTCTCATGTCGCAACACTGTTCTGTGCATCTATGGTGAATGTTAAATGTATTTCAAATGGTATTTCTTGCCAAGATAGCATAGCCTGGCTAGCCTGTAAACTACATTGCCAACAACAGTCCACGTGTAGCTTTACATGTGCGCGCTAGCTGTTATCTAGTTAACTGTGAGTACTTTTAAAGTTAATGTTACTTAAACATGTCTTGGCGCTATCAAATAGTATGTACACTGTCAAAACTTTGACATATATTTAACTGTGATCATTACTTACAGACATACACTACATAATGAATCTATCTCAACTAATATTAATCAAATGTAGACTTACATTGATAAGAGCAAATGTTGGTGATTACGGCCTGCAACTTCACGAACATGTAACATTATGCAGCTTCTTCCGGTAGAACACGGTTTATAAAGTGGGAGGAGTTGGATCTGGGTCCAACCTCACCCCCTGGATCTCGTGTTCTGCAGTGAGGACCTTCTCAGAATTTCGAGGATGCTACGTCATCGACATCCGTCGAAGGACTGTTCCAATGTCGAGGATCCTCGGAATTTCAACCAATGACTGAGACCTTCTTTCAAAAAATATCCCATATACAGGAAAGGATGCATATGTGTAGCCTTCGCGCTCTCAAATCACCCACAATCCTATGCGTGTAGCTTTCCTATCTTGTTCAAAAATTTAAAAATGTCGAACGTTAGTGGAGTATGAGCGTTAATGGTTTTTATTTACGTTACCAAACATTTGTTATGACTGTAGTAAATATAAGTAAAGTTTATCGTTTAAATGCCAGTATAAAATACTACCATATTGATATTGTAAGTTATACAGATTACGTAATTGATGGCTAACTGAACCGGACCCGTCATTTAACAATTGTTAGCTTGGTTGCATCACCGGCATTTCTTTTATAAATAACTAGTTAAGTTATAATGTAAAAATATGATGTAATACTGTGTACCTTAGATAAAATATAAGCACAGGCACATAGGCTTGATATTTATCCTGCTTGAATTGGTTCTAAGAAAGGCACATAACTTCATAAAGTATACTAAACTTTCATCTGTGAATATAAAATATTTTAACTTAATTTCCCCAACGGCAGCTGTCAAATGTAAAACATCAGTGAAGCAAAGCTGATGGCTATTTGTGAAAATGTGCTTTGATGCGCTCGTTTGATAACTTGTGGTTAAAGCGCCACTCAGCGGTCAAAAGCTGCAAATGCACTTTGCAGACGCGGCAGAACTCACGGTGGCAGAACAATTGTTTTGGTTGGCCACCTACTGTATGTACTGTATTATGTGAATGACAGTCAGACATGATGTGGAATTATTCAAATGAAGTTATGATAGCCTCATTTTGGAATGATCTGAAGCATTTTATATGTAAATACAGTCTCTGTGGGTTTTAGAGAGGATTCCAATGCAAGGAAGAGGTCAAAATGGAGTCTGGCTTTAGCTCTTTATCTTGAGAGAGAGAAATCCCACTTTTATCGTATGATTTTCGCTGTGAGATTCAGAATGTGTGTCTCCAGACCCATTTATCTTGGGTTAACTGCCTAAAGTTGACAACGCTGGAGGAGTTATTATTATACAGTCACTAGTGTATAAAAGCATCCGTAGAGAATTAACTAGTTTACTCAGGCTTTGAGGTGACAGGTATCAGTTTTATGGCAGAGACAATTTATAAGAGACATGCCACTTCCTCAATCCTCCATACAACTATATAAGGAAAACCCGTAACAGCAAAGAGTTGTATGCACATGTCCTGCCCCTCCCACTGGAAGGCCAATCATCTGCTTTTAACAGTCAAGCCGGGAAACATTTAAGCCTATCGTCTGGTTCCACTGACGCATGCGCACAGTTGAGGTTTTGCGAAAGCGGAGATGATTTGCCGACAGCGAGTTGTGGTGTGTGCAAGATCAGACGTAATCCACATAGAAGTGGGTGATAGCAACGCGAAGGCACCAGACTATCAGTTAAAGCATTTTATATTGACCACAAATATGATACCTTACATTCTAAGTAAAATACACAGGCATTCTGGATAGAGACATAAATGAATTTGGTGTCGTGAACCCTTGCGCATGCGTAGTAAAAGTATAACCTGTGAGGGAAAAGGCGTTTTAAACCTTATTTTGGGGCAAAGTCATCAAACTTTTTCAGCGATTACTATCATATTTTACTGCTGTTTCTATACATGCAGTTTTTATGTCCCGGTGACCAGTGAAAGTGCAGTTCTGAGTCTCTGCGCATTCATTTAGATAGGAGCCTGGTCTTGTTAGTCCAAAATAGCTGCCCAGAGACGTTGCCAAAATGGCGGCCGAGTGGCACGACTTGCCTAAAAGGACTTTGTTTATGGTCATACAATGTAAGACTCGGGGTATCTTGTGAAATTCAGTTCTTTGCATTGTTTTAACAAAATTCTGGACTGCATTTCCCAAAAGCATCATGAGCTTAGGTGGTTTCATTTGGTCTACGATGTACTTAACCTTATGATGCTTTTGGTAAACACAGTCCTGATTAGGCTGGGGTATCAAGTATCGATTGGAACCGAGACTAGCTTTGCGATTTTCACGGAATCGATAAAAAGTTTACATTTCGATTCCTAGTTTCGATTATACAATTAACAAAGGCAAAAATGCCTCTAACACTAGCTTTCTCTATTCTTTTTCTATTCTATCAGTTTTTTATTTATTATGTTATTTAAAAGACCTTGCCATGTGTACTGTGTTAAGCTAACTGAGACTTGTTATAACACTTGTATATGTGACAGCCTGCATACCTGTCTCTGGTAATTATGTGTTCCAGTAGGGCGGGGCGGCGATCCTGAGAGTGGGACACGTGTGTTCTCTGAGGTTCCTTTCCTGTTTAAAGCTCCCTACTTCCTGCCTATTTGTGTTTTTGTTTGGTAACTAAATTGAGCACTTTTTGATTAAGTGTCTTCGTCCTACTTCTTTGTCATAAACCCTGAGCCGGGTTATGACAAATGGGGGCTTGTCTATTTGTGTTTGTTGTTTCTCAGTTCGCTACATGTTAAGTTGTGTAGTGGCGGAATGTCTGTTTATGAATTAAGTGCCGGGGGGGGGGAGGTGGGTGATGTCACACACCAGTATTTCATCTTTAACCCCTTACCTGACCCTCTGATGTCACATGGACTACTTTGACGATGTTTTTCTTACCTTTCTGTACATGCACAGTATACCGTTCACACAGTTTCAATGGAGGGACTGAGAGCTCTCGGACTAAATCTAAAATATCTTAAACTGTGTTCTGAAGATAAACGGAGGTCTCACAGGTTTGGAACGACATGAGGGTGAGTCATTAATGACACAATTTTTGGGTGAACTAACCCTTTAACTCACTTACTGCCGCTGACCTCCTCGCGCTCTCTCCTGTCGCAGATGTTGCTTAACCACACCTCCCCTGCCACAACAGTCTTCTGTGGGTTTTAGAGAGGATTCCAGTCATTCAAGCAAGGAAGAGATCAAAAGGGAGTCTGGCTTTAGCTCTTTATCTTGAGTGAGGGAAATTCCACTTTGTCTTCTCATTTTCCCTGTGAGATTCATAATGTGTCTCCAGACCATAGACTGTAAAAAAAGATGGACGACTCGCCTTCGCTCTCTTCCATTGGTCAAAACTGAAGCCGTCAGTGTCCCGATATGGCGCTGACATCTTGGACTTGCGCCTGCGCAGATAGCGATGTAGGGACCAGTTCTGCACAGTAGCTATGCGCAGTAGCAAGCAGGAAGTAAAGCCTTAAAGCCGCGAAATCAACGGCCCCGCCCCTGTGCCCCGCCCTCACTCTCCCTCGCAGAATGCACATACCGTAATCTGCACTGTTTTGGAAGTGGAGTCCTGCTCCTGTGAACTCTGTCTGCTCCGTTCCACTCCAATCTCATTAAAATAAGGTAAATACAATCTCCTCAGTCCTCCGAAGATCATGAAAAAAGCCTGTTGAAGCTTCAGTGCCACCTCGGCTCAACGAGCTGTCAATCACAGCTGTCAATCACGACGTCACACCACCGTTTTTAGAGCATTAAATAACTATCTAAAAAACAACTTATTTTAAAAACGAATACTTGAATTTACATTAGCGTGATACAAACTACAGTAAATTACAAAAACCAGCTTCGGAAAAAAGATATTTGAAGGGTAATTTAATTGTTTAGTTGGTCTCGCGTCCCATTGAATAACATGGGGAGGCGGGGTTTATGACCTATACTAGGACCACTCACCAGGGGGCGATCGAGACGTTTTGGCTTCACTTTTCAGGGCTTGTGCGGCACGCTTGCTCCAGACCCATTTATCTTGGGTTAACTGCCTAAAGTTGACAACCCTGAAGAAGTTCATACATTAGTTTATTCAGTCGTCTATGGAGGAGTAACTACTTAACTAGAGCTTTGTGGTGTCAACTGACAGGTCTCAGTGTGAGACTCAGGTCATTCAGTGTGAGACTCTGGGCCTTTTTGGTTGTTTTGGTTCTTTGGGCTGTTTCAACACAATTCTGATCTGTGAGCTCCTCACAGACAAACTGTGATGTATCAAAACAGCTACAAGATTCAGCACCCTAGGACAGCTTTCTGGAAAACAGCCAGGGAAGCCTGGACAACATATCACAGCCACTGGAAACACCAGAGACACAACCCAGCTCGCCAGACACATTATACCTCTCTCCAGCATCTCCACTTCTGTGCTTCTCACAGAAAATGGAGGAATTGGTGTATGCTGGGACTAAACTCTCACTCATTCGCTGCAAGCCCTCAAATATCAACAAAAAAACTGCTCCTGAGAGAGTCAGGAATCTTGGTGTGATTCTGGAGACAGACCTTAGTTTCAGTAGTCATGTCAAAGCAGTAACTAAATCAGCATACTATAATTTTAAAAAACATTGCAAGAATTAGATGTTTTGTTTCCAGCCAAGACTTGGAGAAACTTGTTCATGCCTTCATCACCAGCAGGGTGGACTATTGTAATGGGCTCCTCACCGGCCTTCCCAAAAAGACCATTAGACAGCTCTTCTGACTAGAACCAGAAAATCTGAGCATATCACACCAGTCCTCAGGTCCTTACACTGGCTTCCAGT
This sequence comes from Carassius carassius, assembly GCF_963082965.1. Lineage (NCBI taxonomy): Eukaryota > Metazoa > Chordata > Actinopteri > Cypriniformes > Cyprinidae > Carassius > Carassius carassius. Next base: position 29,473,031 of record NC_081776.1, read on the forward strand.
TACATCTAGGAATGATTTTAAAGTACTTTTACTCGTCTATAAATCACTCAATGACCTAGGACCGAAATATATTGCAGATATGCTCCCTGAATATAAACCTAACAGACGACTCAGATCATTAGGATCGAGTCAGTTAGAAATACCAAGGGTTCACACAAAACAAGGGGAGTCCTCCTTTAGTTACTATGCCGCCCGCAGCTGAAATCAGCTTCCAGAAGAGATCAGATGTGCTAAAACACTAGTCACATTTAAATCTAGACTCAAAACTCATCTGTTTAGCTGTGCATTTATTGAATGAGCACTGTGCAATGTCCGAACTGAATGCAATATATATTTTCACTATATTTGCAGTTTTTTTATGTAAAATCATTTTCTAACCGTTCTTAAATTCATTAAGTAAATTGATTAATCATTTTAAAAGTTTAAAAGTTGCTTGTTTTATTTTTGTTATTATTTTTCTTCATGATTATTTTACTTTCTTTTATGTAAAGCACTTTGAATTACCATTGTGTACGAAATGTACTATATAAATAAACTTGCCTTGCCTAATCAAGTCTTCGTCTGATTCACTCCAAAATGTTAAATCACATACTGACAATATACAATATACATTTAACAAAAACTCTCAACAAATTAGAATATGATGACATGCCAATCAGCTAATCAACTCATTTTGAGTGAACTTCACAAGGAATGGACTGAGGCTGGGGTCAAGGCATCAAGAGCCACTACACACAGACGTGTCAAGGAATTTGGCTACAGTTGTCATATTCCTCTTGTTGAGCCACTCCTGAAGCACAGACAATGTCAGAGGCGTCATAAATGTAGTTTCATAACAAGGTTCGGGAGGAGCACGTCAGATACTTAGCCTAATTAACACAGGTGGAACCACTTAAGATAATCAACCTTAGGGTATAAATACAGCTGAATTAGCCTACCTGTCAGCATCCCGGTTCGCTCTGTCTATCATCTTATCACAGACCCAATTTTCCTTCCAGCGAGGAGATCCATACCGGGGATTTTTCAGCTCTGCTACTTTTGCTGATACCCATGATCATTAAACACGGCCTTTGAGCATCATCAAACGTCATCGCGACAGCTGCTCTTCCCGCCAAGCCACACGTCGTGGCCAATAGACCGTGCAAAGCCCGAGCTCCCCTCGCTTGACACCACGATTGAGCTGATCAAAACTCGGCCCTCCTCGAATGCTGGAATCGCAGCAGCAGCATCAACCAGCCTAGGCCGCACCTCAGTTCTTACTGCAGCAAGCCTCTCTCACTTCCCGCTGCGGCTCAGCCTTTCACCGCGGCTTTCCGGCCGAGGCGCAGTTTGAGGCCGGCGACACACTTGATGCGCGGTGCAAGCGTCTCAGCTGCGTGGCATTTCTGTCTTTAATTCAGCTCCCATGTTAACAGGTTAGAGCTTGCAGACTGCCTGCGTGAGACAACGCGTGGGAAAACGCGTGCATGCTAGAAATAGAACCGAATCCTATTTTCCACGCGACACGCGAGCATGTTGGAAGCGTTTCCAGGCAAAATTGAATATGAAATATGTTTATATGCCATTGTGTACACCAATACATATTAATTCATGACATTTTGATGTTTGAAAGTCTATAGGTTGACATAAATTCAGATATAAATGTAATAAAAAAATAAAAATATATAAATAAATAATTATCAATTTTCAATGTTGACGGTGTCCTTCATCAGTAGGTGTAGGTGTGGTAAAAAAAATTTAAAAAACGCATTTGTTTTCGCAGCGAGAACTTTCCCGGTAGAGCTCTTACGTTTTCTCTTCTGTCCAGCGAGCATTGGGTCTCACAGCGGACGCAGGGTGAGAAAATCTCCCGGCCAAGCTCTCATTTCCCTCTTTCCCGTTTTTTCTTTCTGTCCAGCGAGCATTTGGTCTCACAGCGGATGCAGTGAGAACTTTCCCCGGTAGCGCACTTACATTTTCTCTTCCGTCCAGCGAGCATTGGGTCTAACAGCGGACGCAAGGTGAGAAAATCTCCCGGTCAAGCTCTCATTTCCCTTTTTCCTGTTTTCTCTTTCTGTCAAGCGAGCATTTGGTCTCACAGTGGAGAAAGGCACAAACTCGCCTGATCGGTCGCGCCAAATTACAATTGCTCCCCGTTGCAGGCCAGCAGGGCCTGACAGTCCAGGTACAGTGAGCCACCATCACGGGCCCACTGACCAAACATTAAGACCATTTCTCGAGATGCCAGCCCGCCAAACGCGGCACTCATTTGGGGGGGTCTTTAGTTCGGCGGCTGTCCTCTGCTCTTTAGCTTTTTGGGGGGTACTCTAGGTTCGGGCCATTCCCGAGCTCGGAGCCCTTCCCCGGACAGCATGCCAAATATGCATTATAATACTTCAGCTAATTATATGTAAGTGTGAACTCGTGAAATGGGCTAAGGAGAAGAACTGGACTGTTGCCCTGTGGTCCAAAGTCCTCTTTTCAGATGAGAGCAAGTTTTGTGTTTTCATTTGGAAACCAAGGTCCTAGTAATTAAAGCAAAAGGTGCCCCTACCAAGTATTTTAGTACATGTACAGTAAATTAACATACTTTCCAGAAGGCCAACAATTCACTAAATGTTTTTTTTATTATTATTGGTTTTATGAAGTATTCTTATTTGTTGAGATAGTGAATTGGTGGGTTTTTTGTTAAATGTGAGCCAAAATCATAAAAATTAACCGAATCAAATACTTAAACTACTTCAGGCTGCGTGTATTGAATTTATGTAATACACAAGTTTCACAATTTGAGTTCAATTACTGAAATAAATGAACTTTTACTCATCCTAATTTATTGAGAAGCACCCGATACATGTGGCATGCAGGGCTGAGAGCCACGGGAACCGCTGAATATTCACACAACTTTAAGACAAACAAACAATAAAATGCAAGTAAAGCAGCAGCCCATCAAGAACGACTGCTGCATAAAAATAAACATAATAAAGCACAACATGAAGCCCAGGGGTCTCATTTACATAACTCTACATACATTTCATCCTAAAATTGTATGTATGCACAAAAGCTAGATTTTGCGAACGCATGGTTTTATATTAATGAGAGTGGAATATTTAATGTAAATGTCTATATTGAAATGAAAACAGATTTTAAAATAATAATTCTCACTCCAGGAAAAGAGTGTGTATTCATGGTCTAGCATATCTGTAAGGTGCGTACATATTTACACAAAGTTTATTTATTTTTTTAAAGTTTATACGCAATTTCTATGTCTATTTTGTGTGTACGGAACGTTTATAAATTAGACCCTTGGCCTGTCCGCTCTCGTCTTGCACAGTCATCACTCCTCCTTTTATCCTTCTGGATCTCCTTCCTTGAGACTTGCTCTGTTTCCACAGCTCTGTGTGAATTTTCATGTGGCTATTAAGGTATCTTTTTTGATTGAAATGCTTTCCACACTGTTGGCAGGTGAACAGTTTCTCTTCAGTGTGAATTCTCTTGTGCCTGTTAAAGCTTCCTCCTTGAGTAAAACTCTTTCCACACTGAGAGCATGTGTAAGGCTTCTCGCCAGTGTGAATCCTCATGTGCCTTCTAAGGCTTCCTCTTTCAAAGAAACTATTTCCACACAGTTTGCAGGTGTAAGGCTTCTCTCCTGTGTGAATTGTCATGTGGGCATTCAAAGTGCATTTATGTGAAAAACTCCTTCCACATTGAGGACAGGTGAAAGGCTTCTCCTCGGTGTGAATCCTCATGTGGACTTTAAGGTGTCCATGTTCATTGAAACTCTTTCCACACTGTTTGCAGCTGTAAGGCTTCTCTCCAGTGTGAATCCTCATGTGGACTCTCAGCTTTCCTTTATGGTCAAAATTCTTTCCACACTGTTGACACGTGAAGTGACTTCTAGATCTAGCCTTCTGAGCTCTTTTTTCTGAGGAAGTCTTTGCTGTCTGTGAGCAACTAAATGATTTTTGTCCAGATATGAAATCAAGATGTTTTTTATACTGATCTTTATCTTGAATTTCATCCAGTTCTTCACTCTTCACTTTCAGGTCTAGGGTAGAAATAAATAAATAAATAAAGTTAACACACATTTAAAAGCAACAGTAGAACAGAAATCAATAATGGCCAAATCTGCCATGTATGTCTAAAAAGGAGCATCAAACTCAGCTTGTTAAGGGTCACAGTCCTGCAGAGTTCAGCTCCTACAAACCTACCTTTGGTTTTCAAGTAATGAAGACCTTGATTGAGATGTGTTCAATTAGAGTTGAAGCTACTCTGCAGGGCTGTGGTCCTCCAGGAACCAAATCTGACATCCCTGTTAAAGTCCTTAAATAGTCTTTTCAACAATTTTCAGTTTTGCAGAGAAACTGTTTATTAACAATATCGGTCAGGATTTAAGCCCAATTTTAACATGCAAAATGTGTTTATTAAAGTTACAACATCTCACTTCTAGAATAATCAGACATGCAATTATTTGTTGTATTTAACAAACAATGAACAATACCCCTCACAACAAACCATCAATGTGTTAGAGGTGTGAACTACCTCCAAACCAATACACAGGGCAGAACCAGGCCTCCGGTTGAGGTGGTAAGAGACACAACATCAAGATAAGACTGGTTTACGAATCAAAGATCACTGTGTAGAGCAGGGGTTGGCAACCTACGGCACGCGTGCCAACAGTGGCACGCAGAGGGATAATCGCTGGCACGCAAGCAATAAGGAAAACTGTATAATGACGTACAGTTTGATGTAATAACTTCTCATAGTCACACAGCCTGTTAGGAGCTACAAATACTATTAAAGTGTGAGAATTAACTTGCATGGATGCACGTGCAAACACTGCACATACTAGGTGCTTCAGATCAAAGCCTCGGTCTAACAGCACTCGTCAATGTCAAAATGACTGAGATGGCCAATCAGATCAAAGTAGGCGGGGTTTACTGTTCACAGAAGCAGAGCGCGAAGCGTCAGTTTAACGTTAAAGAGAGTGAGGTAGGATGAAGCTGCAAATCAATTAACATTAGTCAACTTTTAATAATACGTTTTACCATAGAAATGTTAAATGACCTAAAGCTATATCCAGTGATGAAAAATTTTCTGAAATATGGCCATTTTGAGAGAAAGAAAGTGTGTGTGTGGGGGGGGGGGGGTAAATTGTCTCTCTCTGCAGACAATGAAGCGATTTTGCCCCTTTGTTGTTGAGAAATATAATGTAGCGATTCAGTATCGATTAATAAAAGTAGCGTGACAACACTCTGAATGCTACTTTTTGCACAGCACGATCTCAGATCTCTGTGTGCGAGTGGTGTGTGTTGTGTGTGTGTCTGTGTCTGTGTGTGCACGTTCATCAATTAAAGCAGTGCATTAACGTTGATTAAACGTTAAACAAACTTTTTTTTTATCGTATAATAAAAAATTGTGTATGTACCGTTTAAATATAGAATTATATCGGGGTGTGTGTGTGGGGGGGGGGGGGCTGTGTTGGCACAGTGGTTAACCATAAAAATAAAAAATGTCACGTCATGCCGAAAAGGTTGCTGATCCCTGGTGTAGAGTGTAGAGTTTCACTCTAAATGCACTTTAAAACAGACAACTGTACCCTTGGTTTATACAGTCCATCCTTTACTCTCTATATATGTTTCCCAGCAGCATTATTTGAAGCTGTTCAAAAGTGCCTCTTCATAGTGTACTCATTCCGACAAACTGATGGCACAATTCCAAGATGTAATCTACAAAATCCTCAAACTGGCTTTCCTCCTTGGTGTGATGCCAAATAGTCCATATTTACACAATTTGTGTGGTCTGGTATTCTGTCACATTTTATCCAAGATGAAGAAAAAGACAATCAAGTTTCCAAATGAAGGTAATACTTATTATAATTAACTACAAAGGTTTAACAAACTTGAGCTAATTTGCAAACATAAACACGAACAATATTAGACAATAAGAGAGAGAGAGAAAGTGAGCAACTTAAATACACAGAGGTGATGAACTGAATACAAACAGATGCGCTAGTGACTGATGGAATTTGTTGTCTTCTACATAACCGCTGACGGCCATTAACGGATGAGGTAAAGTTTTATAAATGTTGTGTTTAATGTCATAATTTTATTATATTGAATTAGACCCGAGTAATGGAAGATTTACAACTAAATATTTAGTCATAGATGTTAGAATATTTGTCCAATTCGATGGTGTGATAACACAGCACAGTTTCAATTGTTCAAATTAATAATAATAAATGTTAATGTGAACTTAACAATATAATTTGCAATAATGATATGAAAACGATTACCACTTGTTCAACAAATATACACACTCATATACATTAAAACAAAAATTGGGCATACATAGCAAACGCTAGTTCAACAAGTAGATTACATACAAAGTCAATGCAAAGACGCGATCAGACTATGGATCAGACGCGATGCCCCGTGTTTTGCGTGTATGCCCCATAATACTTATCTTGTTGATCGTTATAATAACATACGTTTTTTGTAAAGTTACGAATCAAAACAAATCACCTTTAAAAAACAAAGTAAAATAAAAGCGAGATCGGCATCTCTTTCTAGTTAAAGTTTGTCGAAGCTCTCTCAATCAAATGCAACACCGATATTGATCCTCGCTCTTTCTCTCCTCTTGTCCCAAACTCTTCTTGGGTCGTTTGGTTGGCCCGTACGCTTACGTTTACGGTAGCTGTCCTTGTCGACAGAACCAGCGGCAGACAGCAAACAGTAGTTATGTTCCATAAATAAGTAACACAATCCACTATAAAACGTGCAAGACGTAAATAAGGAACTGCTTGAAGCAAGCTAGTAGTTTGCTGGAAGCTAGACACTACTTCCGCATTTGTCCACGACACTGTTGTCATGTGGTTTCTACGTCAGTAAAGGCGGTAACAAAGGGTAACTAATGTCATTGACAGGTGACTGCACTGTCCCGTATCACTGTTTAGAATGGGAATTTTCTCATGATTTACAAGTAGTTGAAAACATTAGAGAAATTGTTAGCAATCAGCTGGACAAAATATATAACACTAACCTAGTGGTTTTTGGATATTTACTGCAAATATCTTACAAATTGTACCTTTAATATGTCAACTGATTTGAATCGTCACTGGTTTAGAATATGACCTTATAAGAAGACACTGTGCTGCTTCAGTCTACTGCAGGGACAGTCTATTACTGGAAAAACTACAGTGTTTTAAAAGTAGCTGAGCTACTGAATAAGCTGCTAAAAAATGTAGTAACATTACTTATATCTAGCTGCTGCCCAACAATAGGATTAACTTTAACCATTATTTATGTCTTCCCGTGGGCTCACCACCTACAGGAGGGACCGTAAGGGGCCGGTGCTTAGAGAATCGGGCGGCAGTCGAAGGCGGGGGCCTCGACAGCCCGATCCCTGGACACGGAAACTAGCTCTAGGGACGTGGAAAGTCACCTCACTGGCGGGGAAGGAGCCCGAGATTGTGCGTGAGGTTGAGAGGTTCCGACTAGCGATAGTTGGGCTCACCTCTACGCACAGCTTGGGCTCTGGAACCACACTCCTCGAGAGGATGGACTCTTCACCACTCTGGAGTTGCCCATGGTGAGAGGCGGCGGGCTGGTGTGGGTTTGCTTATAGCCCCCCAGCTCAGCTGCCATGTTTTGGAGTTTACCCTGGTGAACGAGAGGGCCGGTTCCCTGCGCCTTCGGGTCGGGGATAGGTCTCTCACTGTTGTATGTGCCTACGGGCCGAACGGCAGTGTAGAGTACCCGGCCTTCTTGGAGTCTCTGGGAGGGGTGCTCCAACTGGGGACTCCGTCGTTTTACTGGGGGACTTTAACGCCCACGTGGGCAACGACAGTGACACCTGGAGGGGCGTGATTGAGAGGAACGGCCCCCCTGATCTGAACCCGAGCGGTGTTCAGTTATTGGACTTCTGTGCTAGTTACAGCTTGTCCATAACGAACACCATTTTCAAGCATAAGGGTGTCCATCAGTACACGTGGCACCAGGACACCCTAGGCCGTAGGTCGACGTTGCGGTCGTTTCATCTGACCTCCGGCTGTATGTCTTGGACACTCGGGTGAAGAGAGGGGCGGAGCTGTCAACTGATCACCCCTGGTGGTGAGTTGGATCCGATGGCGGGGGAGGAAGCTGGACAGACTCTGCAGACCCAAACGTACTGTGAGGGTCTGCTGGGAACGTTTGGCCGAGTCTCCTGTCAGAGAGATCTTCAACTCCCACCTCCGGCAGAGCTTCGACCGGATCCCGAGGGAGGCTGGAGATATTGAGTCCGAGTGGACCATGTTCTCCACCTCCATTGTCAAAGCGGCCGCTCGGAGCTGTGGCCGTAAGGTCTCCGGTGCCTGTCGAGGCGGCAATCCCCGAACCCGGCGGTGGACACCGGAAGTAAGGGATGCCGTCAAGCTGAAGAAGGAGTCCTTTTGGGCCTGGTTGGCTTGTGGGACTCCTGAGGCAGCTGACAGGTACCGGCAGGCCAAGCGGACTGCAGCCCGGGTGGTTGTGGAGGCAAAAACTCGGGCCTGGGAGGAGTTCGGTGAGGCCATGGAGAATGACTATCGGTCGGTCTCGAAGAGATTCTGGCAAACCGTCCGGCGCCTCAGTAGAGGGAAGCAGTGCCCTACCAATGCTGTTTACAGTAGAGGTGGGGAGCTGTTGACCTCAACTGGGGATGTCGTTGGACGGTGGAAGGAATACTTCGAGGATCTCCTCAATCCCACTGTCACGTCTTCCATTGAGGAAGCAGAGGCTGAGGGCTCAGATGTGGACTCGTCCATCACCCAAGCTGAAGTCACCGAGGTAGTCAAGAAACTCCTCTGTGGCAAGGCACCGGGGGTGGATGAGATCCGCCCTGAGTACCTCAATTCTCTGGATGTTGTGGGGCTGTCTTGGCTGACACGCCTCTGCAGCATCGCGTGGCAGTCGGGGACGGTGCCTCTGGAAAGGCAGATCGGGGTGGTGGTCCCTCTTTTTAAGAGAATCCGGCCGATAGTAGAACCTCAGATTCAGGAGGAACAGTGTGGTTTTCGTCCAGGTCGTGGAACACTGGACCAGCTCTATACCCTCTACAGGGTGCTGGAGGGTTCATGGGAGTTTGCCCAACCAGTCCACATGTGCTTTTTGGATTTGGAGAAGGCATTCGACTGTGTCCCTCGCGGCGGCTTGTGGAGGGTGCTCCGGGAGTATGGGGTCCGGGGCCCTTTGCTAAAGGCTATCCGGTCCCTGTACGACCGGAGCAGGAGCTTGGTTCGTATTGCCAGCAGTAAGTCAGACTTGTTCCCGGTGCGTGTTGGACTCCTGCAGGGCTGCCCTTTGTCGCCGGTTCTGTTCATGATTTTTATGGACAGAATTTCTAGGCGCAGCCAGGTGCCGGAGGGGGTCAGGTTTGGTGACAACACGATTTCGTCTCTGCTCTTTGCGGATGATGTTGTCGTGTTGGCCTCATCAAGCCAGGACCTTCAGCATGCACTGGGACTCAGTCGGAAAAGGGTGGCTTGCCCACTTCAGGTTGGTGGAGAGTTCCTGCCTCTAGTGGAAGAGTTTAAGTATCTTGGGGTCTTGTTCACGAGTGAGGGAAGGATGGAACGGGTAGAATTGACAGATGGATCGGTGCAGCATCTGCAGTAATGCGGTCGATGTACCGGTCTGTCGTGGTGAAGAAAGAGCTGAGTCGCAAGGCGAAGCCCTCGATTTACCGGTCAATCTACGTTCCTACTCTCACCTATGGTCATGAGCTTTGGGTCATGATCGAAAGGACAAGATCCCGGATACAGGCGGCCGAAATTAGCTTTCTCCGCAGGGTGGCTGGGCGATCCCTTAGAGATAGGGTGAGAAGCTCAGTCACCCGGGAGGAGCTCAGAGTAGAGCCGCTGCTCCTCCACATCGAGAGGGGTCAGCTGAGGTGGCTCGGGCATCTGTTCCGGAGGCCTCCTGGACGCCTTCCCGGGAAGGTGTTCCGGGCGCGTCCCACTGGGAGGAGACCCCGGGGAAGACCTAGGACACGCTGGAGAGACTATGTCTCCCGGCTGGCCTGGGAACGCCTCGGTGTCCCCCCAGAAGAGCTGGAGGAAGTGTCTAGGGAGAGGGAAGTCTGGGGTTCTCTGCTTAGACTGCTGCCCCCGCGACCCGGCCCCGGATAAGCGGAAAGAAGATGGATGGATGGATGGATGGCATTATTTATGTCCAGGGATGTTAATGTTAGTAAAGCACTTTTAAGCACAAGTAGAAAAATCTATTACAGACATGTAATAACTCACATTTCACATTATGTAAAATAAAGTGATTGTTAGATATTGTTGCATAATTAAGTGATAGAAATGAAGGGTTTTTATAGTTTTTAATTCAGAAGTAGATTTGAGGGTTTAATAACTCTTTTGTTCAGACTACCTCTGTACTATCTTCTGTAGAGCTGGACATTTTTCTGACATTTTAGATCAAATGAGTGAGTTCAGCTTTGAGAATGAAAACCAACCTGTTTGTTTCTCAGTATCTTCATGTTGGACTCGGAATGTTTCTTCAATCTTCATGTCTTCACTCTCCTCTTTAATAAACTCCATCTTTATAACAGTGTGTGTCTCAGTCTCTTCATGTTTGATTCTGAATGTTTTGTCAATCTTCATGTCTTCACGCTCCTCTTTAATAAAGGCCATCTTTATAATAGTGTGTCACATGGATCTCAGTTGGGATTTTCTGTTTAAGATGAGAATAATTAACACTAGAAAAATAAGTCCAAACTAAATCTGTCTGCCTCTCAATCAGCTCCCTAGTTCAGTAGTTTCCACACACTGTTGAGGGAGTCAGTCAGAGTGAAAGATAATGGACTTAAATCACCTGAAGAGAGGAAATAAATAAATAAAAGGTTATTATTTGTAATAAGAGTATATTTGGTATTTACTAATTTGTAGATTATATTTAATAGATTGCTATTTGATGAAAACATTTGTAGATGGTTTATAAAAGTTATCATTACTAACTTAAAAAAAAATAAAGACTACAACAAAATAAAAACGTACAATTAAAACAAGAAATTCATATAAAATAAAAAATACATTTTTCTATACAGATATACAAATGGACAAGAATACAAAGAAAAAAACTAAATGTCAATATTCCAAAAGACAACATATATAAGATCACTTTTTAATTAATAAATTAAAATCTTTAGCACATATAATTGTATCTTTAATTTTTTTTTTTTACTATAATTACATTTTACAAAATACATATATGAATGAAACTTAACCATAAAAACCTTCAAACAAGGTTTAGAATAATTTAATTTACTTTTAAATACGAAATTTACCAAATAAAATCATAAGATTCAGCATAAAGTTTACAGATATACTTTTTGGTTAAAAATAAAATAAAACATCTTTTGAAGTCAAATCAAAACTTTTTAACCAGTTTTCTCTTGGACAAAAAACAAGGATAAATCTTCCCAAAAATGCTAGTGATACAGAGAAATGCAATATGGGATACCTTGTTAAAAAATATAATATAATATGAAAATTATTTTACCAATCGTTTTAACTTTTTTTCTTCTTTTTTTTTGGAAAAGAAAGAATCACTATAACTTCTGAAAGAGACCAGCAGTGTTTAAGCATTACATAAAAAGTAATGTCACAAATCAGAAAATGTAATTAACACAAATGTAAACATACCAAAAAATATATATATTAATGAAACTAATTTTATAGCATTGTAACTTAGCTTTAAGTATCTCTTCATATATCACTGCAACAACTATAGTCTGAGAAAGTTGATACATGATTAAAGCCAAGTGAACAGTCAGTAAAAAAAAACAAAGAAAATAAAGAAGATAAAATAGTTAAAAGAAACAGTAGTATTCAGGTACAGAAATGTAGTGAATAAGTGTGAAGTAACACTGTATTGTGTTCACTGTGTGAATTAAATTTAGTTAATCTTTCCTGGGTCTCAATAATCAGTAAATCTGTCTCGGGTCTTGATGATCAATAATCAGTAAATCTGTCTCGGGTCTCGATGATCAATAATCAGTAAATCTGTCTCGGGTCTCGATGATCAATAATCAGTAAATCTGTCTCGGGTCTCGATGATCAATAATCAGTAAATCTGTCTCGGGTCTCGATGATCAGTAATCATTAAATCTGTCTCGGGTCTCGATGATCAGTAATCAGTAAATCTGTCTCTGGTCTTGATGATCAATAATCAGTAAATCTGTCTTGGGTCTTGATGATCAATAATCAGTAAATCTGTCTCTGGTCTTGATGATCAATAATTAGTAAATCTGTCTCGGGTCTTGATGATCAATAATCAGTAAATCTGTCTCTGGTCTCTATGATCAATAATCAGTAAATCTGTCTCGGGTCTCGATGATCAATAATCAGTAAATCTGTCTCGGGTCTCGATCAATATTCAGTAAATCTGTCTCGGGTCTCGATGATCAATACTCAGTAAATCTGTCTCTGGTCTCGATGATCATTAATCAGTTAATCTGTCTCTGGTCTCGATGATCAATAATCAGTTAATCTGTCTCTGGTCTCGATGATCATTAATCAGTAAATCTGTCTCTGGTCTCGATGATCATTAATCAGTTAATCTGTCTCTGGTCTCGATGATCAATAATCAGTTAATCTGTCTCTGGTCTCGATGATCAATAATCAGTAAATCTGTCTCGGGTCTCGATGATCAATAATCAGTAAATCTGTCTCTGGTCTTGATGATCAATAATTAGTAAATCTGTCTCGGGTCTTGATGATCAATACTCAGTAAATCTGTCTCTGGTCTTGATGATCAATAATCAGTAAATCTGTCTCTGGTCTCGATGATCAATAATCAGTAAATCTGTCTCGGGTCTCGATGATCAATAATCAGTAAATCTGTCTCAGGGCTCGATGATCAATAATCAGTAAATCTGTCTCGGGTCTCGATGATCAATAATCAGTTAATCTGTCTCTGGTCTTGATGATCAATAATCAGTAAATCTGTCTCGGGTCTCGATGATCAATAATCGGTAAATCTGTCTCGGGTCTCAGTGATCAATAATCAGTAAATCGGTCTCGATGATCAATAATCAGTAAATCTGTCTCGGGTCTCGATGATCAATAACCAGTAAATCTGTCTCAGTGATAAATAATGAGTAAATCTGTCTCGGGTCTCGATGATCAATAATCAGTAAATCTGTCTCGGGTCTCAGTGATCAATAATCAGTAAATCTGTCTCGGGTCTTGATGATCAATAATCAGTAAATCTGTCTCGAGTCTCAGTGATCAATAATCAGTAAATCTGTCTCGGGTCTCGATGATCAATAATCAGTAAATCTGTCTCGGGTCTTGATGATCAATAATCAGTAAATCTGTCTCGGATCTCAGTGATCAATAATCAGTAAATCGGTCTCGATGATCAATACTCAGTAAATCTGTTTCGGGTCTCAGTGATCAATAATCAGTAAATCGTTCTCGATGATCAATAATCAATAATCAGTAAATCGGTCTCGATGATCAATAATCAGTAAATCTGTCTCGGGTCTCGATGATCAATAATCAGTAAATCTGTCTCGGGTCTCAGTGATCAATAATCAGTAAATCTGTCTCGGGTCTCAGTGATCAATAATCAGTAAATCTGTCTCGGGTCTCGATGATCAATAATCAGTAAATCTGTCTCGGGTCTCAGTGATCAATAATCAGTAAATCTGTCTCGGGTCTCAGTGATCAATAATCAGTAAATCTGTCTCGGGTCTCGATGATCAATAATCAGTTAATCTGTCTCTGGTCTTGATGATCAATAATCAGTTAATCTGTCTCGGGTCTCGATGATCAATAATCAGTAAATCTGTCTCGGGTCTCAGTGATCAATAATCAGTAAATCGGTCTCGATGATCAATAATCAGTAAATCTGTCTCGGGTCTCGATGATCAATAACCAGTAAATCTGTCTCAGTGATAAATAATGAGTAAATCTGTCTCGGGTCTCGATGATCAATAATCAGTATATCTGTTTCGGGTCTCAGTGATCAATAATCAGTAAATCGGTCTCGATGATCAATAATCAATAATGAGTAAATCGGTCTCGATGATCAATAATCAGTAAATCTGTCTCGGGTCTCGATGATCAATAATCAGTAAATCTGTCTCGGGTCTCAGTGATCAATAATCAGTAAATCTGTCATGGGTCTCAGTGATCAATAATCAGTAAATCTGTCTCGGGTCTCGATGATCAATAATCAGTAAATCTGTCTCGGGTCTCGATGATCAATAATCGGTAAATCTGTCTCGAGTCTTGATGATCAATAATCAGTAAATCTGTCTCGGGTCTCAGTGATCAATAATCAGTAAATCGGTCTCGATGATCAATAATCAGTAAATCTGTCTCGGGTCTCAGTGATCAATAATCAGTAAATCTGTCTCGGGTCTCAGTGATCAATAATCAGTAAATCGGTCTCAATCAATAATCAGTAAACCTGTCTCAGGTCTCGATGATCAATAATCAGTAAATCTGTCTCGGGTCTCGATGATCAATAATCAGTAAATCTGTCTTGGGTCTCAGTGATCAATAATCAGTAAATCTGTCTCGGGTCTCGATGATCAATAATCAGTAAATCTGTCTCTGGTCTTGATGATCAATAATCAGTAAATCTGTCTTGGGTCTCAATGATAAATAAACAGTAAATCTGTCCTGGGTCTCGATGATCAATAATCAGTAAATCTGTCCTGGGTCTCAGTGATCAATAATCAGTAAATCGGTCTCGATGATCAATAATCAGTAAATCAGTCTCGGGTCTCGATGATCAATAATCAGTAAATCTGTCTCGGGTCTTGATGATCAATAATCAGTAAATCTGTCCTGGGTCTCAGTGATCAATAATCAGTAAATCGGTCTCGATGATCAATAATCAGTAAATCTGTCTCGGTCTCGATGATCAATAATCAGTAAATCTGACTCTGGTCTTGATGATCAATAATCAGTATATCTGTCTCGGGTCTTGATGATCAATAATCAGTAAATCTGTCTCGGGTCTCGATGATCAATAATCAGTAAATCGGTCTCGATGATCAATAATCAGTAAATCTGTCTCGGGTCTCGATGATCAATAATCAGTAAATCTGTCTCGGGTCTTGATGATCAATAATCAGTAAATCTGTCTCGGGTCTTGATGATCAATAATCAGTAAATCTGTCTCTGGTCTTGATGATCAATAATCAGTAAATCTGTCTCGGGTCTCGATGATCAATAATCAGTAAATCTGTCTCGGGTCTCGATGATCAATAATCAGTAAATCTGTCTGGTCTTGATGATCAATAATCAGTAAATCTGTCTCTGGTCTTGATGATCAATAATCAGTAAATCTGTCTCGGGTCTTGATGATCAATAATCAGTAAATCTGTCTCTGGTCTTGATGATCAATAATCAGTAAATCTGTCTCGGGTCTCAGTGATCAATAATCAGTAAATCTGTCTGTGGTCTTGATGATCAATAATCAGTAAATCTGTCTCGGGTCTCGATGATCAATAATCAGTAAATCTGTCTCGGGTCTCGATGATCAATAATCGGTAAATCTGTCTCGAGTCTTGATGATCAATAATCAGTAAATCTGTCTCGGGTCTCAGTGATCAATAATCAGTAAATCGGTCTCGATGATCAATAATCAGTAAATCTGTCTCAGGTCTTAGTGATCAATAATCAGTAAATCTGTCTCGGGTTTCAGTGATCAATAATCAGTAAATCGGTCTCAATCAATAATCAGTAAACCTGTCTCAGGTCTCGATGATCAATAATCAGTAAATCTGTCTCGGGTCTCGATGATCAATAATCAGTAAATCTGTCTTGGGTCTCAGTGATCAATAATCAGTAAATCTGTCTCGGGTCTCGATGATCAATA
This sequence comes from Carassius carassius, assembly GCF_963082965.1. Lineage (NCBI taxonomy): Eukaryota > Metazoa > Chordata > Actinopteri > Cypriniformes > Cyprinidae > Carassius > Carassius carassius. The sequence continues at coordinate 29,488,870 of NC_081776.1, forward strand.
ATCAGTAAATCTGTCTCTGGTCTTGATGATCAATAATCAGTAAATCTGTCTCGGGTCTCGATGATCAATAAACAGTAAATCTGTCCTGGGTCTCGATGATCAATAATCAGTAAATCTGTCCTGGGTCTCAGTGATCAATAATCAGTAAATCGGTCTCGATGATCAATAATCAGTAAATCTGTCTCGGGTCTCGATGATCAATAATCAGTAAATCTGTCTCGGGTCTTGATGATCAATAATCAGTAAATCTGTCCTGGGTCTCAGTGATCAATAATCAGTAAATCGGTCTCGATGATCAATAATCAGTAAATCTGTCTCGGTCTCGATGATCAATAATCAGTAAATCTGTCTCTGGTCTTGATGATCAATAATCAGTATATCTGTCTCGGGTCTTGATGATCAATAATCAGTAAATCTGTCTCGGGTCTCGATGATCAATAATCAGTAAATCTGTCTCGGGTCTTGATGATCAATAATCAGTAAATCTGTCTCTGGTCTTGATGATCAATAATCAGTAAATCTGTCTCGGGTCTTGATGATCAATAATCAGTAAATCTGTCTGTGGTCTTGATGATCAATAATCAGTAAATCTGTCTGTGGTCTTGATGATCAATAATCAGTAAATCTATCTCTGGTCTCGGTGATCAATAATCAGTAAATCTGTCTCGGGTCCCGATGATCAATAATCAGTAAATCTGTCTCGGGTCCCGATGATCAATAATCAGTAAATCTGTCTCGGGTCTCGATGATCAATATTCAGTAAATCTGTCTCTGGTCTTGATGATCAATAATCAGTAAATCTGTCTCTGGTCTTGATGATCAATAATCAGTAAATCTGTCTCTGCTCTTGATGATCAATAATCAGTAAATCTGTCTCGGGTCTTGATGATCAATAATCAGTAAATCGGTCTCGATGATCAATAATCAGTAAATCTGTCTCGGGTCTCGATGATCAATAATCAGTAAATCTGTCTCGGGTCTTGATGATCAATAATCAGTAAATCTGTCTCGGGTCTTGATGATCAATAATCAGTAAATCTGTCTGTGGTCTTGATGATCAATAATCAGTAAATCTGTCTCTGGTCTCGGTGATCAATAATCAGTAAATCTGTCTCGGGTCTCGAGGATCAATAATCAGTAAATCTGTCTCGGGTCTCGATGATCAATAATCAGTAAATCTGTCTCTGGTCTCGATGATCAATAATCAGTAAATCGGTCTCGGGTCTCGATGATCAATAATCAGTAAATCTGTCTCGGGTCTCGATGATCAATAATCAGTAAATCTGTCTCTGGTCTTGATGATCAATAATCAGTAAATCTGTCTCGGGTCTTGATGATCAATAATCAGTAAATCTGTCTCGGGTCTTGATGATCAATAATCAGTAAATCTGTCTCGGGTCTTGATGATCAATAATCAGTAAATCTGTCTCTGGTCTTGATGATCAATAATCAGTAAATCTGTCTCGGGTCTTGATGATCAATAATCAGTAAATCTGTCTGTGGTCTTGATGATCAATAATCAGTAAATCTGTCTCGGGTCTCGATGATCAATAATCAGTAAATCTGTCTCGGGTCTCGATGATCAATAATCAGTAAATCTGTCTCTGGTCTCGAAGATCAATAATCAGTAAATCTGTCTCGGGTCTCGATGATCAATAATCAGTAAATCTGTCTCTGGTCTTGATGATCAATAATCAGTACATCTGTCTCGGGTCTTGATGATCAATAATCAGTAAATCTGTCTCGGGTCTTGATGATCAATAATCAGTAAATCTGTCCTGGGTCTCGGTGATCAATAATCAGTAAATCTGTCTCTGGTCTTGATGATCAATAATCAGAAAATCTGTCTCGGGTCTTGATGATCAATAATAAGTAAATCTGTCTTTGGTCTTGATGATCAATAATCAGTAAATCTGTCTCTGGTCTTGATCAATAATCAGTAAATCTGTCTCTGGTCTCGATGATCAATAATCAGTAAATCTGTCTCGGGTCTCGATGATCAATAATCAGTAAATCTGTCTCGGGTCTTGATGATCAATAATCAGTAATTCTGTCTCGGGTCTCGATGATCAATAATCAGTAAATCTGTCTCTGGTCTCGATGATCAATAATCAGTAAATCTGTCTCGGGTCTCAGTGATCAATAAACAGTAAATCGGTCTCGATGATCAATAATCAGTAAATCTGTCTCGGGTCTCAGTGATCAATAATCAGTAAATCTGTCTCGGGTCTCAGTTATCAATAATCAGTAAATCGGTCTCGGTGATCAATAATCAGTAAATCTGTCTCGGGTCTCAGTGATCAATAATCAGTAAATCTGTCTCGGGTCTCAGTGATCAATAATCAGTAAATCTGTCTCTGGTCTCGATGATCAATAATCAGTAAATCAGTCTCGGGTCTCGATGATCAATAATCAGTAAATCTGTCTCGGTGATCAATAATCAGTAAATCTGTCTCGGGTCTCGATGATCAATAATCATTAAATCTGTCTCGGGTCTCGATGATCAATAATCAGTAAATCTGTCTCTGGTCTTGATGATCAATAATCAGTAAATCTGTCTTGGGTCTTGATGATCAATAATCAGTAAATCTGTCTCTGGTCTTGATGATCAATAATTAGTAAATCTGTCTCGGGTCTTGATGATCAATAATCAGTAAATCTGTCTCTGGTCTCGATGATCAATAATCAGTAAATCTGTCTCGGGTCTCGATGATCAATAATCAGTAAATCTGTCTCGGGTCTCGATCAATATTCAGTAAATCTGTCTCGGGTCTCGATGATCAATAATCAGTAAATCTGTCTCGGGTCTCGATGATCAATAATCAGTTAATCTGTCTCTGGTCTCGATGATCAATAATCAGTTAATCTGTCTTTGGTCTCGATGATCAATAATCAGTAAATCTGTCTCGGGTCTCGATGATCAATAATCAGTAAATCTGTCTCTGGTCTTGATGATCAATAATTAGTAAATCTGTCTCGGGTCTTGATGATCAATACTCAGTAAATCTGTCTCTGGTCTTGATGATCAATAATCAGTAAATATGTCTCTGGTCTCGATGATCAATAATCAGTAAATCTGTCTCGGGTCTCGATGATCAATAATCAGTAAATCTGTCTTGGGGCTCGATGATCAATAATCAGTAAATCTGTCTCGGGTCTCGATGATCAATAATCAGTTAATCTGTCTCTGGTCTTGATGATCAATAATCAGTAAATCTGTCTCGGGTCTCGATGATCAATAATCAGTAAATCTGTCTCGGGTCTCAGTGATCAATAATCAGTAAATCGGTCTCGATGATCAATAATCAGTAAATCTGTCTCGGGTCTCAATGATCAATAACCAGTAAATCTGTCTCAGTGATAAATAATAAGTAAATCTGTCTCGGGTCTCGATAATCAATAATCAGTAAATCTGTCTCGGGTCTCAGTGATCAATAATCAGTAAATCTGTCTCGGGTCTTGATGATCAATAATCAGTAAATCTGTCTCGGGTCTCAGTGATCAATAATCAGTAAATCTGTCTCGGGTCTCAGTGATCAATATTCAGTAAATCTGTCTCGGGTCTCAGTGATCAATAATCAGTAAATCGGTCTCGATGATCAATAATCAGTAAATCTGTCTCGGGTCTCTGATCAATAATCAGTAAATCTGTCTCGGGTCTCGATGATCAATAATCAGTAAATCTGTCTCGGGTCTTGATGATCAATAATCAGTAAATCTGTCTCGGGTCTCAGTGATCAATAATCAGTAAATCGGTCTCGATGATCAATAATCAGTAAATCTGTTTCGGGTCTCAGTGATCAATAATCAGTATATCGTCTCGATGATCAATAATCAATAATCAGTAAATCGGTCTCGATGATCAATAATCAGTAAATCTGTCTCGGGTCTCGATGATCAATAATCAGTAAATCTGTCTCGGGTCTCAGTGATCAATAATCAGTAAATCTGTCTCGGGTCTCAGTGATCAATAATCAGTAAATCTGTCTCGGGTCTCGATGATCAATAATCAGTAAATCTGTCTCGGGTCTCGATGATCAATAATCGGTAAATCTGTCTCGAGTCTTGATGATCAATAATCAGTAAATCTGTCTCGGGTCTCAGTGATCAATAATCAGTAAATCGGTCTCGATGATCAATAATCAGTAAATCTGTCTCGGGTCTCAGTGATCAATAATCAGTAAATCTGTCTCGGGTCTCAGTGATCAATAATCAGTAAATCGGTCTCAATCAATAATCAGTAAACCTGTCTCAGGTCTCGATGATCAATAATCAGTAAATCTGTCTCGGGTCTCGATGATCAATAATCAGTAAATCTGTCTTGGGTCTCAGTGATCAATAATCAGTAAATCTGTCTCGGGTCTCGATGATCAATAATCAGTAAATCTGTCTCTGGTCTTGATGATCAATAATCAGTAAATCTGTCTCGGGTCTCGATGATCAATAAACAGTAAATCTGTCCTGGGTCTCGATGATCAATAATCAGTAAATCTGTCCTGGGTCTCAGTGATCAATAATCAGTAAATCGGTCTCGATGATCAATAATCAGTAAATCAGTCTCGGGTCTCGATGATCAATAATCAGTAAATCTGTCTCGGGTCTTGATGATCAATAATCAGTAAATCTGTCCTGGGTCTCAGTGATCAATAATCAGTAAATCGGTCTCGATGATCAATAATCAGTAAATCTGTCTCGGTCTCGATGATCAATAATCAGTAAATCTGTCTCGGGTCTTGATGATCAATAATCAGTAAATCTGTCTCGGGTCTCGATGATCAATAATCAGTAAATCTGTCTCTGGTCTTGATGATCAATAATCAGTAAATCTGTCTCGGGTCTTGATGATCAATAATCAGTAAATCTGTCTCAGGTCTCGATGATCAATAATCAGTAAATCGGTCTCGATGATCAATAATCAGTAAATCTGTCTCGGGTCTCGATGATCAATAATCAGTAAATCTGTCTCGGGTCTTGATGATCAATAATCAGTAAATCTGTCTCGGGTCTTGATGATCAATAATCAGTAAATCTGTCTCTGGTCTTGATGATCAATAATCAGTAAATCTGTCTCGGGTCTCGATGATCAATAATCAGTAAATCTGTCTCGGGTCTCGATGATCAATAATCAGTAAATCTGTCTCGGGTCTTGATGATCAATAATCAGTAAATCTGTCTCGGGTCTTGATGATCAATAATCAGTAAATCTGTCTCGGGTCTTGATGATCAATAATCAGTAAATCTGTCTCGGGTCTTGATGATCAATAATCAGAAAATCTGTCTGTGGTCTTGATGATCAATAATCAGTAAATCTGTCTGTGGTCTTGATGATCAATAATCAGTAAATCTATCTCTGGTCTCGGTGATCAATAATCAGTAAATCTGTCTCGGGTCTTGATGATCAATAATCAGTAAATCGGTCTCGATGATCAATATTCAGTAAATCTGTCTCTGGTCTTGATGATCAATAATCAGTAAATCTGTCTCTGGTCTTGATGATCAATAATCAGTAAATCTGTCTCGGGTCTTGATGATCAATAATCAGTAAATCGGTCTCGATGATCAATAATCAGTAAATCTGTCTCGGGTCTCGATGATCAATAATCAGTAAATCTGTCTCGGGTCTCGATGATCAATAATCAGTAAATCTGTCTCGGGTCTTGATGATCAATAATCAGTAAATCTGTCTCGGGTCTTGATGATCAATAATCAGAAAATCTGTCTGTGGTCTTGATGATCAATAATCAGTAAATCTGTCTGTGGTCTTGATGATCAATAATCAGTAAATCTATCTCTGGTCTCGGTGATCAATAATCAGTAAATCTGTCTCGGGTCTTGATGATCAATAATCAGTAAATCGGTCTCGATGATCAATATTCAGTAAATCTGTCTCTGGTCTTGATGATCAATAATCAGTAAATCTGTCTCTGGTCTTGATGATCAATAATCAGTAAATCTGTCTCGGGTCTTGATGATCAATAATCAGTAAATCGGTCTCGATGATCAATAATCAGTAAATCTGTCTCGGGTCTCGATGATCAATAATCAGTAAATCTGTCTCGGGTCTCGATGATCAATAATCAGTAAATCTGTCTCGGGTCTCGATGATCAATAATCAGTAAATCTGTCTCGGGTCTTGATGATCAATAATCAGTAAATCTGTCTCTGGTCTTGATGATCAATAATCAGTAAATCTGTCTCGGGTCTTGATGATCAATAATCAGTAAATTTGTCTCTGGTCTCGGTGATCAATAATCAGTAAATCTGTCTCGGGTCTCGATGATCAATAATCAGTAAATCTGTCTCGGGTCTCGATGATCAATAATCAGTAAATCTGTCTCTGGTCTTGATGATCAATAATCAGTAAATCTGTCTCGGGTCTCGATGATCAATAATCAGTAAATCTGTCTCGGGTCTCGATGATCAATAATCAGTAAATCTGTCTCTGGTCTTGATGATCAATAATCAGTAAATCTGTCTCGGGTCTTGATGATCAATAATCAGTAAATCTGTCTCGGGTCTTGATGATCAATAATCAGTAAATCTGTCTCTGGTCTTGATGATCAAGAATCAGTAAATCTGTCTCGGGTCTTGATGATCAATAATCAGTAAATCTGTCTCGGGTCTTGATGATCAATAATCAGTAAATCTGTCTCTGGTCTCGGTGATCAATAATCAGTAAATTTGTCTTGGGTCCCGATGATCAATAATCAGTAAATCTGTCTCGGGTCCCGATGATCAATAATCAGTAAATCTGTCTCGGGTCCCGATGATCAATAATCAGTAAATCTGTCTCTGGTCTTGATGATCAATAATCAGTAAATCTGTCTCTGGTCTTGATGATCAATAATCAGTAAATCTGTCTGGTCTTGATGATCAATAATCAGTAAATCTGTCTGGTCTTGATGATCAATAATCAGTAAATCTGTCTGGTCTTGATGATCAATAATCAGTAAATTCATCTTGGTTTCGTAATGAGACAGATTACAGCTCGAGTCGTAGTTCAGAGCACTTTAAACTTTCAGAAAACACTTCAGAAAGATACGAGAGGAGAATCTCAGAGAACTGATCTAGATTTCAGCAGTAATTCATCACTATCTGCTGATTTATTACAATTCAGTCGCATCCTTTTTAGCAGAAGTATTGAGGAATCACATAATATCTGACATATTGAGCTTACTAAATTTAGATGTGTATAAATCAGAGTAATAACTATAACACAAACCAGAATTTGTATCAAAGTTATCTGTAATAAATCGATTAATATTGATTTTAGAAACAGAACTGAATTTAGGAGAAGGGTATTCCAGCACAACCGGAGGCTGCAGTTTGAGGACCGCAGTTTAAGGACACTCGTTTTTTTGTGACAGCGCCACCTACCGTACTGGATCAACACTAATTAAAGATGGACGACGTGGACCGCAATCAGATGGTGAGTAACGATATTTAATTAAGTTTTATTTTATAACGTTTAAACGGTCCCACCAAAATCCCACCAAATTAAGAATTTGTGAGCTTTTAATCCGTGGCCATGATTTCATAAATCCTCGTTGAGTTTAATGAAGAAGTATTATAAGTGAATCTAGACAGCACATTAATTAAACTTATCAGATGACAAGAGCATGGTTGATGTGAGGTTTGTAAGATTTACCTGCAGCTTAATTTATTAGTGTGAATACTGGCTTAATAGTCGTTTTACCATATTTATATATAACATATCTTTAATAATTAAACAGAAGAAAATAGACTGGTGGACTTTATAGTAAAGTTACAGGGATCTGAGGAGCATTTGGTGGTATCGCAGTATGCTGCAAATTATTGTATCTTTATCTTAAAAGTATACATTTCTTAACTGTTTTTGTACCATGGTTTGTCCATAAGGGTGTACTCAACGGGAAGCCTCTTCCTGAGTGCCTGTCTACCCCGACAGCGAGGAACAGTTGGACATCTTGTTTTCTGATCTGAGAGGAGTGCTGGATAGAACACCAACAGAATTGAGCTTCACAGATGAAGTGCAGTTCGTCTGTGATGTTCTTCTTCTGGAGGTATGCCGGTCCATGTAATGTGTTTGTTTGTGTCCTGCTCCTGCACTTACAAAGCTACTGTATAAACTTCACGCTGGTGCTACTCATGTATAGACCCATGTTTAATAGCTTGCTGTTCAGGAGTGCTATAACAGTATATTTATATTAAATGTTTTTCATAAATGCCCTGGCTGCCCTCTGGAATTTGTCTTCATTTCTGGTCCAGATTATCATTTCAGGTCAGAGTACAATATGAATTATTTTTGCACAATGCCTAGTGCACCATTTTGCTACTGATATTTCTGTTATCACAAAAGTGATTGTTCTCCGATTACTATTTCAGTGAAGTGGAAGAATTTAATAGAAAGAGTGACAAACAATTGAGGAAATAAGGGAGACCATTCAATTGGTGGGTATTGCTCTTATGTACTTACACATTTGAAGTTTGTAATTAGATGTCAGAATATGAATTTAGGGCTGCTCCGATCACGATCAGCCGATCGTTAATGCGCATCTCGTCAGTAAAGCCGGTTCTCTAATCAGCGGTAAATTCCCTCAGGTGCGTGATTTCACATAGAGCAGCTGTTACTACACAGAGCCGTTGTTAACTGAGAAGATGCGCAAATCCACTTCATTTTCAGCATTTATTTGCGCATCTTCTCAGTTAACAACGGCTCCATGTGGTAACAGCTGCTGTATGTGAAATCACGCACCTGAGGGAATTTACCGCTGATTAGAGAACCGGCTTTACTGACGAGATGTGCATTAACGATCGGCCGATCGTGATCGGAGCACCCCTAACGAATATTCTGTTTGTCTCTCTCTCTAAAACTCCAACAGTGCATAACTGTTAAATCATATTTATCTCTCTCTCCGTCTCTCGCTCTCTCTTTCTCTAGAGTTGAAGCCTACAGCCATTCCCCAGAAAACAGGGGACGTCCCCCGGACGTTCGGAGGACATTCGTCTGAGACAGTTTGTGAACGTCCCTGTTTCGTCCCTCATCTGCCATTTCCATTCCAACACTTGAAAAATTCAGTCCTTGATCTTTTATCATCAGACCTGACCTGTGTTGGGCAGTAACTAGTTACATGTAACTAAATTACGTTATTTAATTGCAAAATAACTGTAGCTGCAATCTGTTAATGTAATGTAAACTGTAATTAAATTACAGTTAATTATGATATTGTTAATGATTACAAAGGGAGTTACATTTCACACATATACATATTTAAAATATGAGACACCGAATATGAAACATGCTTATTCCATAACTGTTTTATTTCCT